>NC_037336.1:40281414-40584444 GCF_002263795.3 Bos taurus
CATGAAATTAAAAGATGCTTGCTCCTTGGAAGAAAAGCTATGACCAACCTAGACAGCATATTTAAAAAAGAGACACTACTTTGCTGACAAAGGCCCATCTAGTCAAAACTATGGTTTTTCCAGTAGTCATGTATGGATGTGAGAGTTGGGCTATAAAGAAAGCTGAGCGCTGAAGAATTGATGCTTTTGAACTGTGGTATTAGAGAAGAGTCTTGAGAGTCCCTTGGACTGCAGGGAGATCAAACCAGTCAATCCTAAAGGAAATCAGTCCTGAATATTCATTGGAAAGACTGATGCTGAAGCTGAAGCGCCAATACTTTGGCCACCTGATGTGAAGAACTGACTCATTGGAAAAGACCCTGATGCTGGGCAAGATTGAAGGCAGGAGGAAAAAGCGATGACAGAGGATGCTAATGTTGGATGGCATTCCAACTTGATGGACATGAGTTTGAGCAAGCTCCAGTAGTTGGTGATGGACAGGGAAGCCTGGTATGCTGCAGTCTATGGGGTCGCAAAGAGTTGGACACAACTGAGCGACTGAACTGAACTGAACTGATATAGTATGCAGACAAATGAACAGGGGAGTGTGGAAGAAGTGACTGGACATTTGCTTTAGACTGGGGTGAAGGTAGTCAGAGCACATATCTCTGAAGAAGTAGCATTTAAGCTGAGTTCTGAATGACAGGAAGGGACCTTCCAGGCAAAGTTGACGGGAAGGTCAATCAGTAGAAGACACATGTATTTCAAAGGTCCTTTTACATTAACAAAGTTGTAGTATTCCAGAAACTAAAAAAGGCCATGGCTGGAATGTGATGAGTGAAGGAGAGAGAGAGCCAGGGGCCAGGGTCCTGCAGCCCTTTGTAAATCCAGGTAATAAATTGAGATTTTTTTCTAAGAGAGATAGGAAGCTATAGGAATGGTTTCATGAGAGAAGGGGTGTCATGATTTTATTTTTGTTTTAAAAAGATTTCTATGGTCATTCTGAGGAAAGTGAAAACCAAGCAGAAAGAAGAAAACAAGTCAGGAGGCTGTTGCATGAGTCCAGGTAGATGATGATGATAAATTGGTCCAGGGTAGTAGGAGAGAGATGGATAAGAATGGATGCTACTCAGTTATGAGTCTTCCTGATGGATTGGATATGAGGGGGAAAGAAGAATAAAGATTTTTGGCTTGAGCAGCTGGTTGAATGAAATGGGGAAGCCTAGGAAAGGTACAGGTTTGGAGGGGTCAATGATTCTTTTCTTTTTTAAAGACATTTTCACTTTGCAATGTCTTTTAAGTATCCAAGGAGAAATGTTAGCCAGGCAGTTGGGTATTGGGGTCCAAAATTCAGGAGGCAGGTAGGAGATGGAGATATAAATGAGGGATTTATGCATAAAGGAGTTGTTTAAAGCCATGGAGCTGGATGAGTTACCTAAGAGAAGATACACAGGGAATGAGCCCCAGAGCTCTTCAACATTTAGATGATGGTGAAGAAGAGGATGCAGCAAAAGAGACAGAAGTAGTAGTCACTGAAGTCAGAGGAAATGCAGAAGAGTGTGGTGTCCCCGAAGGCAAGAAAAGAATGGAGTGTCTGACCAAGGGTGAGTGGTCAACTGAGAGGCCAAGAGATCAGAAAAGTGACCCTGAATCTAACTGTGTGGAAGCAGTCTCATCAAGCAGTTGTATAGGATGGAAAAGAACATTGAAAACCATGAAGTGCTGTCAGTGCTTCTTCAAAGGAAGATGTACCCAAAGAGAGCTTTCTCAAAATACACATGCCTGGACTCGGCCCCTGATCAGTTTAATAGAAATCATTGGGGTGCTCTTAAAACCTCCGAGGCCTCCCTAATAGTAGCCTCCATGTAACCGACAGTATGTTATTGCTCCTATTACCTCTGTGTCCCCCTCCCAAGTATATTCTGTGTCACTTTTACCCTTTCTACAGATGTCTTGGGGGCAACTCTATGGGAGGACAGTTTACATTCTTATCACTAGTTATACTGGCAATGTATAGCAATCATGTTCAGTGACCCTACTGAGATATTTCACATATAAGAATTCTTTGCATTGTCCAAATACCCTTGGACCTCTGGAATTAATAACTGAAGAATTCATAGTAAATATTGCAGATAGGGGTCTCTAAATTGGTTAATGAAATCTTCCCTCTCAAATATGAATTCAAGTTGGTTTAGATGAGAAAATAATTGATAATTAAAAACATCCTACAAGTCACTGTCAAGGCACCGCAAACAAGGTATGTTCCAACCAATGGCAGAGAGCCATTGGTGACTGGTGGCAAGAGGCTTGCTCACCATTCCTTTTCTTTTCATCCAGCTCTGTACTTTTGACTTTGTTTTCATTTTCTTCTGTTTTAGGGGCTCTGGATCAATGAGAAGATGTGGAGAGGGTGAAACGGTGAAGGGAATTTTTTTTTTTAATCTTTTAAGGGCTTTATTGATTTTAAAAATATGGTTTTGAGAGTAATAATGGTATGACAATTGCTTCTGAAGAGGCTGCTGATCTTCTGAGGAAATGGTTATAAACATATTATTATGTCAGTTATCACACAAATAATCACATGGCCCTCTTTTCACATGTATACAGCTGGACGTGGCTTAGGCAGGCTGTTATGGGAGCATGCTTCGCTGTGATATCTTTTTTTTTTTTTTTTAATTTTATTTTATTTTTAAACTTTACAATATTGTATTAGTTTTGTCAAATATAGAAATGAATCCGCCACAGGTATACCCGCGTAATGAGCACAAAGCAGAGGTAAACACTGAGCTAATTAAATCTACTGTGGATGCTCATCTAGAAGGCACAGCTAGCCAGCGGGAAGCACGTATGTCACACTCACTCACTCTGAGCCTTTGAGTATGTGAAATGAGGACAGTAAAATGAGTTTTGATGATAGAGAAAGAAAATGAGGGGGAGAATATCCTAGATGCAAACTATCCGAAAGTTACTAAGAAGAAGGGAATACCGATTATTATCATCATAGTTCACCAGGAACCCTGCGTTAGCATGGCCTTGCCCATAAACTGGATCTCCAGAGGAAACTGGAAAATTAGTTGGAAAATTAGTTTTCATGGACAGGAAAGAGGAAGCTAGGTGGTTTGAGACTAAGTTTACAGAATGGGCATTGTTGAGGTGTAATCAGTTAAGCCCTACTAGAAGTAGAGTCCAGTGGAAACAGCCACCTTAGTGAGAGAAGCCCAGATGCAGTTGAAAGAAGAGAGAATTGATGTTAACACCTCTTTACCTCAGGATCCAATGGGTAAATTATCAATAGGAGTCTCATTGTACAGAGGTTGACATAAAGACTTCCCCAAAGGCTCAGCGGGTAAAGAATCCACCTGCAATGCAGGAGACACAGGAGATGCGGGTTCAATCCCTGGGTCGGGAATATCCTCTGGAGAAGGAAATGACAACCCACTCCAGTACTCTTGCCTGGAAAATCCCATGGACAGAGGAGTCTGTGGGCTACAGTCCATGCAGTCTCAAAGAGTTGGACATGACAGTGAATAATAACACTATGGTGATTATACCCAAGAGGGAAAGGGAAGAAATGCCTTTAACTCCTCTGATGATCTACACCACTTTTCACATTTTCTTCCATTTTCCAAAGCTCCTACTCCCTTAGCATTATTCCCCTCTTCTGTTAACTCTGGGCTTAGCCTCAAGAATGAGTGGGAAGAATATATTCACAGGAACCTGAAGAATTAACCTAACCTCTTACGTGCTCCTTGTAAGTGCTTGCTAGGTCCAAGGAGACAACAGGCCCCTTTGACACACAGGTGGAGGGTTTAGAGAAACTGAAAATGTAAGCTCTTACATGGACCACTGCATCCAACCTCATTGGTTGTGGAAAGTTTAATGGATATGGGGCCCATGAGAAAGACCTGGGCCCTTCCGAGTAAGGACCACATTCACTCACTCAACGTTCTGAATGCACTCAGTGGGCAACTGCCACAGCCAGAGTCTGTGGGAAGATCTTGGTAAGCAGGAAGAACAAATCAACAAACTATCTCAACATGCAAAGTCAATAACTTGTCCTAATAGTGTTATGGCACTGAAGAGGGTATAAATCATCCATCTTTGGGCCTGAGGACCATAAAGAAAGGCTTCGTGGAGGAGACAAATTCTAGATTCCAAAAACCAAGTAGGAGAGTTTCCCAGGAGATATGTTGTCAGAGAAAGAAAGGCTAGGAGAAATGAGAAAGGAAGGAAGAGAGAGGCATTCCCGAGAGTGAGAACAGCATGTGCAGAGGTACAGAGGCATTGCACGGCAGGGTTTGCTAAGGAGGCCACAGCACATGGTGGACATTACTACTGTTTAACAGTTTCTGGCTCTCTTTTTTTTCCCTGAGCACATGAAAGGTTACACTTCTCACCCCCTTTGTGGGGATGTGGTCCCACAGGGGACTTGGTGTGACTAAGAAATAAATATCTGGTATGTTAAGCCGCAGAAATTGGCCGGGATAGACCACGGGGTGGGGATTTGGGAGCAGCTTCTTTGAGTGCTAAGGAGTTTGGACACTCTGGGCCATGGGGAGATGTGAAAGGTACTTTAAAAATGAGAGTGACATGATCAGGTTTGCTGGCTGAATTGGAAAGAAGTGATAGTTAGGAGATAATTGAAGCCACTGAGTAATATCAAAGACTTGAACTAAGGCTATGGAGGTGAGTTGAGAAAAAAGTAATATGGTGAAATTAAGACGGCTTAGTGACTGCTTAGATGAATGGAGAAAAAGAAAAGGAAGAATGTAGAATGACTTTCTGGTCTTTGGCTTGGGTGAACATATGATCCCTTCATCATTAAACAGAATTCAGAATGGTGTACAGGTTTGGGTGATAGATTATTTATTATTTTTTTCCCTATAAATTTCCCAGAAGAGCTTAGCATTACATTGAGTAAAAGCTTAAGTCCACAGGTTCAAGCTTCCATGTTCTTCCTCTAAAATGTGTCCCAGCCACATCATGGGTCCAGTACCACAAGCAGAATTATTCCTAAGAATCTTTCATGACGTTGATGGAAAAAACTGTCAAGGCATCCCTCCAGAATGTTAGGCTGTGAAATCAGGGTCTACCCTGCCTTCACACTGCACACTGTGACTTCTGGTGAAGTCATATCACTTGGAATAGCACATAGTAATGATCCAGATGCTGTTAGACTCCAAAACCTTGGAAGGCAATGGCTGAGGAGGACCACGTAAGCAGGGACAAATGATGATCTCTGGAACTTCAATGAGAAAAATGAACCCATGGCACCAGCTCTTATCCAGCCCAACACCCTTTCTAGCGTCCCCTCCCTCAGAGTAAAAAATACATGAAAATTAGAGGGTACGATGATTAGAGGGTACAATCCTTAGAGCTTGTCCCCCTCACAGGCTTTGGATCTCAGTAGAGGAGTTAAAGACATAGGTTGACTTCACTACTTACATAATATTTTCAAATGGGCCCATAACCTACCCTTTCTGAACCTTGTGTTTCTCATCTGCTGCTGCTGCTAAGTCACTTCAGTCGTGTCCAACTCTGTGCGATCCTATAGACGGCAGCCCACCAAGCTCCCCCGTCCCTGGGATTCTCCAGGCAAGATCACTGGAGTGGGTTGCCATTTCCTTCTCCAATGCAGGAAAGTGAAAAGTGAAAGTGAAGTTGCTCAGTCATGTCTGACTCTTAGCGACCCCATGGACTGCAGCCTACCAGGCTCCTCCATCCATGGGATTCTCCAGGCAAGAGTACTGGAGGTTTCTCATCTAGAAAGTGCAAATAACCTGCCTCATAGAATTATTGTTATGAGGATTAAATAAGTAAGGTAAGGGGGAAGATTCCTACTCCCACCTACAGCTTCGTGTATGGAAAAGTGATCTAAAAAATGGAAAATGGGAGCACCCACCTGAGACAGTTTTTAATGAAAGAAGAGGAACTTGGAAAGCAAATTCAGGAAGGAGCTGGAACTATGGAGTTGATTGTAAGGACTGTATACCTCTAATCTCCCAGCTACAAATCTCTAGTATAAGCTTCATCAGAGTCTGTACCCAGAAATACTGACTCACTTGGAGTTTTCTTTCATTCTTGGTTGCTGTGTATAAGTCCCACATGCATGATAGATTTTATGCTTGGAACCATCTGTCTACCAGGGCTTTTGTTGTTGTTTCGTTGCTCAGTCCTGTCCAACTCTTTGTGACACCTTCACTATCTCCTGGAGTTAGCTCACATTCATGTCTATTGAGTCAGTGATGCCATCCGACCATCTCATCTTCTGTCATCCCCTTTTCTTTTTCTGCCCTCAATCTTTCCCAGCATCAGGGGTTTTTCCAATGAGTCAACTTTTCACATCAGGTGGCCAAATGATTGGAGCTCCAGCATCAGTCCTTCCAATGAATATTCAGGGTTGATTTCCTTCAGGATTGACTGGTTTGATCTCCTTGCTGTCCAAGGGATTCTCAAGAGTTTTCTCCAGCACCACATCTCAAAATCATCAATTCTTTGACGCTCAACCTTCTTTACGGTCCAACTCTCACATCTGTATGTGACTCCTGGGAAACCCACAGCTTTGACTAGATGGACCTTTTTTTGGCAAAGTGATGTCTTTGCTTTTAAATACATTGTCTAGGTTGGTCATAGCTTTTCTTCCAAGGAGCAAGCATCTTTTAATTTCATGGCAGCAGTCACCATCTGCAGTGATTTCAGAGCCCAAGAAAATAAAGTCTGTCACTGCTTCCATTTTTTTCCCTCATCTATTTGCCAGGAAGTGATGGGACTAGATTCCATTATCTTAGTTTTTTTAATGTTTTAAGCCAGTTTTTTTCACTCTCCTCTTTCACCTTCATCAAGAGGCTATTTAGTTTCTCTTTACTTTCTGCCTAATGGGTTATGTTATCTGTGTATCTGAGGTTAATGATATTCCTCCTGGCAGTCTTTGATTCCAGCTTGTGCATCATCCAGCCTGGTATTTACCATGATGTACTCTGCATATAGGTTAAATCAGCAGGGTGACAATATACAGCCTTGATGTACTTTTTTCCCAGTTTTGAACCAGTCCATTGTTCATGTCCGGTTCTAACTGTTGCTTCTTGACTTGCATACAGGTTTTTCAGGAGGCAGGTAAGGCCTAACATAGGGATATTATCTCTAGCTATAGATCAAAATCTCACTTCAGGTCCTGTAGCTTCACAATATCTCTGGACTCATTCTGAGGGGAACATTTCTGCTTATACCCATGGCTCTGATGATGTGCTTATACCACCAGAGTATCCTTTCAAAGAGGAGAAGGAAAGCCAGAGGCTCAGGCAAGCTGAAAATGTAGCTGATTAGCAAAGCAATCACATTTTCTAAATATCAAGTGCAGTGCAATCTCCCAGATGTTAATATTCAAACAGCTTGTCACAGGGTTGAGCATACAGCAGGCATTAGGACACACTAGTTCTGAATGGTTCAGAACAATATTCCTAGGAAAAGGAATTTGGCAATATCTATTGGTGCCTCAGTGGTAAAGAATTCACCAGCCAATGCAGGAGATGCAGATTCAGTCCTGGGTTTGATCCCTGGGTTGGGAAGATCCCCTGGAGAAGTAAATGTCACCCCACTCCAGTTTTCTTGCCTGGAAAATTCCATGGACAAATGAACCTGGCGGGCTACAGTCCATGAGGTGACAAAGAATTAGACACGACTTAGTGACTAAACGATAAGATCAAGCACAACTATAGATGCATTTGCCCTTTGACCCAGTCACCACACTTCTAGAATTATACCTCAAAGATATTAGAAAAACTACTGGGTGATATATGCATAAAACTATTCACTTAGTCCAATGTGTAATAGCCAAGACTGAAACCAAATGTCTATAAACAAAGAATTGGTTGAAAAATCTGTGGAACATGCTTATAATAGAATACAACTGTCAAAAAGAATGACTTAGTGACCCTAGTACGTAGGGTCACTAAGAGTTGGACATGACTGAAGCTACTGAACACATATACATATAATACGTGTCACACATACATACATATACACACAAACACAAACACTCATTTTATAAAAAGTTTGAAGAAGAGAGAGAAACAGAGGCAAGGGAGTGGCTTGGGGACTTGGGGACATTTCAGATCAGATCAGATCAGTCGCTCAGTCGTGTCCGACTCTTTGCGACCCCATGAATCGCAGCATGCCAGGCCTCCCTATCCATCACCAAGTCCCGGAGTTCACTCAGACTCACATTCATCCAGTCAGTGATGCCATCCAGCCATCTCATCCTCTGGCGTCCCCTTCTCCTGCCCCCAATCCCTCCCAGCATCAGAGTCTTTTCCAATGAGTCAACTCTTCGCATGAGGTGGCCAAAGTACTGGAGTTTCAGCTTTAGCATCATTCCTTCCAAAGAAATCCCAGGGCTGATCTCCTTCAGAATGGACTGGTTGGATCTCCTTGCAGTCCAAGGGACTCTCAAGAGTCTTCTCCAACAGCACAGTTCAAAAGCATCAATTCTTTTGTGCTCAGCCTTCTTCACAGTCCAACTCTCATATCCATACATGACCACAGGAAAAACCATAGCCTTGACTAGACAGACCTTTGTTGGCAAAGTAATGTCTCTGCTTTTGAATATGCTATCTAGGTTGGTCATAACTTTCCTTCCAAGGAGTAAGCATCTTTTAATTTCATGGCTGCAGTCACCATCTGTACTGATTTTGGAGCCCAGAAAAATAAAGTCTGACACTGTTTCCACTGTTTCCCCATCTATTTCCCATGAAGTGGTGGGACCGGATGCCATGATCTTCGTTTTCTGAACGTTGAGCTTTAAGCCAACTTTTTCACTCTCCTCTTTCACTTTCATCAAGAGGCTTTTGAGTTCTTCTTCACTTTCTGCCATAAAGGTGGTGTCATCTGCATATCTGAGGTTATTGATATTTCTCCTGGCAATCTTGATTCCAGCTTGTGTTTCTTCTAGTGCAGCATTTCTCATGATGTACTCTGCATATAAGTTAATAAACAGGGTGACAATATACAGCCTTGATGAACTCGTTTTCCTATTTGGAACCAGTCTGTTGTTCCATGTCCAGTTCTAACTGTTGCTTCCTGACCTGCATACAGATTTCTCAAGAGGCAGATCAGGTGGTCTGGTATTCCCATCTCTTGAAGAATTTTCCACAGTTTATTGTGATCCACACAGTCAAAAGCTTTGGCATAGTCAATAAAGCAGAAATAGATGTTTTTCTGGAACTCTCTTGCTTTTTCGATGATCCAGTGGATGTTGGCAATTTGATCTCTGGTTCCTCTGCCTTTTCTAAAACCAGCTTGAACATCAGGAAGTTCACGGTTCACATATTGCTGAAGCCTGGCTTGGAGAATTTTGAGCATTACTTTACTAGCGTGTGAGATGAGTGCAATTGTGTGGTAGTTTGAGCATTCTTTGGCATTGCCTTTCTTTGGGACATTTAGACCTCTCTGAATGCATCTTGTTTGTGGTTTGATTTTAAAACCAGTAAGTGTTTTATATAATTTTTAATTAAAAAGAATCCCCTAAAAATGGACACCAAACTGAAAGAAAAAGTAATTGTGTATCTAGTGGGTGGCACAGCCACTTACTAGAGGCTTATTTCAGATGACTCTAAGTCACAGTATTTTCACTACACACTTCTAGTGGGGCCGATCACAAGGACGTAAAAGAACCACAAAGATGTCAAGAAGCCTGAATCTGCATTCAGTGATCTTCTTATCAGTGGTAATATTGATATTATTATTTTGAAACCAGAAAATAAGATGAAACAAGTATATTTGCTCAAATCTTGTTAGGAAGGAACCAAGATTTTCCATGTAAAAAGATGAAACATAGACATATACATGAATAAAATCAGGAAGTTTAAATAAAATCTTGTAATTCTTCAAATTGAAAATATTCGTATTAATTCACAATTTACTCTCCTTTTTAAAAAACTTTGATATTTCCTAGTGACGTGCACTGAAAAGATTTAGAAACAATGGTAACTCAATAACAACATCACCCCTAGTCCTTAGATTGTAGTCTCTAGATTCCATTTCCCGCTAAAAGGAACAAGGCCTTCTTGAGCTGGAACATCTTGTCATGCCTGAAAGCAAGGAAGCTGTCAAAGATTATTGTCACATCAAAATGACATGGTAGCTAACCTGAAGGGGCCCCCCACTTACGAAAGATAAAACGGTTTGAAATTCAAGGAAAAAAAAACCCACTGGAATGGATTGAAATACATCAATATGTAAAAGTCCCTGTGTTCATAATGATACTTCCTATCCCCTATATACACTCCATACCCCCTACACAGGCTCCATACACCATGCACACACACACACACACCCCACTGCCACAATAGGGAAAACGTCTTGAGTTACTTTGGAAGTTACCAGAACACCGGGTCATCATTCTGAAAACTGATGGTGAAAGAAAAGGAATCAAGTAGTCATCCTCAAGCCTCATAGTTTGTACCTCACAGCAACCAAAATATTTGCTATAGGGAAGTTCTTTATGTAAGAAACACAGCTGGTAATGCAATAGGAATGATAAAATCGGGAACTCACCGGTGTGAAAATCCTGACAAAATAACAGTTCAAGGTGATAGTCACCAGTCGCAGCTAAAGCCGTTAGGTTAAAGTTTGACGGGGAATTCAGTGATCCTGTTGACACCATCTGAACCAAGGTCAAGGCTAAATGAACCAGGTGTTACGTACATCCCGATGTGACGCAAATGGAAGCGCACAGCATCACCTATGAAGTTTTGTCCTCCATCTCCCCCAAAACAAAGAACCCGAATGTAGTCCAACTCTAGATCTAATTCCCAGTTCTCAGGAAATATGGGACCAAAAGGAACACATTAAATGACACATTGAGCCACTGAATCAGAAACATGAAGTGTGTGAAATTTTACAGGTTAAATCATGTAGTTTAATTTAGAGATAAATTATTCTTTTTAAAAAAGAGAAGTGAAACAATTGTGGATAAAAAGAGATTTAAGACATATCAACTTGAAAGATATACAAGTGTTCATTATAGTATTCTTTCCACTTCTCTGTTCAAATTTTTTTAGAAATCAAAGGGAGGAAAACAGCTATTAGCCAAATGAGATGTGTGGCTCTTGTTTGGAGGCAAATCTGAACAAATCTTAATTTAAAAAGATATATCTGAGACAACCAGGGAAAATGGAACATGTGCTTTATTGTAAATTATTGTTGATTTCGTTGAGTGTGAAAACTGTATTGTGATTATGTTTTTAAAGTCATTATTAACATATAATGAAACAGTAATAAATGAAAACTTATTGATACAGAGCTAAGACACTAGGGTACAGGAGCAAGAACGTGTTAGGTGTTGTTAGAACTAGGATTTGGGCTCAAATTCTCGTCTCTCCATCTTTTAACCAGGAGGACTTACTTGAGTTTCTTGAGTTTCTCTTAACTTTGTTGTTTTTGTTTAGTCGCTATTTCCACCAAATACCACCTTCCTTGTAGGACTGTGAGAATTAAATGAAATAATGTTCATGATAGTGCCTTATACATAATTGATATTTAACAGCACTTTAAAAAAATGCAAATTTATCCCTTACAGATGGATTTGCACATAACCTATGTCAATATCTTTATCTAGTGTCTCATGATAGATTTTCAGGCATTCACTAGAAGCTAATGACTAAGTTACTCCTTACATCACATGATGCCTGTAGTTACTGGTCCTGAAAGAATTATATTATAAAGGGGAGAAATCAAGGAGAGATTTGAAGGAATGGGCAGTCCCATCCTGGCCATATCAATGAGGTGCTCATAGAGTGGTCAGATAAAATGAGTTAACGCTTATAAAATGCTTGGACAATGCCTGGCTCATAGTAATATAATAAAAGCAACAGTTAGTAATAATAATAATGACCTAGCAGAATACAAGCCAACTTCCAACTTCCTCAAATTCTTCCTTTTTCTGTTTCTCTGAACTCCCTCTCAGGTACTGAGGTGACAATCTATAAATTGATATATTTTTCCTAGGCTTATAAAGGATGACTCAATCTCTTAATTCACAGATTCTGCTCTTGTCTTGGACTTGAGCCATTTTGAGTTTCCATTTTGACTGCATTATCGCTAATGGGTCTTTGGCTCTCATAGTTAACAATTGCCTTGACCATAATGATGAGGGAATCAATGGCCCCATGGGGTCCTCACCCAGCCTCATCCTGCTCCTCCAACGGAAGCCTGGTGCTCATTGTAGCTGGTGGTAATCGGGGATAGAGACACTAGTCCTTTGCTAATATCCCTGAGAAGTTCTCAGAGAAGAGCCTGGGCTAACTACCACCCTAGGAAGTCTGCCAATTTGTATCCTTTTTGCTAGAGAGGAGATTTCTATGCATTTCAAATTCTTCCCCTGACCATGGACTAAGCCTAAGTCTCCATGAAACATGTACTCAGTGAGTTGCTCTATGGATGTTCATTTTGGGCTTGGAGATGATCCAAACAATAAATGTGGACTTAGAAATGTGACCTGTATAAGAACTTTGTGACATTGGTAAAACATCCAAAGACAGTTTGCTGAAGGCCACTCTGCTGCTTCCCCTGTGCTGTGCGTAGTTGTACAGTTATGTCGGACTCTTTGCAATCTCAAGGGCTATAGCTCATTAGGCTCCTCTGTCCATGGGATTCTCCAGGCAAGAATACTGGAGTGGGTTGCCATGCCCTCCTCCAGAGGATCTTCCCAACCCAGGGATCAAACCCAGATCTCCCACATTGCAGGTGGATTCTTTACCATCTGAGTCTCCAGGGAAGCCCAAGAATACTGGAGTGGGTAGCCTATCCCTTTTCCAGGGGAGCTTCCTGATCCAGGAATTGAGCCAGGGTCTCCTGCATTGCAGGTGAATTCCTTACCAGCTGAGCTACCGGGGAACCCTACCTCTGATACTGGCTAATCCTCTGATATCACTTTGCTTCATTTATTTTTTGAAATATTTATTTTTTTGTTTGGTTGCCCTGGGTCTTAGTTGTATGTGGGATCTTTGATCTTTGCTGTGGCATGTGGGATCTAGTTCCCTGACCCAGAAAACCTGGGCCCCCTGCGTTGGGAGCATGGAGTCTTACCCACTGGACCATCAGGGAAGTCCCCTCATTTTGCTTTCAATTAACAAGGATAGGGGTTGTGTTGCCAGCTGGTTACTCCTTGGAGGAAAGCATGTGGGTAAGATGACTGGGTACTTGCCCAGCAGCTCAGCAATAAAGAATCTGCCTGCAATGCAGGAGCCACAGAAGATATGAGTTCAATCCGTGGGTTGGGAAGATCCCCTGGAGAAGGAAATGGCAACCCACTCCAGTATTCTTGCCTGGAGTATCCCATGGATAGAGGAGCCTAGCAGGCTCAGAGAGTCAGACACAACTGAAGTGACTTAGCATGCATGTGTGCAAGACAGATGGTGAGGTTCAGAGGCACCGGGCCACACTGCCAGTATTGACTGATGAGGCCAGATCAGGGCTTGAGTTTCAGGGAGACAGGTCAATGGGAACTGAAACAGGACTTCGAACAGAGAGGACTTCTTAATATGACCCAAACAGCAGCTAGCAATCCTCTACTGAGAGAAGTCTAGCAGAAGCCCTCTGCTGGGGCTAAAGTTACCTGACCTAGTGGGGTTTTCTGTCCAGGACCCATTTTCTAGAAATGGACAAATCTCTTACCATGTAGCAAGCCGCATTTGTCAGCACCTTATATAGCTTCTGTTTCACAGCTGCAGTCACACAAGTGTTATTCACTCACTTGTGTCCGACTTTTTGCAACCCCATGGACTGTAGCCAGACAGGCTTCTGTCCATGGAATTCTCCAGGCGAGAATACCGCAGAGGGTTGCCATGTCCTTCTCCGGGGGATCTTCCTGACCCAGGGATCAAACCGAGGTCTCCCACGCTGCAGGCAGATTCTTCACAACCCAAATGCAAATCCCAGTTCTACCACTTAACATACATGTCTTTAGACTTGTTATTTAACATCAGTAAGCCTCATTTTCCTCATATTTGTTTTAGGATATTCCTTTCCTTGAGTTTTTTTGGAACATTAAATGCTTGTAAAAACCCTTGGTGCAGAACCTGGCACATGGTGAATGTTCAATAAATGTTTTGTATCACCACCACCACCACCACCACCACCACTATGATCACAACCATCAGCATTTTTATGAGCCCCAGAATTCTGTACAGTATTGTATCTGACATTAATAAAACCACACATGACCCCTTCTCTGCATGGACTTACTTATTGTCCAGCAGCCAATGTTAAATATGAAGGTATTCAAATATTTATTCACATTTTCTGAAGATCATTAAAGCCTGTATCTCACCACAGTGCTTTCCAAACCCTGCTTCCTATCCCACCCCGTTCCCTCACTGCCGCAAGCTTCTCTAGAGCCTCTTCCTAGCAACCAACTCCCTAACCCTTTCCCCCATGAGGCCGGTTCATCTTCCTGTCTCCTTCCCTCCCACCCCTGTGTCTCTTTCAGTCTCTGCAGCCTCTCAATACAATGCATTTGAACTCTGTTCTCTCTCATAAGGGATGTAGACAAGAGATGCTTAGCAAGAGGGAATTCTCCTTGGGCAGCAGCTTGGGGGATTCCTCAAAGAATAAAAATAGTAAAAATAATGTCACTGGACATGTACATAGTACTTTAACATATATTATCTCTTTTTTTCTTAATATATATATTTTTAATTGAAATGTAGTTGACTTACAATGTTTCAGGTGCACAGCAAGGTAATTCAGTTATATATATACACCTATATTATTTTTGAGATTATTTTCCATTATAGATTATTACAACATATTGACTATAGTTCCCTGTGCTATATAGTAAACCTTTGTTGCTTGTTGCATATCTATTTTTTAAATTAGAAATCTAGTATTCTATTCATACTAAGTCAAACAAGTGGAATCAAAATGTCATAAAGTTTTTAATTAGGCAAAATTTCATAAGTTTTCTAAAATATGTATATTATACATACTATTTAAATATATGTATACAAAAGCTTTTCTACTATGCTTGATAAAGGCTTGAGAAATAACATAAAAAAGAGATGGAGAAATTAAACTAAATGAAAACATAAAGTAAATGAAATGGCACTGAATATCAAATAGAAAAATGAAGCATACTAGATAAAAATAAAAGGTCATCATATAGTCCAGCTGTTTTTTTGTTTTGTTTTTCTTTTTATTATTATTTTTTACTTCACAACATTGTATTGGTTTTGCCATACATAAACATGCATCCACCACGGGTGTACACGTGCTCCCCATCCTGAACCCCCCTCCCACCTCCCTCCCCATACCATCCCTCTGGGTCACCCAGTGCACCAGCCCCAAGCTTCCTGTATCCTGCATTGAACCTGGACTGGTGATTCATTTCTTATATGATATTATACATGTTTTAATGCCATTCTCCCAAATCATCCCCCTCTCCGTCTCCCACAGAGTCCAAAAGACTGTTCTATACATCAGTGTCTCTTTTGCTGTCTCGCATACAGGGTTGTCGTTACCATCTTTCTAAATTCCATCTATATGCGTTAGTATACTGTATTGGTGTTTTTCTTTCTGGCTTACTTCACTCTGTATAATCGACTCCAGTTTCATCCACCTCATTAGAACTGATTCAAATATATTGTTTTTAATGGCTGAGTAATACTCCATTGTGTATATGTACCACAGCTTTCTTATCCATTCATCTGCTGATGGACATCTAGGTTGCTTCCATGTCCTGGCTATTATAAACAGTGCTACGATGAACATTGGGGTACACGTGTCTCTTTCCCTTCTGGTTTCCTCGGTGTGTATGCCCAGCAGTGGGATTGCTGGGTTGTATGTCAGTTCTATTTCCAGTTTTTTAAGAAATCTCCACACAGTCCAGCTGTTTTTAAACATGACTGCTCATTAGAAACATATCTGAAACTCTGGAGGAAAATAGAGCAATACCTGGGCATTTGTATTTTTCAAAAAATTTCAAGATAATTCTGATATACATCTGGATTTTTAAAAGTGATTACATGTTTTTCTATTAAATTGTAGTTTGGGTGATATCAGTTCATTTCAGTCACTCAGTCATGTCCAACTCTTCATGACCCCATGGATTGCAACACGCCAGGCTTCCTGGAGCTTACTTAAACTCATATGCCATCCAACCATCTCATCCTCTGCCATCCCCTTCTCCTCCTGCCTTCAATCTTCCCCAGCATCAGGTCTTTTCCAATGAGTCAGTTCTTCCCAGCAGGTGGCCAAAGTGTTGGAGCTTCACCTACAGCATCAGTCCTTCCAATGAATATTTAGGACTGATTTCCTTTAGGATTGGCTGGTTTGATCTCCTTGCAATCCAAGGGACTCTCAAGAGTCTTCTCCAATGCCACAGTTCAAAAGCATCAATTCTTTAGAACTCAGCTTTCTTTATAGTTCAACTCTCACATCCATATATGACTACTGGAAAAACCATAGCTTTGACTATATAGACATTTGTTGGCAAAGTAATGTCTCTGCTTTTTAATATGCTGTCTAGGTTGCTCATAGCTTTTCTTCCAAGGAGCAAGCATCTTTTAATCTAATGGCTGCAGTCACCATCTGCAGTGATTTTGGAGCCCCCCCCTCCAAAATAAAGTCTGTCACTGTTTCCATTATTTCCCCATCTATTTTCCATGAAGTGATGGGACCGGATGCCATCATCTTAGTTTTCTGAATGTTGAGTTTTAAGCCAACTTTCACTCTCCTCTTTCACTTTCATCAAGAGGCTCTTTAGTTCTTCTTCACTTTCTGCCATAAGGGTGGTGTCATCTGCATATCTGAGGTTATTGATATTTCTCCCACAGTCTTGATTCCATCTTGTGCTTCATCCAGCCCAGCATTTCTCATGAGGTACTCTGCATATAAGTTAAATAAGCAGGGTGACAATATACAGCCTTGATGTACTCCTTTCCTGATTTGGAACCAGTCTGTTGTTACATGTCCAGTTCTAACTGTTGCTTCTTGACCTGCATACAGATTGCTCAGGAGGCATGTAAGGTGGTCTGGTATTCCCATCTCTTTCAGAATTTTCCAGTTTGTTGTGATCCACACAGTCAAAGGTTTTGGCGTAGTCACTAAAACAGAAATAGATGTTTATCTGGAATGCTCTTGCTTTTTCTATGATCCAATGGATGTTGGCAATTTGATCTCTGATTCCTCTGCCTTTTCTAAATCCAGCTTGAACATCTGGAAGTTCATGGTTCATATACTGTTGAAGCCTGGCTTGGAGGATTTTGAGCATTACTTTACTAGTGTGTGAGGTAAGTGCGATTGTGGGGTAGACTGAACATTCTTTGGCATTGCCTTTCTTTGGAATTAGAATGAAAACTGACCTTTTCCAGTCCTGCAGCCACTGCTGAGTTTTCCAAATTTGCTGGTATATTGAGTACAGCACTTTAACAGCATCATCTGTTAGGATTTGAAAGAGCTCAACTGGAGTTCCACCATCTCCACTAGCTGTGTTCGTCGTGATGCTTCCGATTCAAAATTCTATTATTTTTCTGTTGACCAATCATGATACAGTGATATTAAGTGAGTAATAGTTACATAATCACAGTAGTAAAGGATGTTTATCAATTTTCACACTCAATTGCCAGACAAAAAATGAATTATAATTACAATTGCAAGCCATGATAGGAACATGATTAACCTAACAATATAAAATAATTGCATACACTTTGGGAGGTCAAGCAGAGTGATGTGGTAAGTGGAAGTGCATCTGTGCACATGTTTTCATCTGCCCAGCCAGTCTGTATCTTTTGGTTAGTGCATTCAGTCCATTTACATTTAAGGTAAGTATTGGTATGTGTAATCCTGTTACCATTTTCTTATTGTTTTGGGTTTATTTTCTGTAGGTCTTTTCCTTCTCTTGTGTTTCCTGCCTAGAGAAGTTCCTTTAGCATTTGTTGTAAAACTGGCTTGGTCCACTGAGTTCTCTTAACTTTTGCTTGTCTGGAAAGCTTTTGATTTCTCCATCAAGTCTGAAGGAGAGTTTTGCTTGGTTGTTGGTTCTTCCCTTTCATCACTTTAAATATATTATGCCATTCTCTTCTGGCTTGTAGAGTTTCTGTTGAGAAGTCAGCTAATAACATGATGGGAGTTCCCTTGTATGTTATTTGTCTTTTTCCTTTGTTGCTTTTAATTTTTGTCAGTTTGATTACTATGTGTCTTGGGGTGTTCCTACTTGGGTTTATCCTGCCTGGGACTCTCTGTGATTCCTGTACTTGGTTCACTATTTCCTTTTCCATGTTAGGGAAAAGTGAAAGTGTTAGTTGCTCAGTCGTGCCCAACTCTGTGGTTTAGTTGGTAAGTCGTGTCCGACTCTTGCAACCCCATGGACTGTAGCCTGCCAGGCTCATCTGTCCATGGGATTCTCCAGGCAAGAATGGTGCAGTGGGTTGCCATTTCCTTCTCCAGGGCATCTTCCTTACTCAGGAATTGAACCCAGGTCTCTTGCATTGCAGGCAGATTCTTTACCAACTGAGCTACAAGATAAGCCCTCCCTGATAAGGGAAGTTTTCAGCTATTATCTCTTCAAATATTTTATCAGGTCCTTTCTCTCTCTCTTCTCCTTCTGGGACCCCTATAATGCAAATATTGGTGTGTTTAATGTTGTCCTGGAGGTCCCATAGGCAGTCCTCTTCTTTTTTTTTTTTTTTTTTTTTCATTCTATTTTTCTATATTCTGTTCTGTGGCAGTGATTTCCACCCTTCTGTTCTCCAGGTCATTTATCCATTCTTCTGCTTCAGTTATTCTGCTATTGATTCCTTCTAATGTATTATTCATCGCTGTTAGTTCTTTAGTTCTTCTAGGTCTTTGGTAAACCTTTCTTGCATCTTCTCCACCGTTTTCCTGAGATTCTGGATCATCTTCACTATTGTAATTCTGAATTCTTTTCCTGAAAGATTACCTATCTCTACTTCATTTACTTGTTCTTCTGGGGTTTTTTCTTTTCCTTTCATCTGGGACATAACTTTCTGCTTTTTCATCCTGAATTACTTTTTGTAATGTGGTTTTGGTTCTAGTCACTGTGGGATCATGGTTCTTCTGTCTGCCCTTTGATGGAGGAGGCTAGGAGGTTTGTGTAAGCTTCCTGATCAGAGGCACTGGCTGTACCAGTTCCTAGTTGGGTCTTGCTCTGGCAGGGAGGGCCTTGCTCAGTGAAGATTTAATCCAGTTATCTGGTGATGGGTGGGGTTTTGCTCCCTCCCTGGTAGTTGTTTGGCTTGAGGCAACCCAGCTCTGGGGTCTACAGGCTCTATGGTAGGGTTACTGGTGACTTCTAAGAGGACTTACACCACAGGGGAACTTCCAGGACTGCTGCTGCCAGTGCCCCTGTCCCTGTGGTGAGCCCCTGCCAACCCATGCCTCCACAGGAAACCCTTCAACACTAGCACGGAGTTTTGGTTTAGTCTCCTGGACTGGTTCAGCAGTGGGGTCACTGCTCCTCTCCTCTGGGTCTTGGTGCATGCAAGATTTTATTTGTGCCCTCCAAGACTGAAGTCTCTGTTTTCCCCAGTCCTGTGGAAGTCCTGTAATCAACCTTCACAACAATGGGAGAACTTCTTTGGTATTATTGTTCTCCAGTTTGTGGGTCACCCACTGGGTCACCCACCCAGTGGGTGTGGGATTTGATTTTATCGTGATTGTGCTCTTCCCACCACCTCATTGTGGCTTCTTGTTTGTCTTTGGATATGGGATATTGTTTTTGGTGGATTCCAGCATTCTTCTCTCGATGGTTGTTCAACAACTTGTTGCAATCTCTTTTTGACTTCTAATTTAATTCTGAGTAAATTAGTGATTCTGATTAAAGCAACATTCTTTTTAATGGACAGGTAGAGAAGACAGGAAAAGTCAGAAATACCAACAGGTATTTGGCCCCAGGAATGTATGAGTCTTCCCTGAGGCCATCACTGATCAGTCTAGGGTGGGTATTTGACCCCAGATCTCCACCAAGGGCTTTCAAGAGACCCTTGAACTTAAGACCAAGAGAGATTTTGACATCTGAAACTGTAGATGGCAAAACTGGGAAACTTTGCTTTTTCATCAGTTTTATTGACGTTGTGTTTGTTTTGCCATGAAGATAAGCTAACATACAGCAACACAAAGCATGAAGCACAAGAAAGGAAGTAGGTAGAAGTAAGCAGGTGGAAGAGTGTCCCTATCTTCTGGTCCTTCCAATCTATTGAGGGTCCTAAGACCCTTAGTGACGTTCCTGTCCCTTCTTTCCATA
Source organism: Bos taurus (assembly GCF_002263795.3). NCBI lineage: Eukaryota > Metazoa > Chordata > Mammalia > Artiodactyla > Bovidae > Bos > Bos taurus. The sequence goes on from NC_037336.1 coordinate 40,301,651, forward strand.
ATTTCCTCCTGGTATAAAAGCATGTTTGAGCTTTGCTTCTGTCCCTTATAACAGAAAAGTCTTCACCCACACCCCTGGACTGAGACATGGCCTGAAACACACAAGGGTTGCAGTGTGCAGGCCTCAGCTATTGGCAAGTCAAGCCAAAGTGAAGGATGATAGTGTTGCAAGAGGCAGCAATGAGGCAAGAAAAGGCCTCAAGTTTTCTTGAATGTGATAATGGTGACCAGCAACTTTACCTGTAGTGCTGAAAAAAGGCCAAGTTCATCTGAAGCCTCAGCAGAGGCCAATATTGAGCTGTGCACAGGGCAGGGGCAGGCCTGGGAGGTCAGTGAGAACCACAGCGCACACTTAGAGCGGGGGTGCAGGCTGTCTCCCCTCTACCCCCAACCTCAAGCCCTGCTCCAGTCTCCACAAATCCTTGTTCTTGCCTGCCTGCCTCTGCTGCAGCAACTGGCTCCACCAAGCATTTCCCCTGCATGGGGTTTTTCCCCCTGCCTCCTAGATCAAAACAAGACTACAGGTTTCCTTCTCTGCCCCTCCCAGGCACTGAGTGGACCCTTGGCATTTTCAAGGGTGTGTCAGGCAGACAGCCTCTTTTGAGTCTGAGCAGAGTCACTGCACATGTACAAAGTACGCTTGCCTATGGCCTTCTGACCTGGCCCTCCCTCAAACCCTGGGAGTCTCCTAAGGGAACCTGCACACCCACTCTTTCAGCCATCACTGTCCTGTTTAAATGTGAGATTTGAGAGCTAAGATAGGAAGCTCAATTTTCAAGTCGCTTCCAAATGTTGCTGTCTTTGGTTCAATCTGGGGCATGTTGTGAGTAATAGTCATTTATTCCTGTAGGTGTTACTATTATAAAGTTTCCAGTATAGGAAAAATGAATTTGACAATATGCCTGTGTTTAATGATTTAGTTAAGCAGTACCAGCTTGATTCTACAATTGAGGTCACCAATCAGGAGTAATAAAAAGGAATAAGTAATGCTAACCAGGCATATTTTAGACTGTGTGGTTTAGACTTAATCTTTTAGAGCAGTTTTAGGTTCACAGAAAAATTGAAAGTACAGAGTTCCCATATAACCCACTCACCATCGTCTATCCCCCTACAGTCAATAACCCCCACCAGAGTGGTACATTGGTTATAATTGATGAACCTGCATTGACATATCCTAATCACCTAAAGTCCACAGATTATATTGGGGTTCACTCTTGGTATTGTGCATTCTGTGAGTTCGGACAAATGTGTGATGACACGTATGCACTATAATAGTATCATATAGAACAATCTCGCTGCCCTCAAATTCCCCTGTTCTCCATCTACTTACTCTTTTCTCTTTGAACCCCTGGCAACCACTGGATTCTTTTTACAGTCTCTGTCATTTTGCCTTTTACAGAATGTCATGTATTTGAGATAATACAGAACGTGGCCTTTACAGACTGGCTTCTCTCACCTAGCAATATACGTGTAAGGTTCTTCCATGTCTTTCATGACTTGATAGCCCAGTTCTCTTTTGTGCTGAATAATATTCTGTTGTCTGAATCTCCAAGTTAATTTATGCATTCACCTGCAGATGAGTATCTTAGTTGATTTCAAGTTTTGGCTGAAATTATAAATAAAGCTGCTATAAACATTCATGAACAGGTTTTTGTGTGGACATGTTTTCAACTCCTTTGGATAAATACCAAGGAGAATGGTTGCTAGATCATATGGTAAGAGTATATTTAGTTCAGTAAGTGTCTAATACACATTTATGGTTTTATCCTCGGGGTAAAGCTCTAGTGTCACTTGGGTGAATCTCATGTTTAATGGTTTGGCAAACTGAGACTCCAAGAGGTGAAGTGACTTCCCCAGATCACCAGATTTGGAACCACAAATCTGTCTGGGAGGAGAAGTCCTTCACCACTGCTGAATCTCAGCCCCGGCAGGCGTTGGCCCCTGGCAGGCAGACCTCCCTGCTGGCTCCCTCTCCAATATGCCTCTTGGGCTGTGACTGGCCAGGATGCCCAGAAGGGGATGGTTCAGTGAACCCTGCTGCTCACCATTGAGTGCTTGTAGCAACTCTTGTCCATTGCTCACTGCTCTCTCCCCAACCCCATACTCCACACTCCTGACTTTTGGGGAACAAGATATGATTTTGTTTCTCAAAGGTTGGGAAGCTGCCAGCTCCACAAGTATGGTTTGTCATTGGTTCAGACCAGTTTATCACGTAAATGGTAAAGCCCCTTATCTTGTATCTGAGTCCCTGTAGGCTGTGTCATTCTGTGGATGCCCGGGGCGTTCTCCTGTGAGAACCTGTGTAATGCCAGGGAAGGAGGCCGAGTAGTTAGAAGATGGTTTGTGGCCATCATGAGCACACTGAATGGCAGTAGAAGGGAAGTCTGGACCTGTTTCATCCTTGAAGGACAAGCAACCCACAACAATAGGCAATCAGTTGTCGTGTGGGTTTCTCTCCTTTTTGGAAAAAACAAAAACCTTTTGAACTCTATTTTTCAGCAATCATCTGTTTAAAATCACCTCTTCGGAACGGCCTCTTTGTACTCCCCTCAGCGTAGTGCTTTGTGTTTCCTGTACAGGGTGTCCTCTTCGGGGGACACAGGGAAGCCATACAAATAAGGACTATGCACATTTTGTTGTTCTCTTAACAGATATTTCATGCCTGAGAGGACAAATCACTCAGAACCTGGGAATTTTCTATTCGGTAAAATAGATGGGAAATTGCTGGTGGCGTGATTAGGATTGTCTTTTCATAATTATGACTGAGATCAATTTATCCAGCCTGGGTAGCTATAGAAAAATAGGAGGGACAAGCTGCCAAAGGACACAGCCCTTCATTTCTTCCTCACATCTTAATTTCTTATTTCATGCAACAAGGAGGCAGATACAAAAGAAGGCAACAAAGTGGCTTTTAAACATTAGCTAAGCATCAGGTGTACCCGACTCCACGGGGCCAGAAGCTCTGGCACCCTCTCATGCCCTCAGACCTTGCCCTATTCCATTGGGTTCTTCCTGAGCTGTCCTTTATAATGAAACTGTATATGTTTCATATATAATTAAGAATCAGGATACGTTGATCACTCAGATGAGGGTGGTGAATGTTTGTGATGTTCCCTTTGAGCAACCATTCCCTCTGAATCAACCATTCGGTGATTCAAAACTCTTAGAAAGCTGATGGGTAAAGCAGAAGGCAAGGACAGGGACAATGAGTGACCAGCCCTGACAATGCTCTTCTGTCCTCATGACAAAGCATCCTGCAGTGTGCAGGTGTGGCACTGAGACTGTGACTCAGGAGCAGTGAGCTTCAAGTTTTTGACAATATAGGTTCCTCAGGGCTGGTGACAGATGCGGGACTTCTGTGTGCCTGTGCTCAGGGGAGCAGGAATGCTAACAATCAACTCCTTCATCCAGGGATCCAGACATCTGTGGACTCAGGGGGCAAAGAAAGGACTGAGTGAGAGAAGCTGGGAGAGTGGGTCTGAGAGGGCTTCCTGGTGGACGTGACCTTTCTGTAGGATTTCCCTGGTGGCTCAGAGGTTAAAGCTTCTGCCTGAAATGCAGGAGTCCCAGATTCGATCCCTGGGTCGGGAAGATCCCCTGGAGAAGGAAATGGCCACCCACTCCAGTACTCTTGCCCAGAGAATCCCATGGAGGGAGGAGCCTGGTAGGCTACAGTCCATGGAGTCGCAAAGAGTTGGACACGACTGAGGGACTTCACTTCCCACTTAGTGCAGAGAGCTGGGACAGAGAAGAGGAGAAGGCGTCTCAGCTTGTGCTCAGGCTGGACATGCATCCCGGGATGCTCTGTGATGGGAGGAGTTTATGAAATTATCTGGGCTGGAAGGAGAGATCCAGGCTGATGATGATCTTGTGGTGTCTGGAATGGAGTTAGATGGTGATGAGAGAAAGCGAAAGCACCGTCATTCATACCAGCTGAGGAAATATCTCCATTTCAGGCCTGGAACCTCCACTGCTTGAACATGCTTTGCAGATGGTAAAGTGAAATCAGACTCATGTTCTTACCTTTAGCCAAAGCTTTTTTTTTTTTTTTTTTTTCAGACAGGACAGGGGAATTTTCTGCCCTTCTTTACTTTCTTTCTCCTACTAAGAAAAATGTGATATATTCAACTGTGGCCAGAAATGGGTCTCTCTGAAGTGAGAACCCTTGCCCTCTATCTCTAGGAAGTCTTAAAATGTTTTTAAAACCTTTAAAAACATAAGAATGATTCTATAAGAGAGCCTTTCAGGATGCTCATCTTAGTGGATATTTATTTGAACAAATATTTATACAGGCTTATTGTGCATGAGGTGCATTGCTGGGTGCTGGAAATAAAGGCACCCAGGGACTGGAGTGGGAATCAGGATGTGCACATACCTGCAGGGGGACGGGACCACTCACGCTGGAGGGTGTGGACGCCAGATGTCCTAAACATAGGGGAGCCACCTCGGCGCCTTCTCCTCTCTGGTCCTTCCTTGCTTCTATTAACTGACTCCAGGCTCTCCCTGCAGGAAAGAAAAATCCTCTCGATTCCTCAATCGAGACAGCACTGACTCTTCACCCCTCAGCATCTGAAAAATGGAGATAATAATGCCCATCTCCCAGAGTTGTGAGAGTTGAATAATTGAATACACACAAAGTAGTCAGAACAGTGCCTGGCACATAATAAGCACCCAGTAACCATGACTATTTTTATTAATTCAGTCTTAGGAGGGAGTGGGAGGCTAATGCATCTACTCAGACCATGAATCCTGAATCAGAACCTAATCAGTAACTATTGCCGTAGAGATAGCACATATTATTAAAGGCTTTAAAAAGCAGATTATTAAATAGTAATTTTGTTGTGGTTCCTAATTTGGGGAAAGTGTGTATTTTTACAGAAAGATATGTAGATGTTATGGGCTGGATTGCATACCCCTAAAATTCACATGCTGAAGCCCTAACCCCCATACTTCAGAACCATGTTTGGACTGTATTTGGAGACAGGGTTTTTAAAGCAGTAATTAACATGAGATGTTAAGATGTGTCCTAATCCAATAGGATGGGCATCTTTAGAAGACGAGGAAATTCAGACTCACACGTGCACCCACACAGAGGAAAGATTATGTGAGGAGTGAAGACAGTCTCCTGCAAGAAAAGGAGAGGTCTCGGGTCTCAGGGAAAGCAAACCTGCCTGCATCTTCACCTTGGACTTCGAGCCTCCAAGACTGAGAAAATAAATGCCTGCAAGGAGATCAAACCAGTCACTCCTAAAGGAGATCCACCCTGAATACTCATTGGAAGGACTGATGCTGAAGCTGAAGTTTCAATACTTCGACCAACCTGATGCAAAGAGCCGACTCACTGGAAAAGACCCTGATGCTGGAAAAGATTGAGGGCAAGAGGAGAAGGGGATGGCGGAGGAGAGATGGTTGGATGGCATCATCTACTCCATGGACATGAATCTGACCTAACTCTAGGAGAGAGCGAAGGGCAGGGAAGCCTGGTGTGCTGCCATCCGTGGGGTCGCAAAGAGTTGGACACAACTGAGCGACTGAACAACAACAATTTAAGCTCCAGTTCGTGGTACTTCGTTATGGCACAGTCCTAGCAAACTAAAACAGTGGAGAAAAGTTTGGAAGAATCTGCTTCTAGTGGTTATTCTCAGAGTGGGGGAATTTCAGCAGATTTCAGTTTAATTTATTTTAGAACAACCTTATATTTCTCATACAAATTTTCACAAAGAATTACAAGACAAAGCAATGCCCTCAAACTGAATTCCCCTGCATGGTTAGATTTCAAATCCCTGTTTGCTGCTACTGTGTCCCATGGCTCTGTGCGGAATGTGCGCTGTGGACCAGCTGCACCATTGACTGACCTGCAGCCAGCCTGCCGTGGTCTGATGCAAAGACTATCACAGAAATAATAAGGATCTGGATCCATAGGCTTTTACTGGAAATTGAGCAGGATTTCTGAAGATGATTTCATTCAGAAGAAAAGAGGGTCTATTTTTACTTAATGAATATTTGAGTCTTGGTCACATGTAAAATGTTAACTTTTCTTATGAGAATTATTCAGAGAAATAATTATTATCTGAATAATAATTATTCAGAAATCCTCCAGATCCCTGCATAGCCTAGCACCTGTCCCGAGAGTTGATCACGCTCCTTTGCCCACACTGGTGATGGGTTTTCTATGCCTGATCCGTAGCTGTCGCTCCAAATGAAAGAATGTTAAGACTGCAATCTCTCCACTCTCAAAGCTTCCAGCTGCTTTTGCCTTCCTCTTGCACAAAACAACTTTGGCTCCTAGCTACCTGTGGCAACGGGACTTTAGACAAATGACAGTGGGAAGAGAAGGGGTGGCCAGAGAGGAGGAGAGTTTTATCCCAGAAGAACAGCCAAAGAGATGAAAACAAGTCTGCATGGAAGGGAGAAAACAAGAGCTAAGTTCTCATCAAGGGCCGGGCCTCAGTCTGCTGCATTAACGCCTCATGAGGCAGCACAGAGGATTGTGCTGGTAACAGATGCCCCCCTACCTCCTCATTTGCCCCCTTTTCGAGCTGGCAGCTCTCCCAGCTTGTCAGCAATAGCACAAGGGGAATCTTCCCACCAGGCAGATCCTTCCCAGGGAGCCGTTCACATGGAGGGGTACTCAGATTCTAGCCAGTAGGGGGCGCTGGGAGGGTTTGAGCGGCTTTGTGGATCTTGATGGGATTAGAGAGGTAATAGGAAAGGCTGTCCCGAGACAAGGCTGAGGCCCTATGCCCCTCATCCTACTCGGTGCTGGCCCAGGGCCCCCATGGTGCTGCTCCGGGAGAGTGGGAAGAAGCAACTCCTGAGCACGGCCTTGTGTCAGACACCCAGCAGGAGTTTCCTGCATCGTGTCCTGTGGCCCCTGTGCTGCTGCTACTGTCCTGAACTCACAGCCTGAACTTGTGACTTTGGCTGAGTCCTCAAGCCCTTGCAGCTTCTGTAAAATATGGAAGCTTTATTTCCCTCATCTGTAAAATACAGCTAAGAATGTATGTACCTCAAGAGTCTGTCATGAAGATAAACATTCAGTTAATTAGCCATAATTAAGGAGAATAAGGCAGAGTTATACGTACCAATGTGAAAACAGCTCTAAACTATCTTGTTTAAAAACAAGAAAGTGAGGAGGAGATAGCAGTAGCAGACTAGTGTAGTATACTGCTTCTTGCATGAAACAGAAGGCCGTATCTGGTCATGTGTGTGCTTGTGTGGCTGAGCCGTAATCGGAGATTTTAACTTGTTTTCTGTACCTGTATATTTTCCTCCTTCACCTTGGGCTTGCCAGAAGGAAGAGCCGAATTTTACCTGGTGGCGGCTCCCCGCCTGGAGACACCTTCAAGGCTCTGGAGCCTGGGGTGGGGTAGGGGAGTGTGATGACTCTGCCTGTAGCTGGTGACTCAGTTGGTAAAGAATCTGCCTGCAATGCAGAAGACCTGGGTTTGATCCCTGGGTTGGGAAGATCACCTGGAGGAGTGCATGGCAACCCACTCCAGTATTCTTGCCTGGAGAATCCCCATAGACAAAGGAGCCTGGCGGGCTACAGTGGATGAGGTCGCAAAGTGTCAGACAAGACTGAATGACTAAGCACAGCACAACAACCCCATCAGAACCACTACAGCTATTTCTTAGGCCAGCAGCCTAGAAACAGGACTCCGCTACATCACAGCCAGGTGCTCACCCATCACCCCTGACAACTCCTGGCTGCGCCCCACAACTCCTGGCTGGGCCCCCTTGACTTGGCTCCATCTCTGACTAATTTAATATATACATGTATCCCTCATGCCCCTGCAGTGACCCAGCAATCAATCAAGGAGAGTCGGTGGGACCTGGATACCTGGGGATGGACACTTGGATTCTCCCTCTTCCAGCTGTGGAAAGACATGAGGACCTCTCAACTGTGGTTCTCTGGAATGGGGCACCAGGAGCTGAGGTGGGAGAGAAGTGATTATTGAAACCCCCACTTCTTAGTCCTCCCCTTTTTGGCCTGCCTCCTGGGCGCCACCCTCCCCTGGCTCTGTTCCTCCTTCATCTCACAGCTGCTACATCCTAGCAGACGCTGAGAGCCTGACGGTTCTTCGTTTGAATCTCAGCTCCATCACCGTTGTGACCATGAGCAAGTCATTTAATCTGCTCTCGTTAGTTTCCACATACATGAAATGGTGAGAATTATAATACCCACTTTATAGGATGCTGCTGCTGCTGCTGCTAAGTCGCTTCAGTCGTGTCTGACTCTGTGCGACCCCTGAGACGGCAGCCTACCAGGCTCCCCGGTCCCTGGGATTCTCCAGGCAAGAACACTGGAGTGGGTTGCCATTTCCTTCTCCAATGCATGAAAGTGAAAAGTCAAAGTGAAGTCGCTCAGTCGTGTCCGACTCTGAGCGACCCCATGGACTGCAGCCTACCAGCCTCCTCTGTCCATGGGATTTTCCAGGCAAAAGTACTGGAGTTGAGTGCCATTGCCTTAGTGAAGATTAAATAAGATAACATGGGTAAATGCACAGCACAGTGGCAGGTGCATAACAAGCACTTAGTAAACATTAACTAGAATTACTGAGGAGGAATCATTAAACTAAACTAATGGGAATAGTTTCATTACAAGGATAATAAGAGATAGTGGACCCCTTATAACATTTGCTCTCTGAAAAGCAAGCCGATCATTGTCCATCAGAGACTGGCTAAAATAAGAGCTGAAGTTATTCCCCCATGGTACTCCCAACTCTCTGCTACAATGAGAAGGAAGACTGCCTGGCACAGAGCAAGTATTTAATAGCATTTTATTGGATAGCATTGGGGAAATATAAAACAAACAACATGTCCTCTTAACCCGGAAAACCCCTCTACAAGAGTAGCAGAAACAAAACAAAGAAAACAAAAGTTTTATTGTTGAATAAGCATTACACCAAAATGTGATGCGCATCGAAGAGGGTCAGAGTATGTCACCCCAAAACATGTCACTCTGGCATAAGGATTATCTTGAGCTGGAGGCAATTGAGAAAAAAGAGACACAAGGAAAACTGTGCCCTCTCCTTTCTGCTAGGACTTAGCTGGGGCATGTGGGATCTAGTTCCCAGACCAGGGTTTGAGCCCAGGTCCACTGCATTGGGCTTCCCATGAGGCGCTAGTGAGAAAGAACCCGTGAGCCAGTGCAGGAAATACGGGAGATGTGGGTTCGATCCCTGGGTCGAGAAGATCGCCTAGAGCAGGACATGGTCACCCACTCCAGTATTGTTGTCTGGAGAATCCCATGGCAGAGGAGCCTGGCGGGCTACAGTCCACAGGGTCACAGAGAGTTGGACACGACTGAAACGACTTAGCATGCATGCATGCCCCTGCGTTGAGAGCTAAGAATCTTAGCCACTGGACCACTAGAGAAGTCCTAAACCCAAGCCCTCTTGATGTGTAGATTTATAAATAGAGGGACAGATGGATGAATTGAACCTGGGAGGAAATGAAGAGCTTTTAAAACTGCAAATGAGCTTGAAAATTAATGCTGGATGCTGTGGGAAGTCTGGAAGATAGTACGCTTGTCAGAAGGGAGATACTGTCTCTAAGTTCAGCAAGGTAATTCCTTCTCCATGCCCTTTTCACTCCAGTGTCTGGGTTCAGTACACATCATCTCAAAAATTCCAACGTTGGTAACAGTTTTTGATTCGTTTCAATGGTAAAATTGCAAACTAAAATGATTGCCAATTTTAATTTTTGCACTCAAGTCATGCCCTCAATGATTTGTTTTCTGTGTCTTCCCTGACCATCCCGGTTTTGGAGGAAGAAGCTCAGTGTGGTTCCCAGCACACAGTCAGTTTCCAGGAGACAAGTGCTGAGATTTTACTTTTAACACCCCTTTCCCTTTAACTTCCTTGGCCCATCATTCAAAACCTTGTCAGAGGACTTTCTGGAGGGAAGAAATTTCTTCCCTTTCTTTTTCTCAGAAAGATGGCTCTGCAATTTGGAAATGTTACTTTTAAAATATTTTATGATTTAAAAAAATTTTTTCCCAAAGAACATAATATTTGCTCAATAGCATTCTGATATTGTGCAGTGTAGGTGGTAAAATTTTAGAATTGTGTCTGATCCTACCCTCAGGCTGGCGTTCCCATGCTCACTTACCTGATTTACTATGAGGATTTTAGGGATACCACACACGTGTGTGTGTATAATACATGTAACACAACCAAAAAGCATTTATTAGGGCCCCATGGACATGAAATGTTGCCATGGTCTTGATACTGAAAATCAGAGTAATCTCTGCCCTGCCTACTCTCAGTCATGCAGAAGACAGACTGAGAGGCAGAAGAGGAAGGGCTAGAGGAAAGGAGAATGAAAAAGCGAGCCCCTTTGCCAGAGAAAACACAGCCCAATCACATGGACGTGGCTTCAGAAATCGGCACAGGCAGAGTCTATTTATTGACATGGTGGACTGTTACAGGTAGAATTGTGTCCTCCTACCGAAAAAAAAAAAAAAAAGAAAGAAACTGAACTCCTAATGCCCTAATACCTGTGAATCTGACCTTATTTTAAAATAGGGTCTTTGCAGATTTAATCATGTTCCAAGGAGGTCTTTAGTTCAGTCAGTCAGTTCAGTCGCTCAGTCGTGTCTGACTCTGCGACCCCATGAATCACAGCACGCCAGGCCTCCCTGTCCATCACCAACTCCTGGAGTTCACTCAAACCCACGTCCATCGAGTCGGTGCTGCTATCCAGCCATCTCATCCTCTGTCGTCCCCTTCTCCTCCTGCCCCCAATCCCTCCCAGCATCAGAGTCTTTTCCAATGAGTCAATTCTTCGCATGAGGTGGCCAAAGTACTGGAGTTTCAGCTTTAGCATCATTCCTTCCAAAGAAATGCCAGGGATGATCTCCATCAGAATGGACTGGTTGGATCTCCTTGCAGTCCAAGGGACTCTCAAGAGTCTTCTCCAACACCACAGTTCAAAAGCATCAATTCTTTGGCACTCAGCCTTCTTCACGGTCCAACTCTCACATCCATACATGACCACTGGAAAAACCATAGCCTTGACTAGATGGACCTTTGCTGGCAAAGTAATGTCTCTGCTTTTGAATATGCTATCTAGGTTGGTCATAACTTTCCTTCCAAGGAGTAAGTGTCTTTTAATTTCATGGCTGCAATCACCATCTGCAGTGATTTTGGAGCCCAAAAAAATAAAGTCTGACACTGTTTCCACTGTTTCCCCATCTAATTCCCATGAAGTGATGGGACCAGATGCCATGATCTTCGTTTTCTGAATGTTGAGCTTTAAGCCAACTTTTTCACTCTCCTCTTTCACTTTCATCAAGAGGCTTTTTAGTTCCTCTTCACTTTCTGCCATAAGGGTGGTATCATCTGCATATCTGAGGTTATTAGGTTAGGTTATTAGATTAGATTATTAAGGAGGTCATTAGAATAGACTTTAATCTGATATGACTGCCTCCTTATAAGAAGAGGGAAATTGGACATGAAATGCAGGGAGAACACCGTGTGAAGACATAGAGACATGCAGACCCAGAGGAAAGATGCCACATGAAGATGGAGACAGACTGGAGCTCTGCTGCCACAAGCCAAGGAGCCTCTGGGACTACCCAAAACCGAAAGAGGAAAGGAAGGATCTGCCTCCGGATGCTTCAGAGCAAGCATGGTCCTGCCTGCACATTGATTTTGGATGTCTGTTATAGCAGCCTGAGGAAACTAACATGTGGATTCTGTAGGGTATAATCAAAAACCAATTTTATTTTATTTTCTCTACTGCTAGACCATTCATGCCCATCCCTGGATGAACTCTCTAGATCTCAATGCTTTTTCTGGGCATTTTGAGATATGAGTGGTCCAATTCTGTCTAAAGTCAAAACTTTAGTCTTCATTCCCAATTGTAGACTTAACTCAAGGTCAGAAACGTGCAGTGGTGAAAGGCAGCATAGCTGGCTTCTTCACTGCTTCCCCACTGACAGGCCAGCCACCTCATTTTCTCCTCACTCATTTTATTGCCTCTAGGGTTGGAGTAAGGGGGCAAATAAATTGGGAACAAAAAAGGGCTTTATTTGATGTGTGCACTTATTATTAGATGGTGAATTCTCTAGATATAAGTCCAATGTTCAAAGTCTATGGAGCACAGATTATAGTCATTCCAAATAATGAATCCACCCTGTAGACCCTTGTAAGGTAGAGCCTTCTTGCTTTAGGGTTCTTGCTTTAGGGTATCCTACTGTGGAGGATGTTCTCTGAAGATCATTTATATCCTATGTCAGGGATGCAACACCAACCCTACCAACTATGGTCACCTCTCCCCTTGCAGGAAGCCACAAAGGACAAAACACTAGCCACCTGTCATAGGCAAAGATCTTACACGGGCAGTTCTATAAAGAAATAGGGTGGTGGTGGTTTAGTCACTAAGCTGTGTTCAACTCTAAAGAAATATACCACTGGCCAAAAAAGAAAATAAAAGAAGCAGCTTCTTTATCCATTCATTTCTTGGTGGGCATTTAGGCTTGTCCCATGTCTTACGTATTGTGAATAGTTCTGCTATGAACATAGGGGGTGAGTGTATCTTTTTGAATTATAGTTTTATCTATATGTATGCCCAGGAGTAAGACTGCTGGATTACATGGCAATATAATTGAAGAATGTTATACTGTTTTCTAAAGTGGCTGCACCAACTTACATTCTTACCAACATTGTAGAAGAGTTCCCTAAGAAAAAGAAATATTTATTTCTTGATTAATTCTAGGAAAAACTAGTTTTGGGTGTTTTATAGTTACTAAAAAACAAAGCAAAAACCATATCTGTATAAATTGGGTCTGTTTTTAATGCCCTATTCTAAAACAATCATTTGCCACAGTTGCTGAACATTCCTCTCTCTAAGGAGGCAACATCTAAGCGATTCTGCCAGTTAGCTCATTCAGTTAAAATATCAATTAAACAAAAAAGAGTCAATTAGTAAAATTTCTAAACATCTCACCAAAGAGGATAGACAGATGGCAAATAAGCATATGAAAAGATGCTCACCATCATATGTCATTCAGTTCAGTTCAGTTCATTTCAGTTGCTCAGTCCTGTCCGACTCTTTGCAACCCCATGAATCGCAGCACGCCAGGCCTCCCTGTCCATCACCAACTCCTGGAGTTAACCCAAACTCATATGCATCGAGTCGGTGATGCCATCCAGCCATCTCATCTTCTGTCGCCTCCTTCTCCTCCTGCCCCCAATCCCTCCCAGCATCAGGGTCTTTTCCAATGAGTCAACTCTTCGCATATGTCATTAGGGAATTGCAAATTAAAATTATCATGAGATATCATTACCCACCTATCAGAATGGCTAAAATACAAAACACTGACAACACCAAACGTGGACAAAGATGTGGAGCAACAGAACTCTCATTCACTGCTGGTAGAATGCAAAGTGGCACAGCCCCTCTGGAAGACAGTTTGGCAGTTTCTTACAAAATTCAACATTCTCTTACCATACAATTCTGCAATAGAGCACCTCCGTATTTACCCAAAAGAGTTAAAGACTATGTCCACACAAAAATCTGCACACAGATGTTTATAGCAGCTCTATTCATAACTATCAAAATTTGGAAGCAGCCAAGATGTCCTTCAATAGGTAAGTGTATAAACAAACTGATACATTCATGTAATGAAATATTACTCAAAAATAAAAAGGGATGGGTGATCAGGGCACAAAAGGACATGGAGGAAAATTAGATGAATATTGCTAAGTGAAAAATGACTATGCAAAGTCTATAGACTATACGATTGACATTCTTTTCTTAATATTTGTTTTGTTTTTTACTCATGCTGGGTCTTTGTTGCTGTATGCAGGCTTTCTCTAGTTGCAGGGAGTGGGAGTACTCTCCAGATGACTCGTACAGGCTTCTCATTGCCGTGGCTTCTCTTGTTGTGGAGCACAGGCTCTGGGTACTCGGGCTTCGGTAGCTGCTGCGTGTGGGCTCAGTAGTTGTAGCTCAAGGGCTTAGTTGCCCCACGGCATGTGGGATCTTCCCAGACCAGAGACTGAAACAGTGTCCACTGCATTACAAGGTGGATTCTTAACCACTGGACCACCAGGGAAGCCCTATGACTGAAAAAGCAGACTATGGAGACAGTAAAAAAAAAAAAATCAACAGTTGCCCAGGGCTGGGGAGAGATGTACAGATGGAGCACAGGGGATATTTAGGGCGATGAAACTATTCTGTAAGATATTGTAAGGGTGGATACATGACATCATACATTTGTCAAACCCATAGAATGTGCAGTACAAAGAGAATCGATGTGAACTATGGACCTTAATTAGTCTAATGATGCTTGTGCTTAGTCGCTTCAGTTGTGTCTGACTCTTTGTGACCCCATGGACCACAGCCTGCCAGGCTCCTCTGTCCACGGGATTCTCCGGCAAGAATACTGGAGTGGGTTGCCCTGCCCTCTTCCAGGGTATCTTCGTGAACCAGGGATTGAACTTGGGTCTCCTGTGTCTCCTGCATTGCAGGCGGGTTCTTTATCACTGAGCCACTAGGGAAACCCCAATATAATGATAAAAATTAATAATATATAAGTCTGTAACTATAATAAACATAAATATATAATAGTAAATAGCAAAGAAGAACTAAAGAGCCTCTTGATGAAAGTGAAAGAGGAGAGAGAAAAAGTTAGCTTAAAACTCAGCATTCAAAAAACTAAGATCATGGCATCCAGTCCCATCACTTCATGACAAATAGATGGAAAAACAATGGAAACAGTGACAGACTTAATTTTTTTGTACTCCAAAATCACTGCAGATGGTGACTGCAGATGTGAAATTAAAAGACGATTGCTCCTTGGAAGAATAGCTATGACCAACCTAGACAGCATATATAAAAGCAGAGACATTACTTTGCCAACAAAGATCTGTGTAGTCAAAGCTATGGTTTTTCCAGTAGTCATGTACGGACATGAGAGTTGGACTATAAAAGTTGAGCGCCGAAGAATTGATGCTTTTGAACTGTGGTGTTGGAGAAGACTCTTGAGAGTCTCTTGGACTGCAAGGAGATCAAACCAGTCAATCCTAAAGGAAATCAGTCCTGCATATTCATTGGAAGGACTGATGCTAAAGCTGAAGCTCCAATACTTTGGCCACATGATCTGAAGAGCTGACTCATTAGAAAAGACCCTGATGCTGGGAAAGATTGAAGGCAGGAGGAGAAGGGGATGACAAGATGAGATGGTTGGATGGCATCACCAACTAGATGGACATGAGTTTGAGTAAGCTCCGGGAGTTGGTGATGGACAGGGAAGGCTGGCGTGGGGCAGTCCATAGGGTCACAAAGAGTCAGACACGACTGAGCCACTGAACTGAACTCAATGTATCACAATGACTCATCAATTGTAACACATGGGACACACTGTTAGTAATTTGGCAGAAGCTTTGTGTAGGGAAATGGGGAATGGAAAACTTTATTTTCTGTAAATTTAAAACTGCCATAAAAATAGTTTATTAGTTTAAAAAAAAGGATCAAGCCAGCTGTTTCAGTAAGTTGACTCTCAGAAAACAATATCCAGTGTTTTGACATGGTCTTGGAGTAACTATAATCTGTGGTACGTTACTATTTTTCTAGGACCTTTGACTAACATGACTCTGTATGTTAATTCTGTTGTGAAAATACCCACAAGTTTGCAATGGTGAACCACGAGGTTTTCAGGACCTGTGATAGTGACGATAAGCGATTTCTCTTTGAATGCTTGGTGTCCATTGTCCCCAGTGCCAAGAGTCTCAGTACGTCTGTCCCCCCTCCCCAGCACACCAGCCGTGTACTAACAAAGCCTAGTCCTAGTGGTGGAATGGCATTGGCGTCTCTGCCCCCAAAACTTGGCTTCTTTGAGCTTTTTTCCTCTTTTTCATGTGCAGGACAAAGAGTATTAGAGTACTGCTTAGTTCCTATAAAGACAGTCTGCTCCCACCCTCAGAGTGCATTCATGCTGAGCAGAGAGTTGTAATTGTGCCTGCCTTGGCACTGGGCAGCCCGGGAGAGTACCCAAACTGAGGGTAAATCAGAGCTCAGAGTGAACTCTAATATTAATGGCTTCACAAGAAGCTGTAAGACTGGACCTTTAAGAAGGGTCAGGGAGGGAGGTGACAGTACTATCTGTGCAGACACATTGATCCTGGGCTCCCAGTCCCATACACAGGCCACATCCCACGCATCCAGTATGACTAGGTCAGCCTGCAGGAGGGTCAAAATCCCAGACAGTCCTCACTGTGAGAGCAGGTAGCAGAAGACATGTGGCACATTCCTGGAGTTTTCCCCTCAAGTGTACCAAGCCTTTCCCAACGTCTTGTGTTGCTCTACAAAGACTCCCTGCCAACCTGGTTTTCCACCTACCCCTCCCACCTTTAGCTGTTCTATAGGTAGAATTGTTTTTTGTTTTTTTTTTTTTAAATTTCATTTATCTGTCTGTGTTGGTCACAACACTCAGGATCTCTTGTCACATCATGCAGGGTCTTTCGTCGCAGAGCACTAACTCTCTAGTTACAGCACTCAGACTCAGTTGCTCTGCAGCATGTGGGATTTTAGTTGCCTGACCAGGGATCGAACCAACATCCCCTGCATTACAAGGCGGATGCTTAACCGCTGGACCACAAGTGGAAGTCCCAGTAAACTGTTCTTTAGCTCCTCTGTCTTCTTTGCCCTTATGTAGCTCTTTTTTTTTTTTTTTTTTTTTACAGTTTTCTAATTTAGAAACTAAAGTTATAATTGGGAAGAGGACATTCAAGAAAGTTCACCTTATCTGCGTGAAGCTGACAAGTAGAGCAGAGCTCAAAAGTGGTCTGTTAGCAAGGATGCGTCCCCTCAGTGTGAATCAATGGCTTCACATGCATCAGAATCCGTACTTGATGCAAAAGACAAAATAGTACATGAGAAAATGCCCTCAAGAAGCTCATAGTCCATGGTAGAGACAGACACTAAAGAGGTGATTAGAATTCCAGCTCCAGTATCTATGCATTAAATCATTCCCATTTGAGGTAATTTAGACTCAGGAAGTAGGGAGGATAGAGCTTGAGGATGAGTGCAAACAAGGGAGATATTGTGAATGGTGAAGCTAAAATGGAGACATTTTTATTGCAACGTTGGGAGAGAGAGCAGAGACACTGGGAGCCTCTGTCAGGAGAGAGAGAAGTGCAGATGTTTACCAGACTGGTGATCAGAAAGGAAGTGCATGAAGTGATCACGGACAGAGCAAAGGCTTTAGCCTTCTGTAAGAGTGAGGAAGTTGAGATACTTCTATGTAGTCAAGCTTCCCAGCCCTCCAAGCTATTTTGAATTAATGAGATCTGGAAGTTAAGAGCCAAAAATTTCAATATATAAAATCAGAAAGGCTTTGAACATTTGGGTAGCAAAGCAAACACAGAAGAGAATCCTTTTTATTGGGAAAAATATCTATGAGAAAGTAAAATTTTCACTTTTAAGGGTTTCATTGAAACAGCCAAGGAAAAGAGAGCTTAAAGATTTCTCTCTTAAAAACAATTATTGTAATATTAACACATATATATGGAATCTGAAAAAAAATGGCATATATGATTTTATTTACAAAGTAGAAATAGAGACACAGAGGCAGAGAACAAACTTATGGATACCAAGTAGGAAGGGGCGGTGGTGGAATGAAGTGGGAGATTGGGATTGACCTATATACACTATTGATACTATGTATAAAATAGATAACTAGTGAGAACATACTGTACAACAGAAGAAACTCTACTCAGTGCTCTGTGGTGACCTAAATGGGAAGGAAATCCAAAATAAAGGGGATATATGTGTGTGTGTAGCTGATTCACTTTGCTGTACAGGAGAAACTGTTGTTTAGTTACTTTGACTTTTTGCCACCCCATGTACTGCAGCATTGGAGAAGGCAATGGCACCCCACTCCAGAACTCTTGCCTGGAATATCCCATGGATGGAGGAGCCTGGTAGGCTGCAGTCCATGGGGTCTCGAAGAGTTGGACACGACTGAGCGACTTCACTTTCACTTTTCACTTTCCTGCATTGGAGAAGGAAATGGCAACCCACTCCAGTGTTCTTGCCTGGAGAATCCCAGGGACCAGGGAGCCTGGTGGCTGCCGTCTATGGGGTCTCGAAGAGTTGGACACGACTGAGCGACTTCACTTTCACTTTTCACTTTCCTGCATTGGAGAAGGAAATGGCAACCCACTCCAGTGTTCTTGCCTGGAGAATCCCAGGGACGGGGGAGCCTGGTGGCTGCCGTCTATGGGGTCGCACAGAGTCGGACACGACTGAAGCGACTTAGCAGCAGCAGCAGTACTGCAGCATGCAAGGCTTCCCCGTCCTTCACTGTCTCCCCGGGCTTGCTCAAACTCATCCAACCAATGTTGGTGATGCCATCCAACCATGTCATCCTCTGTCGACCCCTTCTCCTGCCTTCAATCTTTCCCAGCATCAGGGTCTCTTCTAATGAATTGGTTCTATGCGTCAGGTGGCCAAAGGATTGGAGCTTCAGCTTCAGCATCAGTCCTGCCAATGAATATTCAGGGTTGATTTCCTTAAGGATTGACTGGTTTGATCTGCTTGCTGTCCAAGGGACTCTCAAGAGTTTTCTCTAGCACCAGGATTTAAAGGCATCAATTCTTTGTTGCTCAGCTTTCTTTATGGTCCAACTCTCATGTCTGCACATGACTATTGGAAAAACCATAGCTTTGACTAGATAGACCTTTGTTGGCAAGTGACTTTTAATTTCATGGCTGCAGTCACCAACCACGGTGATTTTGGAGCCCCCCAAAATAAACTCTGCACTGTTTCCACTTTTTCCCCATTTATTTGCCATGAAATGATGGGACTGGATGCCATGGTCTTTGTTTTTTGAATATTGAGTTTTAAGTCAGCTCTTTCACTCTCCTCTTTCACCTTTGTCAAGAGGCTCTTTAGTTCCTCTTCACTTTCTGCATTAGAGTGGTATCATATGCATATCTGAGGTTGCTGATATTTCTCCCAGCAATCTTGATTCCAGCTTGTGATTCATCCAGCTCAGCATTTCACATGATGCACTCTTCTATATGGGCTTCCCTGGTGGCTCAGCTGGTAAAGAAAACACCACCATGAGGGAGACTTGGGTTCAATTCCTGAGTTGGGAAGATCCCTTGGGGAAGGGAAAGGCAACCCACTCCAGTATTCTGGCCTGGAGAATCATTCTGCATATAAGTTAAATAAGCAGGATGCTAATATTAATGTACTCCTTTCCCAATTTGAACCAGTCCATTTTTCCATGTCCAATTCTAACTGTTGCTTCTTGCCTCCTGCATACATATTTCTCAGGAGGCAGGTAAGATGGTCTGGTATTCCCATCTCTTTCAGAATTTTCCACAGTTTGTTGTGATCCACATGGTCAAAGGCTTTAGCATAATCAATGAAGTGGAAGAAGATGTTTCTCTGGAATTCTCTTGCTTTTTCTATGATCCAGTAAATGTTTGATCTCTGGTTCCTCTGTCTTTTCTAAATCCAGTTGTTCTTCTGGAAATTCTCAGTTCATGTACACTTGAAGCCTATCTTGAAAGATTTTGAACATCACCTGCTAGCATGTGAAATAAGCCCAATTGTGCAGTAGTTTGAACATTCTTTGGCATTGCCTTTCTTTGGGATTGGACCCAAAGAACGTTTTGGATCTTTTCCAGTCCTGTGGCCATTGTTGAGTTTTCCAAATTTGCTGGCATATTGAGTACAGCACTTTAATAGCATCATCTTTCAGGATTTGAAATAGTTCAGTTGGAATTCCATCACCTCCACTAGCTTTGTTTGTAGTAATGCTTCCTAAGGCCCACCTGACTTCACTCTCCAGAATGTCTGGCTCTAGGAGAGTGACCACACCATAGTGCTTATCCAGGTCATTAAGACCTGTTTTTATAGTTCTTCTGTATATTCTTGCTACCGCTTCTTAATCTTTTCTTCTTCTGTTAGGTACTTGCTATTTCTGTCCTTTATTGTGCCCATCTTTGCATGAAATGTTCCCTTGGTATCGTTTTCTTAAAGAGATCTCTAGTCTTTCCCATTCTACTGTTTCCTCTATTCCTTTGCCTTGTTCACTAAGAAGGCTTTCTTTTCTCTGCTTGCTAGTCTCTGGAACTCTGCATTCAGTTGGGTATATCTTTCCCTCTCTACTTTGCCTTTTGCTTCTCTTCTTTCCTTAGCTATTTGTAATATTAACAGGAGAAACAAACACAACTTTGTAAAGCAACTATACTCCAATAAAGTTTTATAAAGATTTTTCTCATAAATATATATTAATCATAAAATGTATATTACTATTAATGCAGAATGTTATTAATACTCTGTTTATCTAATATCCCATCTTTATTATTCTATTTTAGTGAATGTAATAAATAGTGTCAGGGAATCACTTATAACCTCCATTATTCAATCTATATTTTCAAATAAAGTGGTAATTTCCTAGCTGTTGTATTCTGTAGGGGTTGTGGGTTT
Source organism: Bos taurus (assembly GCF_002263795.3). Taxonomy (NCBI): domain Eukaryota; kingdom Metazoa; phylum Chordata; class Mammalia; order Artiodactyla; family Bovidae; genus Bos; species Bos taurus. The sequence goes on from NC_037336.1 coordinate 40,322,107, forward strand.
CTGGCACCTATGTCACAGAGCTGGAGAGAAAATTTACAGTAGATACTATTGGAGAAGAAAGAAAGGCAAGTCCATGTTGATCTTGAGAATTCAAGGGTACCTTCACAGCAGGTGATTTTTTTAGGCTGGGTTTTGAAGGATGAGATGACATTGCCTGGAGACAAAGAAGCAGACATCATAGCCTTTTTCACATCCTGGTCTCTCTCACGGTCTCCTCCATAAGACCATCCTGCCCTTTTTGGGTGTGTCTCCAATATAAGAGAGCTGAGTGGGAGTGTCAGAGTAGTAGGATCAATATTAACAAATCACCTCTATCTACATAACCTCATTGGAGCTTCACAAAATCCTGTGCAACAAATGCCAAAAGCTCAATTTGTAAATGAGGAAACTGATGCCCAAAGAAGCTGAAAAACTTGCCTAAAATCATGCAGATAATAAGGAATGGAGCCAGGATTTCAACAGGTCTTTCAATGCTCAAACCTATATACTTTCAACACTGGTTTACTATTACCCTACATATGTCAGGAGGAATACACCATATCAGCATGGATGTGTTCTATTACGACCAAAAAAAAAAAAAAAAAACAGCTAGATGACATTTGGAACTATTTTGGAATGGAAAAATCCATTATTTGAAATCTTAAAAAAAAATATTTTGACGTAAAAATGACTCCAATAAATGACGGTAAGTTAGGCGAGTGGGGAGAGAGACAGGGCTAATGCCAGCATTACATATTTAGAATAATGCTAGTTGAACCAACTTTTACAAACACCGAGGAAAAGTAAAGAGAGCATCAGAAATCAATAACACAATTTTAGTGTCAGCTGCATTTAAGTGAGACAGCTCTGACTCATTCAACATGTGATGTCAGGCCAAGCAGGTTACAAGGGGCAAAAATATATTTTGGGGGAAAGTTGGAAAGGGAATGATAAATTTGAATATACCACCTTGGTAACTCATCCCTGTGGATGGAGATAAAATAAATCATGAGACTTTCTTGGAATGCTGAGGAATCCGTATCCTCTCTTAAATCTTCAGAGCAGGACAGAGCATACATTGCCCTGTGTAGAAAGCCAATGCCATATTCAAATCACTGATGACAAAAAGAAGATGAATTCTAGAAAGCCAGAAAGCTAGACAGTCCTAGGGACCAAACAGGAAGTGTTGTTAAAGCCCCAGTACCTTTCATTCCTACAGGGAAGGAGTGATCTACAGCAGCACAGAAGGAATATCTTAAATGCCAAGAAGAAGAGGGTCTCTGATGGTTCTTAGTGGTCCAGTCCACAGTTGATAATTTTTCCCTCAGGTAGGATCTTCTGTTATATCAAGTTAATCTCTTGTTATATACAATTGAACCAACTTTTCTCTGTCCTTGGGTCCCTGATTTTTCTTTTTTCATCCTTTGTCTTCTTGATCTAACATCTATGGCAGGATCCCTTTGGTATTGCTGTTGGGAAACAGGGTTAACTTTATATCACAAAACTGATGTTGCTGTTCTCCTCTGTTATTGTTGTTCAGTCGCTCAGTCATGTCAGACTCTGCATCTCCATGAAATGCAGCATGCCAGGCTTCCCTGTCCTTCACTATCTCCCAAAGCTTGCTCAAACTCATGTCCACTGAGTCAGTGATGCCATCCAACCATCTCATCCTCTGCTGCCCCCTTCTCCTCCTGCCCTCAATCTTTCCCAGCACCAGGGTCTTTTCCAGTGAGTCAGCTTTTTGCATCAGGTGGTCAAAGGATTGGAACTTCAGCTTCAGCACCTGTCCTTCCAATGAATATTCAGAGTTGATTTCCTTTAGGATTGACTGGTTTGACCTCCTTGCATTCCAAGGGACTCTCAAGAGTCTTCTCCAGCACCACAGTTCGAAAGCATTAATTCTTCAGTGATCAGTCTTCTTTATGGTCCAACTCTCACATCTGTACATGACTACTGAAAAAATCATGGCTTTAAATATATAGACCTTTGTTGGCACAGTAATGTCTCTGCTTTTTAATACACTGTCTAGGTTTGTCATAGCTATTCTTCCAAAGAGCAAGTGTCTTTTAATTTTGTGGCTACAGCCACTGTCTGTATTGATTTTGGAGCCCAAGAAAATGAAATGTGCCACTGTTCCCATCTATTTGCCATGAAGTGATGGGACTGGATACCATGATCTTAGTTTTTTGAATGTAGAGTTTTAAGCTAGCTTTTTATTCTCCTCTTTCACCTCCATCAAGAGGTTCTTTAGTTCCTTTTCACTTTCTACAATTATGTTCTACTCTAAGAGGCACAGTTTGACCCAAGACTCTCTAGAGCAATGTGACAGAAGGTATAGGTTTTATTTTAATGTTTGCATTTGTTGTCATACTTGAATAAAATGATGCTTTATCCAACAACATTCATGAGTTTCTTCCCTAAGTTGTAAAATTTTCTGTTACAAAGATTACTTTTCTGATGATTATTTCTCCCTGCAGAATTTCATGAAGTTCATATACTAGGAAAGCTTAAGATGGGCTATGAGATTCCAGCAGGCCAGAGAAGATGGGCTCCACAGCAAAATATAGGTGTGCATGGTTTGGTTTATAGCTAAATTTATAGCAAATTCTGAAGCTGTGTCTTCAGGTACTGGGAGCCCCAGGCAAGGGAAACTTTAGCACATGCACTTTGCTTCCTCAGAGTGAACCAAGCTTAAGTCGTTGCTGGCTCCCAGTGTGCCTTCCAGCTATAAAGTGGCTGCAAAAGGCCACAGCAACTTAACTACATCAGTAACTGCCAGGGTTATTGCACCAGTGAACTCAGTGTCCTTGCGATGCCTCTGGGCTGACAGACCAGGCCAAGTGGGGGCTGTAACCATGGGCCACACATCTTACTTTCTAAGCCATTCAGGCTTCCTATCTCCAACACCCTCTTATTAGATAACCAGGGCCTTGGGTGGTCGTGAAATAACCAATTTTCTTTTGGAATTCATTCTCTCTTATTATCTCAGTTCAGGTCAGTCCCTCAGTCGTGTCTGACTCTTTGCGACCCCATGAATCGCAGCACACCAGGCCTCCCTGTCCATCACCAACTCCTGGAGTTCACTCAAACTCACGTCCACTGAGTTGGTGATGCCATCCAGCCATCTCATCCTCTGGCGTCCCCTTCTCCTCCTGCCCCCAATCCCTCCTGCATCAGGGTCTTTTCCAAAGAGTCAACTCTTCACATAAGGTGGCCAAAAGTATTGGAGTTTCAGCTTTAGCATCAGTCCTTCCAATGAACACCCAGGACTGATCTCCTTTAGAATGGACTGGTTGGATCTCCTTGCAGTCCAAGGGACTCTAAAAAAAAAAAAAAGAGTTCTCTCCAACACCATAGTTCAAAAGTATCAATTCTTCAGCACTCAGCTTTCTTCACAGTCCAATTCTCACATCCATACATGACTACTGGAAAAACCATAGCCTTGACTAGACAGACCTTTGTTGGCAAAGTAATGTCTCTGATTTTGAATATGCTATCTAGGTTGGTCATAACTTTCCTTCCAAGGAGTAAGTGTCTTTTAATTTCATGGCTGCAATCACCATCTGCACTGATTTTGGAGCCCCCCAAAATAAAGTCTGACACTGTTTCCACTGTTTCCCCATCTATTTGCCATAAAGTGATGGGACCATATGCCATGATCTTAGTTTTCTGAATGTTGAGCCAACTTTTTCACTCTCCTCTTTCACTTTCATCAAGAGGCTTTTTAGTTCCTCTTCACTTTCTGCCATAAGGATGGTGTCATCTGCATATCTGAGGTTATTGATAATTCTCCCGGCAATCTTGATTCCAGCTTGTGCTTCTTCCAGCCCAGCGTTTCTCATGATGTACTCTGCATCTCTTATTATCTAGGAAGGGGCAAACCCATCTATATTTGTGGTTCAGGCTCTCAGGAGACTGGAAGTGATTGATCTCCACTGTAAAATGAAGAGTTCTGCAGAATATGAAATACTGTTGTTCAACCAGGAAAACCCTAGATTGTTTATTCTCTTTCACTTCATTGAATTTTTTTTTAATACAAAAGTTACCCATGCTTGTTTTTACAAAGCAGACAGGGAGGAAGCTGCCATTTGACAGCTGGGTCCCTGCCGCCACCTGACCCATCATCACCTTGTGGTGAAGTCTGTCCCAGCCTGGAGTGCGTCCTTTCACGTCTTTCTCAAAGTGCTTCCACATACATACCAGCACACAGACATCAGTGCATCAGTGGACCATCAGTCTACCTCTTCCTGCGGGCATCTCCGAACTTCCCAGTTTGAAATCAGGTTTTTGGATGAAGGACATTTCCTTCATCCTCTGTGTGTCCAGGCTGCTCAGCATTTCAGTCAGTGTCCAATCTGCTGTGGAAATAGGATGAAAAGTGGTAAAGGAGACCCCATCCAGGGGTGGGCTCCTGGAGTCAGTGCTCTCTGCTCCCTGAGGGGCCAGTGGCCAAATAAATCTTGTTGCTGAGTCCCTGTCTGGTCTGGGCTTGTTGAAGGTGTGAGGGCTGACACAATGAGGTAGCTCTGTTGACGCTAGTACAAAAAGCAGAATCTGGAGACTTCTGAGCCAGCAGGAGAAGCTGGGGAGAGGGTGGTTGCTCTCCTTTGATAGCTGGTTCTGGAATATTCTGCAACAGTGAGTGGATTATTCAGGACTCTTACTTCTCCACCTGAGTCTCCAGCTGAGGCAGTGCCAGGGCTCATTAGCACTTCCACTAGAGGCGAAGTCTTGCTGCGAGAGGAGGTGAGAGCAGTCAATTTTGCCACTCATTAGCAACTCTGGACAGATGGGAAGTGGTGGGGAGGGTGAAGCTATTGGCAAAATGAGAGTCTGCTTCTCTGGGGGCACAGTTATCCATTCTAGTCCTTTTGCCATCAGCTGGTCTCCCAGAGTTGACTGTCCGCTAGTCTCACAGAGCAATGAGCAAGGCAGTCCTTTTTTTAAGTATTAGTTACTTTATATAATAGCTCAGTGAGTCACCAATATCTTGATCCTCTAGGTAATAGTGAGACTGCAGGAGGAAAAATATCTCATGTAAATCAGACATCACAACCATCCTAGTTGTTGTCTTATTGTTCTGGACTAAAGGGCAGATTGTATTCAGAAATAGTTTGTGGTAAAGTATACGTAACATAAAACTTTCCATTTTAACCATTTTCAAGTGTACAATTCTGTGACATTGAGTACATTTGCAAGGTTCTGCAACCATCACTATCATCCATTCCCAGAACTTTTTCATCAATCCAAACTGAAACTCTGAGCCCATTAAACAATAACCTCTCATTCCCCCTCTCCTCAGCCCCTTGATACCACTTGTTCTACTTCCTGCTCTATGAATTCAACTCTTCTGGGTACCTTTTCTAAGTGGAATCAGAAAATACATGTCCTCCTATGTCTGCCTCATTTCACTTGGCATAGTGTTGTCAACTATCAATGCCACCTTGGGGCAGCCAATTCCCTGAACGTAGGGTTTGCAAATAAAATACAGGACACCCAGTCAATTTTAATTTCAGGTAAGCAACTAATGCGTTTTTAGTATAAGTAAATACAAATTTTTAGTATGTTTATATAACATTCTATTAAACCTACCCATACAGTGTTCTTGCCTGGAGAATCCCAGGGACGGCAGAGCCTGGTGGGCTGCCATCTATGGGTTCGCACAGAGTCGGACACGACTGAAGTGACTTAGCAGCATACTAAGAATCTATTTGCTGTTTATCTGAAATAAAAATGTTTCTGGGTATACTGTATTTTTATCTGCTAATTCTGACAGCCTTACTTGAGTGCAACTGAGGAATACAGGTTGTAAGTACCAGAGCTCCTCAAAGAAGGGAGAAATCATGCTCAAACTCATGTCCATCAAGTTGGTAATGCCATCCAACCATCTCATCCTCTGTCATCCCCTTCTCCTCCTGTCCTCAATCTTTCCCAGTATCAGGATCTTTTCTAATGAGTCAGTTCTTCACATCAGGTGGCCAAAATATTGGAGTTTCAGCTTCAGAATCAGTCCTTCCAATGAAGATTCAGGACTGATTTCCTTTAGGATTGACTGGTTTGATCTTGCAGTCCAAGACTAGTGAGTGGGACACTCTCCGTCCCCCATCTGATGTCTATGTCAGAAGCTTTCACTGTAATAAAACTTCTGCCACACAAAAACTCTGAATGATCAAGCCCGGTCCCTGGTCCTGAAGTTAAATCTTCCTTGGAGGTCACAAATCTGACACCACTCACCATAGCTATCAGGACCAGATGCCATGATCTTTGTTTTTTGAATGTTGAGTTTTAATCCAGCTTTTTCACTCTCCTCTTTCAGCCTCATCAAGAGGCTCTTTAGTTCTTCTTTGTTTTCTGCCACAAGGGTGGTGTCATCTGCATATCTGAGGTTGTTGATATTTCTCCCAGCAATCTTGATTCCAGCTTGTGCTTCTGGCATTACTCAATTCCCATTATTGCTCATCTACCAAACTGATATTTTAAACAATAATGTCTGATTTCTAACTGTATTGCATGTGTGCTTCATTCTCCTGTGCAGAATTCTGGTAGCAAAATATTACAAAAGACTGACAGATAAAATAACAAAAGATTTGGAAATGGGCAAAAAAGATCACTGGCTGTCTTTTCAGTGATGTGCTGGGCCCTGTCTAGTGGACTTGTATCTCTCTAATGATCAAGCAATTTCACAACCCCAATAGAAGTAGAAGTTAAAGAAGACTGAGAGTAATGGTTCTTATCCACAGCAATGCCAATGAATATTGTCCTGTAGGGCTAAATTGCTTCTGCGTTTGTCTGGATCTGTGTTCTTCAGATTCACCTTTGAGTCTATTTTAACATCTTCCTGGCACTCTAGTTAATTAAAGTATCTAATATGTTCAGTTCAAATTTGTATGAAAGTGTGATTTTATCTTTTGGGAAGCTATACCTCAGGAAGTTCAACTCGAATTCAGCTAGCAGTTAAACCTCCCAGGCTCCACAGTGATCTCTCCCTTCTCTGAGGAGCTCTGGCACTTACAACCTGTATCCCTCAGTTGCATTCAAGTAGGGCTGTCAGAATTAGCAGATAAAAATGCATACTCAGAAACATTTTTATTTCAGATAAATAGCAAATAGATTCTTAGTATAGGTATGTTTAATAGAATGTTGTATAAACATGCTAAAAATTTGTATTTACTTATACTAAAAATGCATTAGTTGTTTATCTGAAATTAAGATTAACTGGGTGTGCTGTATTTTATTTGTGAACCCTACATTCTGTAAATCGGCTGCCCCAAGGTGACATTGATAATAATTAAAGTGAGAGAAAGCTATCATACATACCTCATGCATTGCTAAGCATTTTTATCCTCTTAACAACCCTATAAGGAGGGTACCATTATCTGTATTTTACAGTAAAGTAACCGATGTTGATAGAAATTTAGTGATATACATAGTCAATGCATAGTCAATGGTAGGTCTCTCGTTCCAGAGTGTCTGCTCTTCACCACCATGTTAACTGCCTCACTAACCCTCTCTGGAGGTACTTAAGCAGTAGAGGGATAACTATCCATCAGGGGGTGATTATCCATCAGGGGGTGATTATCCATCAAGGGGTGACCAGGGGCCGACAGAAAAGATGCCTAATTCCTTCAGTTTAACTATTCTGTCACATGAAGCCTTGCATTCTCTTTTCTTCCGCATGTTTTCCCCTTGTCTTTGAGAATCACAACCGTATCTTTGGCTTCTTGTGTTAATAGAGTACCTCTTAGATATTGTCCAGGATTGCTGTTGAATAAAAATACTCTGACTACTAAGGAGAAATAAGAATGGGTGTGTGTGTGTGTGCAAATGTGTGCAAGTACATATGTGTGTGTATTTTGCAAAAAGAAATACAGGAAAAATAAAAACTAGTGAAATTGGTTACTTACAATGAGAGATAGATAGAAAGGAGCAGAAGAGATGTAGGAGGGAGTAACGTTTCTCTGAGTATAGCATTTTACCTAGTTTTCATTTTGAAAGTGTGCTAATGTTTATTTTTAACTAAAACAGGGATGGGAGTTGGGGAAAATTGAATTCAAACAGAAACAAATAACTAGGTTTCAAGTGAGTAATGTAATCACACAGAAGAGAAATAGAGAACTAATGCAATTAATTTTTGAAGGCAACATTTTAACTATACATCCTCAGTCTAAAGACAAAGAGGTGCACAAACAAATCTCAAACTCTCAGTATGTTTTCTGCTGGTAGAAGTAAGGATGTAGCGATTCTGAAATTATTTTATGTATATTGTAGAACCGAGCAAAAACCTAAATATTTTGATTTGGATGAAGGATTCAGTATTATCACTATGTGATACCATATTTTCAGTGAGCGTTCAGTGTTTATATTATTTTGATTACAAGACTGTCCTTCACTGCAACCCAAATTGTATAATAAAATTCAATTTCCTTTCTTGTACAATTTTCTTGTTTTCCCAGTATTAATTATCTTTTTCTTTTTTAATTTGGTTTTTATATCATTATCACAACTTCTTCAAAAACTCCTCTAAATGGTATTCTCCATATAATTAAATCATTATGTACCTCATTGTTTGTTTCTGCTAACATTTTTAATGCTGATGAGTTTTATGTATTCTCCCAATTTTCCTTTTTTTTTTTTGGTCCTCTGCTGCTAGATTTAGTGCTTTATGTACATTATATAGATGAATCTTCTCTGCAGTGTAGTTACTATCCCTACTATGTAATGATGAAGAAATGAAGGTTCAGAGAGCTGAAGCAACTAACTTAAGGTCACACAGCTCGTATAGGCCAGAGATGAGTTTGCCTTTTCAAAAAATGATAGTAAACACACGCACACACAAAGACCTCTAGCCTCTTAACAGTTTTAGTGTACAGGACCAGTACTATTAACCACATCTACGTTGTACAGCAAATCTATACATCTTCATCTTGTATGACTGAAACACTATGTTCACTGAAAACGACTCCTCCCATTTCCCCCTGCCTCCAGTTTCTGGCAACCATCATTCTCCTTTCCGCTTCTATGGAGTATGACTACTTTAAATACCTCTTGAAAAATGGAATCATGCAGTATTTGTCCTTCTGTGACTGGCTTATTTCAATTAGCATAATGTCCTCAATTTTCATTTATGTTGTAGCATGTGACACAGTTTCCTCTTCTTTTAAGACTGAAAAATAATCCTTTCTATGTAGTTTATGCCACTTTTTATTCGTCCATTTATTTGTCTATGGACATTTAGTTTGCTTGTACTTCCTGGCTATTGTGAATCACATTCCTTTTTAATAGCAAGTTCTTTTTGGTTAAGGGGTGCATTCTCTCCAAGGCTATTAAGATTTTTTATTTTGTTTTTAATTTTCCTATCTCTTTTTGTTGAATTTGGTTTTCGCTATTACTTATTTTGATTTCTATTTTTTATGTTACAAACATTTCTCCAGTGTCTTGAGTACACTGGTTTTTTATTTCTTTGTTTGCTTTTGGCCACAGGACTGGGGATCTTAGTTCCCCAACCAGGCACTGAACCTGAGTCCTCAACAGTAAAATTCTCTGAGTTATGCATGCGTGCTCCATCCCTTCAGTCATGTCTGACTGTTTGCGACCCTTTGGACTGTAACCCATCAGGTTGCTCCATCCATGGGATTTTCCAGGCAATACTGGAGTGGGTTGCCATGTTCTCCTCTAGGGGATCTTCCCGACCCAGGGATCGAAACTGAGTCTCTTATGTCTCCTGCATTGCAGGCAAATTCTTTACCCACTGAATCATCTGGGAAGCCCTCTCTGAGTATACTGTTCACTAAACCCTACAAGGTTGATGGAAGCTCTGTGTGTGTATGGGGGGAGGGGCTGGTCCATGTATGTGTAGACTTTAGTGGGGGATCTGTAGGACAGTAAAGTGATTCAGGGAGGACTTGGATTTCTTCTTCCCTTCCGCTCCCTCTGTCACCCCAAATGCCATCCGTGCCATCTGCACACCTGGTGCCAGCCTCCTGGAAGTGGGGACAGAGGAAGAGTGTGGGGAGTACCGTGGTCTGGCTGTAGATGTTCGCCGTCAGAACAGCACTTTCCCCCACCCTCTACTGTGTTGCAGCCCCGCTCTGTCCTGCTCTCTAGCAGTATGTCTCCTGCCCTCTTGGGTGGAGATGGGTGGCTCTCCTCTTAGCTGCTCCAGTTGGCAAGTGCCTTGAGATCTAATTTCTCTTCAAACAGAATTTCAGTCACACCTCTTGTTTTTCACCGCCACTGCCTAACATAGAAGGCATGCAGTAATTCTTCATCCGGTTGAAAGAAGCTTAATTTACATAGTTGGTGCTGCCCAAAGAGCTAGGAAATAAATGGCCCCTTAAGGCCTCAGTCCCCATCCTCCCATTCTGTGTTAAAGATAATCTTGATGAAAGAAGTTTTTCAAAATTGAAGCAGAAATTGCCAACTCCTGTTCATATAGTAACTTGTTTACAATATGTAGAGTCTTCTCTGACTCAAAGAAGTGCTTGTTTTACTTAGAAGTCATTGCTTTTCAAAGCCTGGCAATTCTCATTAGTTATCAGGTGAGTGACTGTTAATAAGAAACATCTGACTGAACTAGGAAAAGCAATGGAAAAAAATGCATAGTGTTTTTTTCCCCCCACCTTGCAAACCAAATAGCTCCTGCACCATACATATTGAAAGAAAATTGACATGGATTATCTAAGATGTTTTTTTTTCCATGCATACAAATAGAAGTGGGCATGCAGAGGAGAGACCTTTGAGATCCAGAAAAGAGCTGTGCTAAGGAGAGCATTTCCCTCTTACAGAGATGTAATGGCAGCATCTCTTCTCTGCTTCCAAGGAAGACTGTGGAAGCAGCCTGCATAGTTTCCTAGGGCTGCTATAACAAATCATCACTAACTTGGTACTTTAAAATATCAGGCTTATTTTCTCATAGTTCAGGAGGCCAGAAATCCAAAACCAAGATGTCAGCAGGGTTGGCTTCTTCTGGAGGTTCTGAAACTCTATTCCCTGCCTCTCTCCTACCGCCTGGTGGTGGCTGGCCGTCCTTGGCATTCATTGGCTTATAGCTGTATAGTTCCCATTTCTGTCTGCACCCTCACATGGCCATCTTCCCATCATCTATGTCTCTATCTCCAGATCTCCCTCTTCTTATAAGGACACCAGTTGCTGACTTCGTTGTTGTTTAGTCAGTAAGTTGTGTCTGACTCTTTTGCAACCCCATGGACTGTAGCCCACCAGTCTCCTCTGTCCATGGGATCTCCAGGCAAGCATAATGGAGTGGGTTGCCATTTCCTTCTCCAGGGAATCTTCCCAGCCCAGCAGTCGAACCCTCATCTCCTGCATTGCAGGCAGATTCTTTACCACTGAGCCACCAGGGAAGCCTCAATGCCAGTATGATTGCTTCTTAATTTGATTATATCTTCAAAAACTCTTTTTCCAAATAGAGTTATATTCTATGGTTCCAGGTTGACATAAATCTTTTGGAGATATTATTCCATTCAGCATAAAGCTTGCAATCTTTGTCTTCCTGCCACCTACTTTTAGTATATTTAGGGGACTATGTTTGTAATGAAATACTTTCAGACAATTTATATAGGAAAAGACACATGAGACTCCCACAGAAGGTGCAGGAATAAGGAGGCAAACAGGCTTGCTGGTGGAGCTCCCACCCGTGGGCCGGGGTTCTTAACCTGGGCTGCACATTGGAATCACTCCAGGTTTTTACTCCTTTTGCCTGACATCATTTTTTTTTAAAGCATCCCAGGTGTTTCCAATGTGCACCCAGATGCGACCTCTGCTCCAATCACTCTTCCTCAAACACTTGTCGATGAGGCTGCCTTATCTGAGCTCCACCATGCTTTGTTGAAGCAGGTCCAGCACGTGTGTGCTTTTGCTGGCTGCTGGGAATTTAGTACCAGTGTATGTGGCTTTCATTTCTGCTCCTTCATTAGCTTGGAAAGAGAACAGCTTCACTGGTAGTGAAAATTCAACAGTCAATAAGGAAAAAGAACATTTGTGGGGGATGTGAATAGGAGGGAGGTTAGCATTTAATTTTATTTTTCAGAAATAATGTTTTACTTATCAAAATAAGTATTAATAACATGTCCTCATAGAAATGTAAGAACTCCCCAAAACACAGTGAAGAAAATCACTTATAATTCTGTCCTTCTGGGAAGACAATGATGTTATGAATGTTCCTCTAATGATTTTTTTTCTGTGAATCTATAGGTATAAAATATGTATTTTACAAACATGGGATTATGTGGTTTTGGACATTAAGTTCTTCATTTAGCAAAAGTGATTAAATATATATCAATAAATGCATTCAATAAATATTTCCCATTAAGTAGTCTTCAGATTTCAAATAGCTACTAAGAGGATTCTGTGCCCAATCCCCAATTTCAATGTGTAGATGTAGCAAGGAATGTGAGTTGCCTGTGGCCAAGTGGGTGCTGAGGAAGGAAGCAAAGCTGTACTGCTTTTCTGGATCCCTGCCCAGGGGATGACCAGCAGCAAGAACCTGTGGGCTGGACTTGGAGTGGAGCAAGGTCCAGTGGAAGCACATCTCCATGTGGGGTAACTGTTGAGAGGAGGCATCCCATAGACTCTCACCATGTGCTCAACAAGACAGCCAGTATCTGGATGCCCAATACCCAGAGGACAAAGACCACACCAATACTAAGACTTTTGCTCCTTTTCTCTCTTTTGCACAGCTCACTACCTGCTGCCACACTTTCTTTAAGCCCAGAGCTAATGATTACACAACAAAACCACTCATCTTGCTCAAGGGTATGTTTTTCCTTAAGCTCTGTACTAATGATTATATAACAACATCTTATCTTGCTCAAGGACATGTTTCTCCTTCTTAACAGGAACCTTCTGACTAATCTTGATTATCTTATGTGGGAGTGGGTCTGGTAAGACCTTTCTATAGTTCTAATTTTGTTAATTTAAGATGTATGTTGTGGGAGTCAGTCTGGTAAAAGTATATCGTGAAGTCGCTCAGTTGTGTCCAACTGTTTGCAACCCCATGGACTGAAACCCACCAGGCTCCTCCATCCATGGGATTCTCCAGGCAAGAGTACTGGAGTGGGTTGCCATTTCCTTCTCCAGGGAATCTTCCTGACCCAGGGATCGAACCCCGATCTCCCTCATTGTAGGCAGACGGTTTACTGTCTGAGCCACCAGGGTCTTGATAAGACTATTGAGAGGGGCACTCTCCTTCCCCCTTCTGATGTCTGTCATAAGCTGTCTGTGTCCCTTTTTATACTTTATTTTTTTTTTATATTATTCAGCTTTTTTTTTTTAATTTTATTTTTAAACTTTACAATATTGTATTAGTTTTGCCAAATATCGAAATGAATCTGCCACAGGTATACATGTGTTTAATAAAGCTCTACTACACAAAAGCTCTTGAGTGATCAAGCCTGGTGCCTGGGTCCCAAAGGTAACTCTTCATCTTCAGAGATCATGAATCCAACATCGTTCACCGTAAGCTATCAGTGTGAGGGAGGAGGAAGCATGAAAGAGCAGCAGAGGCCCTCTCCCCAGGTGGGTCCCCAAGCCTTGGAGGAGAGAGGACATTGAATTAGACAGTCAGTACAATAGCTTGTTGTGTGAATCAATAATAGCTTTTAAAATATGCATGGTCCCTCATCCAGCAGATCCCTCTCTAGAAATTTATCTGACAGTAATCAAACATGTATAGAAAGATTTATGTAGTAAGAGAAATGCCATATATAAAAATATTTCCCCATATCCTTTAACATGAGTTTTTAAATTTTATTTATTTTAATTGGAGGATAATTACAATATTGTGATGGTTTTTGCCATACATCAGTATGAATTGGCCATAGGTATATTCATGGGGTTGCAAAGAGTCGGACATGACTGAGCGACTGAACTGAACTGAACTGAACTGAATACATGTGTCACCCCCATCCTGAACACCCCTCCCACCTCCCTCCCAACCTTACCCCTCTAGGTTATTCCAGAGCACTGGCTTTGGGTGCTCTGCTTGCTGCATGCTGGAACTCACACTGGTTGTCTGTTTTACATATGGTAATATTTGTTTCAATGCTGTTCTCTCAAATCATCCCACTCTTGCCATCTCCCAGAGTCCAAAAGTCTGTCCTTTACATCTGTGTCTCCTTTGCTGCCCTGCATTAACATAAGTTTTTACATTAAAAATCATCTATTTTTTAATAACAGTTAACAGAATTCTGATGGTCTAATTTGTATGTACAGTTGCAATATACCACAGTGCTAACAAGAAACAGAATTGCTCAGAATCAAAAATAAATGTTTTAGGAAGCTGACCATTACAGAATTAAGGACACTGTGTTCCAGCTGGGTGCTGGGACTCTGAAGGGGAAGAAGGTACAGCACCTGCTCTTGAACAGTTCTGAACCTTGTGGAGAGAAAGGGAATAAAACACATTTCTGCAAGGACTGTGAGATATGCATCCTACTGGGACTCAAAGGAAGAGTGACTAACTGAGCTAGGAAGCAGGTGCTTGTGGAATTGTTTTTCCACTAAAGAAGAAATTACTTACTTGTTAACATTTGCCCGACTGTTCAGAAGAGTGCCGTAGGGGTTTTATCATCAGCCTACTGCTCATAAAGTAACTGCTTCTCACATGACTGTAGGAGCACAAGGCATTTGCAAGTCAAGGGGTGGAAAATCTGATTGGAATGAATAGAAACACTCGACAAACAGAAGTGATCTCTCTACACAGTTTCTTCAGAATAGGCAATAAATGCAGAAAGGCCCTTGGCATGTGAAGACAGTTGGGTTGTGTGTTTTGCACATGGAGTACTGTGTGTACATTGCACTATGACCGGCACGTAGGAGCACAAAGGAAGGCCCAGACCCCGTAGGTCTAACTCTGTAGAAGTCATAAATCAAGCTCATTAACTGCCTCCCCATTTTGACAAATATTCTTCATGATGGCTTGGAAGGACTAACTTCACATTTAGGATCTCAGTGCAGTGTCTAAATGTGGTGGGACAGCAAGGCCTGCGTATGGCACACCCTGTCCTGCTGTGCCACCTACGTCTCCATCTCCACACAAGCGGCACTTCAGCCAACAGCTACTCTGGGCCACCCATCAGGCCCCTGGGAGACAAGTGCCAGCAAAGCAGACGGCTGCGGGACAGTGGCCTGGGGCAGAGGCCCACTCAGGGCCCAGCAGGGGCTCGGGGACTCTGGAGTAGTGTCTCAGTCTGCTCGGGCTGTGCTAACAGAATACCATGGACTGAATGGCTAGGTCACAGACATTTATTTCTCACACTTCTGGAGGCTGTGAAGTCCAAGATCCATGTGCCAGCTGATTCAGTGTCTGGTGAGGACCCTTTTCCTGGTTTGCAGAAGGCCACGTTCTTGCTGTGTCCTCACACAGTAAAGAGAGAGTTTTTTCCCCTCATGTCTCTTGTAAGGGCACTAATCCCATCATGAGATCTCTCTCTCTCATGACCAATTAATTAACTCCCAAGAGCCTCACCTCCTAATACTGTCACATTGGGGATTAGGGTTTTATCATATAAATTAGGGGGGGCACAAATATTCAGTCTATAGCAAGGAGGGTATACTGAGTCCTGAATACCCAGTGCCTGGCACAGAAGGTGAGGGCCTATGACTGTGAGCAGGTTCCTCCCCCTGACCCACTGGATTCCTGGCCCAGGGGGAGGAGCACAGTGGGGCTCGGGCCAGAGCTGGGCCCTCTAAAGCTCAGCACCCAGGATGGGGGAAGGGTGTGCTACCATCTAGCCCACCAGGTCTCGACACTCACTGACTGATTTCAGAGCAGATCGAGAGATCAGAGATGAGGCTGTTTGACAGAGACATAGAGCAGTTTCTGGGAAAGCCGCATTCTAAGTAAGAATGAGGTCAGGGTCACTAACTTCTACTTATTGTACTTAAGTATCCTGAGCGCCGAAGAATTGATGCTTTTGAACTGTGGTGTTGGAGAAGACTCTTGAGAGTCCCTTGGACTGCAAAGAGATCCAACCAGTCCATTCTGAAGGAGATCAGCCCTGGGATTTCTTTGAAAGGAATGATGCTAAAGCTGAAACTCCAGTACTTTGGCCACCTCATGCGAAGAGTTGACCCATTGGAAAAGACTCTGATGCTGGGAGGGATTGGGGGCAGGAGGAGAAGGGGACGACAGAGGATGAGATGGCTGGATGGCATCATTGACTCGATGGACATGAGTCTCAGTGAACTCTGGGAGTTGGTGATGGACAGGGAGGCCTGGCATGCTGCGATTCATGGGGTCGCAAAGAGTTGGACACGACTGAGCGACTGAACTGAACTGAACTGAACACTGCTAATGTCTTAAAGCATAACTAGTGTTTTTGTTGTGATTGTTGTTGTTTTTAATCTCACATGGAGAAAAGGTTGTTTCCAAAGCAATGGTTTAATTCTAACTTTTTTTTTTTAAAGCATCTGGCTGAGAGCCTGTTAGTAGCTGTAAAGATCAACCTTTTTTTCTTTTTTCCCCACTGAATTTTCTGGGCTCAAACAGCATCACTCACTGAGTCAGAGACTTTACAGGTTTTTGTTGTTGTTCAGTCACTCAGTCATGTCTGACTCTTTGTGACCCTGTGGACTGCATCACGCCAGCTTTTCCTGTCCTTCACTATCTCATGGAGTTTGCTCAAACTCGTGTCCATTGAGCTGATGATGCCATTCCAGCCATCTCATCCTCTGTCGCCCCCTTCTCCTCCTGCTTTCAATCTTTCCCAGCGTCAAAGTCTTTTCCAGTGAGTCAGCTCTTCCCATCAGGTGGCCAGAGGGTTGGAGTTTGAGCTTAAGCACCAGTCCTTCCGATGAACATTCAGGACTGATTAACCTTAGGATTGACTGGTTTGAACTCCTTACTGTCCAAAGGACTCTCAAGAGTCTTCTTGTTCAAAGGTTCAAAAGCATGAATTCTTCAGTGCTCAGCATTCTTATGGTCCAACTCTCACATCCGTACACGACTGTTGGAAAAACCATAGCTTTGGCTATATGGACCTTTGTTGGCAAAGTGATATCTCTGCTTTTGAATACACTGTCTAGGTTTATCATAGCTTTTCTTCCAAGGAGCAAGCGTCTTTTAAATTCATGGCTGCAATCACTGTCCACAGTTATTTTGGAGCCCAAGAAAATAAAATCTCTCACTGTTTCCATTTTTTTCCCCATCTATTTGCCATGATGTGATGGGACCGGATGCCATGATCTTAGCTTTTTGAATGTTTAATTTTTTGGGAAAGATTGAGGGCAGGAGAAGGAGACAACAGAGGATGAGATGGTTGGATGGCATCACTGACTCAATGGACATGAGTTTGGCTAAACTCTGGGAGTTGGTGATGGACAGGGAGGCCTGGCATGCTGCAGTCCATGAGGTTGCAAAGAGTCGGACACGACTGAGCTACTGAACTGAACTGAACTGAGTTTTATGCCAGCTTTTTCATTCTCCTCTTTCACCTTCATCAAGAGGCTCTTTGCTTTCTGCCATTAGTGTGGTATCATCTGCATATCTGAGGTTGTTGATATTTCTCCCAGCAATCTTAATTCCAGCTTGTGATTCATCCAACCCAGCATTTTGCATGATGTACTCTGCATATAAGTTAAATATATGGGTGACAATATACAGCCTTGACATACTCCTTTCCCAATTTGGAACCAGTCTGTTGTTCCATGTCTGGTTCTGTCTCTTGCTTCCTGACCTGCATACAGGTTTCTCAGGAGACATACAGTTTCTAAACTTTACAGATTAGAAAGTCAATTTATCCAACCTTCTGACCTACTCAGAAGTTTTTGAGAAATTTTGATGCTACAGGCAACAAGAAGCATGCCTCATTCAGTCCTGGCTTTACCCTAGCTCCCCAGCTCCCAGCTCAGACTACCCTGAAGGATCCCCTGGGACACTCAGAAATGCTGGTGCCCAGGCCCAGCCCCTGGAGTCCCAGGGCAGAGCCAGGGCCCCAGTATTCTATCAGAGCTCCCAGGTGGTTCTCACTCCCCTTTGTCCACTCCCCCCACCCCGACCCCCAGCTACCAGAGTCATGAGAGCAGATACTCTCTCATTTTGCCAAGGAGGACAGTGGATGTCTCACAGGACTAACTCAGAAGTAGAAACGCCCTGTTAGCAGAGGGGGCAGGGTGCCACCTGCTCTGCTTTCAGCAGGGGGATTTGCATGAAGCTGGGATTGTGCAATCAGGCTGGTGCCAGGGTTTCTTCACCAGCTCCTCCTCCTCCCAGCACTGACTGCTTTTGGATAAATAAAATATTCTAAAAACAAAAATTCACAAAACTATCCTTAATGGCAGCAAGCAAACAGGTAAACAGGGAAGGGAGGAAGGAAAAACACCTCAAGCAAATATAAATCTAGCTCCCATGAGAGAGCACAGCTAAGATCAGTTGCTGAGACAGAAAGGTGTTTTTTGTTTTTTTTTTTTTAAGGTTACAGAGATATGCATGAAGCAACAGGACAGAGCAGAAATCAAACTACTTAACTGCAAGCCGTTTTTGGAAAAGAAGGTTTTGAAGAGAGTGCTGAAATTGAAGAATAATCTCTAACCCATAAATTAATAGCAAATCCAGCTTATCTCAGAGATTGAAGCCATCTTCTTTGATGAAAAATTTTCCTGATGTTGCTAAATTAGAATCTTCTGGGGAGTAAGATCTTTTCAGGGGCTGGAAGACCAGCCAGAGAAAACCTGTGGATCAGCCATCAGCCACTGCTCTGTGGCTAACAGTCCACACACAGGCTGAGAACAGGTGAGAGTTCAGGGCCACAGCCCACAGTCATCTGCCTCTCCAACTGCACCTCTAGAACAACCACTGGTCACGCACCCATTCACACACATTCCTTGAAGGCCTATTACACAGCAGGTATGGGTTATGTGCTGAGATAGATATAAAGAAATAAAACCAAATCCCCCTAAAATGAAGTTCCTCTGCTGAGTTTACGATTCTTACACCTGTTCCCCACAGGACTGAGGAGTATCAAAGGAAAGGGGGGATTGAAACCATGTGGCCCTTCCAGATACAAAAGCCTTTCCATGTGCCCCATTTCTTGTTTAGGTGACAGCCTTCGGCCTTCTAGGCCTTCCCTGAGTTTCAAAGGGCAGTTTCGAACAGTTACTAATTATGGAGGGGAGGGAATGCAGAAAGGAAGAGCAGTCACCAAACAATAGCACAGCTATGGGGCAGGGTCCTGGTTCCCCCTCAAGGAATACATAGAATAATACATCTTTGAGTTCTTCTATAGGATCTAAGACCCCCCCACCCACGTGAAAGAGATAACTTCAGGCTGAGCACAAGGACATGGAGCCCAGATTGTTTGAAGTCTGCAGGCTGATGGTTGAGATCCCTGGAAACTGGGATCTCACCCCCCAACCAATCAGAGGGGGGTCACAAACCCTGCAGCCCTTCCCCCACCCCACTTTGGCCCCACTGTGACTGGTTCCCATCCTGGGTGCAGTGCTGTTCTCAAAAGTGGAATCAAGTCCTTTTCCTGGAAGAGAAAAAGGTTAGGAAGGGCCTGCATGGGGCGTGAAGGTCTTGGGAAGAGATGCCTTCAGTCATTTGGGACTTCAAGTTCCTTGTATAGTCAAGTTGTGTGTGTGTGTTGCTCTATTTCTGTGCTTTATGTGACAATACAGAAAAAGATTTTCTATTCACCCTGCTTTTGGGTTACTGGACTAAACCTGGATCTGCTCTCCCATGTGCAGTAAAGTCATCTACTGACACCAGACTGTGAAGGAAAGCAGGCCGCCACGCAAGGAGTCCAGGAAGCTAGGGTTGAAACACCTGAACTCCAGGTGGATTTCAGCAAAGCGTTTTTTTTTTTTTTTTAACTTCACAATATTGTATTGGTTTTGCCATATATCAACATGAATCCGCCACAGGTATACACGTGTTCCCCATCCTGAACCCTCCTGCCTCCTCCCTCCCCGTACCATCCCTCTGGGCATCCCAGTGCACCAGCCCCAAGCATCCAGTATCGTGCATCAAACCTGGACTGGCGACTCGTTTCATATATGATATTATACATGTTTCAATGCCATTCTCCCAAATCATCCCACCCTCTTCCTCTCCCACAGAGTCCAAAAGACTGTTCTATACATCAGTGTCTCTTTTGCTGCCTCGTATAAATGGTTATTGTTACCATCTTTCTAAATTCCATATATATGCGTTAGTATACTGTATTGGTGTTTTTCTTTCTGGCTTACTTCACTCTGTATAATCGGCTCCAGTTTCATCCTCCTCATTAGAACTGATTCAAATATATTCTTTTTAATGGCTGAGTAATACTCCATTGTGTATATGTACCACAGCTTTCTTATCCATTCATCTGCTGATGGACATCTAGGTTGCTTCCATGTCCTGGCTATTATAAACAGTGCTGCGATGAACATTGGGGTACACATGTCTCTTTCCCTTCTGGTTTCCTCAGTGTGTATGCCCAGCAGTGGGATTGCTGGGTCGTATGGCAGTTCTATTTCCAGTTTTTTAAGGAATCTCCACACTGTTCTCCATAGTGACTGTACTAGTTTGCATTACCACCAACAGTGTAAGAGGGTTCCGTCTCAGGGTGTGATCAGCTTGTGCACAGTTCTCTGATTGGTTGATGGTAAGAATAGGGCAGGGTCACAGGAGTTAACATCATCCATCCTCAGGCCCCAGTATGTCTGGGGACGACGTGTTCATGGTCCTGTGAACACACAGTCAAGTAGTTAGTTAACTTCATCCACTTGGTCAGACTTTTAGCATCTGTAAAACAATTCAGAAAATGTGTATCAGATACTGTTACCTTTTAGAGAGGAGTTAAAGCAGAGGATATGGGGGGTGGGATCTGTCCTGGGAAGGCCCATTAGGGTCCTGCTTGGTTACATTTGGACAACTGAAGTCTTCAGACCCTCCTTGAATGTGGGGCAGAATTTCTCTGCACACAGTTCCTGTTCCCACCCAGGAGTGTGCTCACTGTCGTGTTCAGAGCTGAAGTGCTCCAGGTGACCGTCAGTGGCTCCTGGGAATATCAGCTCCAGGCCACACTCTTAAAGGCCCTGCCCGTCTCACTTTCCTCTCCCTCTTTTGCCTTTCTCTTCCCCCACACCTGCCAGCTCTAATTTTGTACATGTATTTCCCCACACTTGCCAGCTATAATCATATACCTCCCCCCCGCCACCCCACCTAATCCTGGGAGGTCAGGAGCTGGATCACCCATCTTGGAAATACCTCCCTGAATCTAGAAAATGTGGTGTGCTCTGTGGCGTGGAGCTTCACCCTCAGTAGCTATATGGGCACAATAAACATGTGTTAATATCATCTTTCTCCATGTTTATTGGTTCACATATTGCATTATTCATGAAAAAAAAATTAAAACTCATCATCTCCCCCAGAATGAGGCTGCAGAATTTAATTACAAGAATCAGAGAAAGCAATGCCATTTTAACTATAATATTTTTTCCTAAAGGAGTTTTACCTAATTTGATACAGTGCTTTAAAGCAACATTTGAATTTTTTCCCAAGTGAAGCCAGAGCTGGAAAGTCACTGCATAACGTTTTGAGCACCCAGGTATCTGTCTGATGTCAGAATCAAATATCAATTTTTGTGTTACCCTCTACTCTGATTGTTTTGCTTTGTTGTCTCTTGTTAACGGTTTGGCCCAAATAAAACATTCTCCTTGACTTTGTCCCAAACAGAACTAGAGATGCTCATCATGTTCATCTCAGAATGGACTCACTCACAAGTTCTCTGACCAGAAGCAGCTGCAATGTGATATTCAAATGAAAAATTTAGAGAATTGAGCGTGAAGATTAGAGAGGAGTAAAGTTCGCTACCTCCAAAATGGCACATAGATTATTTTGATCATGAAAACAATCAACATTCAAATGACTTGGAAAGAACCTTTTAACCTTCCTTCTAACTGCTTTAAAAAATTTAGATACAGAGCCATTACTGGAATGAGCTATCACCATATCTGCGAATATGGGCTAGGTGTGGTGGGGGGAATTCTGCAGGTCCCAGAGATCAGGCAGAGATCAGATGGGACCTAGAGATGCGGACAGTCTCTAGTCTGTCCAGACTCAAAGGGAGGGGACATAGACCCCACCTGTCTTTGGGAAAACTGTCACAGTCACATCGTAAGGACAGTGTGTGGAATGGGGGACGTTGCTATAGTGGAACATGTTTGAAAACAATAACCTGCCACAGCCCCTCTCTCCAGGACCCTCCAAAGTCTACACTTGCTTCCCTGTCATTTTTCCTGTGTGTGTGTGTGTGTGTGTGTGTGTGTGTGTGTGTATGTGTAGAGGGGGAGTGAAGCCCACAGTGGGGAGGGGAAGCAAAAGATAATTTCCCCTTTTTCAAAATCATCAGACATTTTGGCAGTTCCAGTAGTCCTCTCCTTTCTCCCCTGTCACTGGCTCAGGGAAACCAACCAAGAAATGCTCCCATCATTTCCTCCGTCATGGCTGTGGTCCCTAAATGGCCTGGCTGTGAGGGAAGAAGAGAGTAGAGAGGAGTGAGCAATCAGGGGAAAAGGTTATTCTCCCTAAAGATTCTCCCACGTGGAAAATAACAAGTTTCTCACATACTTTTTGTGAGAATTAACTCACAAAATTAACATGAGAACATATGCAAAGCCCTGTTAATCAAACTTGCACTGAATTTGCCTGCCTGTGCTCTGCAGGGACAGACCCTAGCACAGCAGGACCCACCCTCAGAGTTGCTGTCTGTTGCTGGGCAGGGTTGACTTGAGGAGAGTGAATTAAGATAAACCTGAACTTGATGGTAGGGATACCTAAGTGGTCCTTTAAGAGCATCTGGAGAGGGAAAAGCTATTTCCTCAGGCCCTTTATGGCTCTAAACTGCCTCTCCAGCTCTCCGAGTCCATTCTACTGATCCACTTCCCGGCAGCCCAGAGTCCCTCCAGCAGCTCCTCACTTCAGACTAGACTGCCTGTGTGACCTGAGGGGAAGCCTCCTTTGGGCGCATTTGGCCAGGCCTGGGGCAGAGTGGGCAGTGCTTCTTCAAATTCAGTGTCTGAATATCCCCAAAGAGTGGAATCTTCAAGCATTCCAGGCTGTGAGGTCACTGCTAAATACCGCCCCGGAGGGCCAGAAACATAAGAACCCCCCGTGGTAAGGAGCGGCCTCCCCTCCTCAGGCTGCCAGGCTGCAAGGAGGCTGTGGTCCTGGGCTGTGTTTGCACAGGGCTCCAGCCCTGAAAGTTTTTGTGGATAATGTGTTGCCTGTGTTACCAAAGGATGTTAGTATCTCCTCTGCCCTTTCTTCAGAAAGTAGGAGTGAAGTTAAACTCTCACAATGAAAACAGTTTTTCAAAAAATGTATAGAGAAATCACTTTGTGATTCATGGCAAAAGGGAAGGTTTGATTAAACCCTTTCATGGGTGAGCTTCACCCTCTCAGAGCAAGAGAGTGGCGTGTGACGGACTCAGACTGGGTTGTTTGTTGTTACCGAGGCTGGAAGCAGAAAAGGCAACCCCTTAGCTTCTCTGAGGCTTAGATGAGAATGAAGCAATTTTCAGTGTGTGTGTGTGTGTGTGTGATCCCAAGAGTCTTTCTAATACCAAAACCTTTGGTGATATATGTAAAGGTGTTGAAAAGATGAGAACAGTGCAAAACTGGTCAATAATCTTTGCAAAACAAACCTTCCCATGACACAGCCCAGTGATTGTCAGATTCCTGTCATTCCTCCACAGCGACCTAGTGTTTGAGCAGAGCGACTGCTGCCTGAGCTACCTGTCCAGTGGTCTGGGGCCAGCTTCTCCCACGGCCCATGTGCAGGAGCTCTCCCTTTTGAAGGCGCTGGACTGAGCTCCACCTCTCATCTCTTACCTGTAACAGTCGCCCAACCAGCTGAGCCCCATTTCAGTCTGACAACACAGTCCCGCTGTCTGAACACTTGGGGGTCATTGAATGAGTTGGACACACTGATTAAAAATCGATAGCACATTGGTGAAGGGATTCCTGCACACCAATGGGGAACCAATGGAAAAGGTGTCCACATGAAGCCTTGTTTTAAATCTTGTCTTTGCCTACCAAGCAAAGTCCTGCTGGCCTGGGTGCCCTCCCCTGATGCCCTGTACTTCCAACCTATACCACACTTACCATTACAGATCCAAAGTGCCCCTGTCTTGCCTGTATTGTTTACAGACTATAAATTCCTTGAGGAAAGAACCTATGTTTTGTTTGCCAGTATATTTTCAGTCTCTAGCAAAGAGCCTAAATGGAGCAGGTGGTGAGGTCTAATCCTATAATGGTCCTGCTTTGCCATACAGCAAGCTACCTTTTCCTTTTTGGCAACTGGCAGACACACTTGGGGAGACCTGGCCCCTAACTCTACACTACACCTAAGTCTCTGTGCTTCCCCTCAATCTAGCACATGGCATATGTACCCCCCAAAAAATAATAATTGTTGAATGAATTAGCTGGAGATGTGCTTAAACCAAGGAATAAGTGGGTGCATACATTTTAGTTAGGCAGCCACCTTCTTATGGCCTTCGGAGGCCTCAGTTGGAGGAGGGAGGGAGCTTTTAAGACAAGAAGAGCCATATAGAAGGTTGGTGGTTGTCTGGCTGGGGATGGCAAGGATCAACGGCTAGAAGTCTTGTAGCTCACTTCTAAGGCTGAGGAGTCATTCAGGAGCTCCAGAGTCTCTATCTGGGCTCTTTACCAGATGGGGGGCTCTCATCAGCCTGGATGCCAGTGCTCCACATTCCACAGGGTTCCTTCCTTCCTTTCTTTGTCCTGAAATCCCCACCCCAAGGCTGGGCAGAGTTCCCCATTCTATGTGGACCCCAGAGAGTGCTGCCTTCTAACCGAAGAAGGAAGCCCTACTGCATGGTCCTCCATAGGAAATGTTTGCCCCACTAGAGGTTTCAACAGACTATTTATTGAACATATTTCCCTAATAAAGAAACAGCTATCATTATTGGCCCTGGGAGTTCCAATCAGAAAACTTGCTCATGTTGAGGAATGCACACCTGTTTTTTCAAATATGAAGACACTGTTTAATTTGAAACCAACCTCTGTGCATTATTATATATAAAGTAAGTGCTCCCAACCAGATTTTATTAAAAACCTGTAGTGTTGGCATGTATTAAATGAAAGAGTCACAAAACCAGGCGACCTCAGCCTTTGGACAGTGCCAGCCACCATCTGCCTGCTCCTTGTAGTGCAGAGGCTAGCCACAAACAGCCATTCTAGGTCCACATCTCAGCACACCTCTAGTTTAATCAGATTCCAATTACTAAAGGGGGAGTCGAAAAGATATAACTTTAAAAATGACCTAAAGATGTTCATTAATAGGGTTTTCTGGGCACCAGAAGAGCTTACCTTCAACCTTAACAGAATTACTTTATTTATTTATTTTTGGATGCACTGGGTCTTCATTTTATTGCTGAGTGTGGACTTTCTCTAATTGCTGTGCACAGGCTCCTCACTGCAGTGGCGTCTGTTGCTCCAGAGCACGGGCTCTAGAAGGCTGGCTCAGTAGTTGCGGTGCACAGGCTGAGTTGTTCCTCAGCATGTGAAATCTTCCTGGGCCAGGGACTGAACCCATTTCCTCTGCATTGGCAGGTGGATTCTTAACCACCGGACCACCAGAGAAGTCCAACCGAATGACTTGTTAAAAGGAAAATGAGATTGTCTCTTTGAAGCGTTAAGTGCAGTGTGCCTGGTATGCATTCCTGCTCCCTTCTCTGGTCTCTGTGACCCTAAGCTTAGCTTTGCCACTGTCAGCAGCCTGGACTTGCTGGCCTCCTCCAGTTACTCTGTTACTGGGTTGCCCTGCCCCCACCCCCAAAAGAGAACCTGTTTTTCTCTTTATATGCACACGCCTCCCTAGAAGTTGGAATCCTTGTTTGCTGAGCTGAGGTTATTCTCATTCCTCTCAGTTACCTCTTCCTAACTTCTCAGCAGTGGTGGAAAGGGCCCATGGGGCAGACCGCATCCTAGAGACTGGAGAACATCTTACCCTGTCCTATTGACATAACCTCTGTGTTACACTGTCTCAGTCAGAATGGAGACCAGGTCATTTGAACATCATCAGCAACCTAACAGCTGAGTCTAGGTATGTCTGACCAACAACATACCCTGAAATTATAGTCCACTGGCACTATATGCGACCGCTCCATGCTGCAACAGAATTACCTCTTTATGGTTTTCTTCCGTGTTCAACCAAACCAAAAGGTCTTGAGGGCAGGGAAGTCCCTGCAGCAGCACAATCATGGGTATTTGATAAATGGTGCAGAATCTGCCTCGTGGTGACTGGTAGCCAAGGAGGTCCACCGTTCAGACCTCCCTTCAAGAACGAGGGTGCCATTCAGTTGTGAGGACTATAGCTGGCTGACAGCCTAGTTATATCAGGGTGGTGTTGGAGCTGAGATCTTGCTGCTGATGGATAGCTACCAGCCAATGACAGGGCAAAGTGAGGGTGCTAAGGATTAATCATTTCCACTCAATGAGGCAATGGCATTCTTTTTATGGAGCTCTGCATCAGGTTGGGGTCTTATCAGCATGGCAATAGACATTCATTGCCTGATGTTTTGTCTTTCACAGACGTGTCCTCCAGTAAACGGCTCATATTTCTAACACAGCATCTGCTTCCTAAAGGACTTGAATTGACAGAGTGACCAATCTGCTGCTATAAACTCTGAGAAAACACACCATTCAGATCTCCTGCTATGTCGGGCATACTTAATTGACGCCTCAGCTACTCCGCTCTGGGACCATCACTGCATTTGTCCTAAGGCCACGTTCCTGCAGGCTGCTCCCAGACGGTAGTGAGCAGGCGGAGGGGAAGTTACTTCTGAAGAGTGACTGGCTTAGAACTCCCCAGCAGCCTAGTCAAACCTTCCTCAAACTGTGCAGAGTCTGAGATTCTTCCTACCTGATCCTCCTCCCATGTCCCCTCTCCTTCACAGGTGCTGGAGACTTCACTGGGCTCCTCTCCTTTATCTTCTACAAACATGTTCCCAATTCTCTGCTGCTTCCTGGAGAAACTGAACCAACACAAGTGGTATCAGGAACACGGTTGCCAGATTAGCAAATTAAAATACAGGCTTTGTTGTTTTCTGTCTCTAAGTTGTGTCTGACTCTTTGTGACCCCATGGACTGCAACACACCAGGCTTCCCTGTCCTTCACTATCTCCCAGAGTTTTCTCAAACTCATGTCCATTGAGTTGGTGATGCCATCTAACCATCTTATCCTCTGTTTCCTCCTCCTCCTGCCCTCAATCTTTCCTGGCATCAGGGTCTTTCCCAATGAGTCAGCTCTTCGCATCAGGTTGGCCAAAGTATTGGAGCTTCAGCTTCAGCATCAGTCCTTCCAGTGAATATTCAGGGTTGGTTTGCTTTAGGATTGACTGGTTTGATCTTCTTGCTGTCCAAGGGACTCTCAAAAGCCTTCTCCACACCACAATTCTTCAGTGCTCAGCCTTCTTTATGGTCCAATTCTCATATCTGTACATGACTACTGGAAAAACCATAGCTTTGACTATACAGACCTTTGTCAGCAAGGAGATGTCTCTGCTTTTTAACATGCTGTCTAGGTTTGTCATAGCTTTTCTTCCAAGGAGCAAGCCTCTTTTAATTTCATGGCTGCAGTCACCATCTGCCGTGACTTTGGAGCCCCCCAAAATAAAATCTGTCACTGCTTCCACTTTTTCCCCTTCTATTTGCCATGAAGTGATGGCACTAAATGTCATGATCTTAGTTTTTTGAATGCTGAGTTTTAAGCCAGCTTTTTCACGCTCCTCTTTCATCCTCATCAAGAGGCTCTTTAGTTCCTCTTTGACTTCTGGCATTAGAGTGGTATCATCTGCATATCTGAAGTTGTTGATTTATCCCAACAATCTTGATTCCAGCTTGAGCTTCATCCAGCCCGGCATTTCACTTGATGTACTCTGCATACCTAGTCATATTTGAATTTTAGATTAGCGATGATTTTTTTTTTTAGCATAAGTATGTCCCAAACATTGCATAGAACCTACACTGAAAAAAAAATACTTATTGTTAATCTGAATTCAAATTTAACTGGATATTCTGCATTTTATCTAGCAACACTAAAGGAACAACCCAAGAAAATAGGTATTAGGTTGAATTCATATAACTGATAGGGGGCAAAGAGGACACTGCACCCCACCCTCCTGAGCAGTGCACAGTTGCTAAAGATGTCATTAGTGGTGACCTGGGAAATGTCCTGGTAGACTCAACTGTCCTTGCAGATGCCACAATGGAGGCATTTGCAAGACATGGATAGAACAGTGTCTTCAAGGACAGTGATATTAGTTGGTTACTGCTCAGTTGTGTTGATGCTCTGTAGAGGGACAATGAGAAAATGGAAGACCATGAACAAGCCATTAAAGTCGAAATATGAGCACCAGAAGGCCTCTTGGGAAGAGCTAAAAAGAGGCCCTTCTCTTTGGCTGTGGAGAGTGTGCACAGTGGAGCAGCCTGCTGAAGACTGGAGAGTTGAGTCACAGAGCTTCAGAAATGTCAAAATGCTGAGTCAGGGCAGGTTGGTTATGCTAAAGTCAGAACCCCAATTGAGAAAATCTGGACTCTGAACTATGGGCTAGGGATATCTGGATGGATGCCGCTGAAGATACCAGCTCTGCAGACCCCCCTGAATGCACAGAGCTTGCAGAACTTACTCTCCTTGGTAAAAGCTAGCACTTCTCCATGCTAGAAGATGCTGCAAAGGCCTCTCCTTAACAAAGCAACTAGCAACCCCTCATGGGCTGCCCCTACAGTTTCTGGGCTGCTCACCAGGCTACATACAACAAGGGTTAATCCCAGCATAACCTGCCTGGGGATGTGCTAGGCAGGTAAGGGATGAAGGGCAGTGTACACCAAATGAGCTGTAATAATTAGCATGTGTGCATGGCTGGAGCCAGGAAAGTGCCTAGGATTAGATCCTGATTCTGAAATCATCACATGTACAAGGGCTTTCACCCCTACTGCGTGGCTGGTCAAGAGGCTGGAATGTAAGACTGGGTAAACAAGAGTACATTGACTTGGGAACACTATATTGAGATACAGGATTTAATACCCTGGCAAGAATCCTATACAATGAGACAAATTTACTCAGGGTGGTTATCAGAAGCTCAGGGAAGAATAAATGATCCATGTGCTGAGCAAAGTGGAAATACTTAAATTGCCCTGGCAGTTGTTGGAGGAAGTGATAAAGAGGCTGAGGGAAGTGAGAACGTTGGCATGTATTTATTATGTGAGGGCTGAAGACATACCCTTCAGCAAGACTATCAGGAATGCACCAGTGAGAGAGGCACCAGCAGCATTCAGAAGTTCTGGGAGGGTCTCGTCTGCTGGCCAGTGCTTAGTGTACACAGCAGAGGTGGCTGCAGAGCTGAGCTTCTTGATAATCACAGGGACAGAGGAGACCTATACTGTAGAGGTCAGTTCCTGCTAGAGCTACTAGTGCTATGCTTGCATGCTAAGTCGCTTCAGTCATGTCTGATTCTGTGTGACCCCATGGATTAGAATCTGCCAGGTTCCTCTGTTCATGGCATTCTGCATGGAAGAATACTGGAGTGGGTTGCCATTTCCTCCTCCAGAGGATCTTCTTGACCCAGGGATTGAACCCATGTCTCTTGGGACTCCTGTATTGGTAGATGGGTTCTTTACCACTAAAGCCATCTGGACTTCCCTGGTAGCTCAGATGGTAAAGAATCTACCTCCAATGCAGGAGATCGGAGTTTGATCCCTGGGTCAGGAAGATCCCTTGGAGAAGGGAATGGCAACCCACTCCAGTATTCTTGCCTGGAGAAATCCATGGACAGAGGAGGCTGGGGGGCTACCGTCCATGGGGTCACAAAGAGTTGGACACGACTAACACACATATATGTTTGGACACACATATACGTTTTTTTCTCTCTTACTAGTGCTGTGCTGTGTGCTGTGCTTAGTTGCTCAGTCGTGTCTGGCTCTTTGTGACCCCATGGATGATATCCTGCCAGGTTCCTCTGTCCATGAGGATTCTCCAAGCGAGAACACTGGAGTGGGTTGCCATGCCTTCCTCTAGGGTATCTTCCCAACCCACGGATAAAACCCAGGTCTCCCGCATTACAGGTAGATTCTTTACCATCTCAGGCACCAGGGAAGCCCTACTAGTGCTGAAATGAGCACTAAATTGGGACAGGCCAAGGAGCTTGACCCACAAGGTGAAGATGATTTGTAGAGTGTGGTGTTCCTTGGCGGAAAATGGGCAACCAACAGAGTGCTGCTTAACAACCAGAGTGAGAAGGAAGAAGCAGGAGGCTGAGGACACCCCAGGAAAAAGTCACAATCCCTTTGCTCAGTTCCCAAACCTGAGCAATTTTCACACTGAGCACCTACCAACTGAAGAAAGTGAAAACGTGAAAGTCACTCAGTCGTGTCCAACTCTTTGTGACCCCATGGACTATACAGTCCATGGAATTCTCCAGGCCAGAATACTAGAGTGGGTAGCCTTTCCCTTCTTCAGGGGATCTTTCCAACCCAGGGATCAAACCCAGGTCTCCCACATTGCAGGTGGATTCTTTACCAGCTGAGCCACAAGGGAAGACCAAGAATACTGGAGTGGGTAGCCTATCTCTTCTCCAGGAGATCTTCCTGACCCGGGAATCAAACCGGGGTCTCCTGCATTGCAAGTGGATTCTTTACCAACTGAGTGATGAGGGAAGTCCTACCAGCTGAAGAAGTGCACAGCTATATATCCTGTGGTGATTCCCCATGTCTTTCCCTAAAGTGACCTATGGCCATTTACATCAGTGACTAGACACTGGGGAAAGGGAACTATTCAGACATTTCAACAACCCTTACAGATCTGAGTTGACAGTGATTCCTGGAGATGTAAAGTCTAAAGTTTTCCCTGTTGGAATGAAGATTCCCAGAGGTCAGGTAACAAATAGAGAGGGCCAGGCTATGGTGGCAAACTGTGGACCCAGTGGGTCCATGGTGGATGTTTTTCCAGACCTTGAGCGTGTAATTGGAACAGATATACTTGGTAGTTGGAGTAACCTCCACATTAGATTCTTGGACTGTGAGTTAGAATTCTCAGAGTGACAAAACCTCTTCTCAAGGGCCATAATTGCAAAACAAAACATATCACACCCAGGTCATAAGGTAGAGATTAGAGTCACTATTAAAAAACAGTTTTGTACAGCCCTGGGTTGCTCCTGGTGCCCTAGAAATGATATCTCCAGAGTAAATGCAGGCATGGGACATTTCCACTCACAGCCAGTCCTGACCCAGGTCCAGAGGACCACCTTCATGCTGGCCTCCAGTACCCTGGAAGTTGATTTTGTTAAGAACAATAATAAACTCATCCTTGTAAGTATGTCAAACAAAAGCCCTTAGAGCAGGTAATTATTTGAGTTTCCTGAATAGACATTTTTTTTTTAATGCAGAAGACTCTCAGAAGGTTCACAGAGACATTTAATTACATTATCCCAATGATTTAAATCTTTGTCCCAAAAATTTTATGAGAAAAAGATAAAATAGATTTTTTTACACAAGCTTAATTGACCTGAAATGATTAGAAAGGTCATATACTTCCATTTACTAAATGTTTTCTGTGAACAAGCTGACCTGTGAATTTCTGTCTCCTTAGATAAAGACAAAATTAAATGTTTTATTGAACCGAGTGAAAGATGACTTCATAATCAGGGAAGAGAGATTCAAAAAGGTTTTACCACACGTGATTTGCCAACATGTGGTGTCTTTTCTCAGCTTGATTTTTCAGAGGCTTTAGATTTTATTGAGGCAAAACCAGACTTCACAAAATGGTTATCTGTATCTCAGAAAAAACCAGACCCCTGCAGCTAGTCATCTGGAAGTGGAAAGTTACATTATGATTCTCCACAGTTAAGTGGGAAAAAAGTATATTAATATAATTTCTAGTCTATATTACCCTGCTAAAAAGCCATCAGAAGTCAATAAAAAGGGATGAAATAGTACTAAAAATAGTTAAGAATTTTTAACATTATCAATACAATTTTTAGTATGTTACAATCACCAAATCCAAAAATATTAAGGTTCTGTACTAGTTGATCATTTTGGATGTGATAAACAAAAGCAAATTCTATATTCACATAAGTCTCTTCTCCAGAAAAACAAGGCATGTAGTCTGTACTTAGAACACCCATGGTTGGTAGCAGACAGTCATGAAACAGGTTGGGGTTAAAAGAAGGTACAGTCAACACATCCTAGGACAGCTTTCGTTTTATTATTTATTTAACAAGAGAAAAGGCAGAGCTTTATACATATGGGAGTTCACAAAGAAATATGATCCAAAGAGCCAGTTAGGATCAGAGGGTTACATACCATCTTAATAGGCTTCCCAGGTGGGGCCAGTGGTAAAGAACCCACCTGCCAAGGCAGGAGGCATAAGAGATGCAGGTTGGATCCCTGGGTTGGGAAGATCCCCTGGATAAGGGAATGGCAACCCACTACAGCATTCTTACCTGAGAATCCCATGGCAAAAGAACCTGGCAGGCTATACCCTTGAAGTGAAGTGAATTGAAGTGAAGTCGCTCAGTCATGTCCGACTCTTTGCGACCCCATGGACTGTAGCCTATCAGGCTCCTCAGTCCACGGAATTTTCCAGGCAAGAGTACTGGAGTGGGTTGCCATTTCCTTCTCCAGGGGATCTTCCCAACCCAGGGATCGAACCTGAGTCTCCCACATTGCAGGCAGACGCTTTACCGTCTGAGCCACTAGGGAAGCCAGGCTATACCCTTAGACAGCTTTTTAAAAAGGAATGAGCTTACACTTCTCTAAATGGGCTAAACACTCCTAGGCCAGAGGATGATTCAAGTCCCCTGCTGGTTCTGAGCCTCCGCAGTGTCACAGTGCAGCTGGAGTCACCCTCAAAGCAGTCAGGCGAGAATGGTTATGAAGTCCCAGCTGGGGGGCTCTGGACTTAGAGGTGCAGGTGAGTGCAATAGGGCTCTCTCACAGGATGCTGTCTTCTTGGGGGCACAGGTACCTAACACATCCTACAGAACACCATGGTAAGTACTGTAAGAAACCCAGATGCTGTGAGCACCCCAAGGAAAGCATGTCCAACCAAAGCACCCTCTTTAAGACCCTAGTGGGGCCAAACTGTCCACTACTGACCACCTGAAGCCTGTAATCTGTCAGTGCAGTAGTTCTCAAGATGCAGGGTGAGACTTCCCAGGACCCGTTCAAGGAGTTGGTCAAGTCAGACTCTTCTCTCCTGATACTAGGATATAATCTGCCTTTCTTGCTGTGTTAACACTGATGCTGATGGTGCAAAGGCAGTGGGAATAGAACTGCTAGAGCCTCCACACCAGACAAGACAGGGGAGCCATCTGTATCTTTGGGATGGTGTTCTTTACCACCGCACACTCTCAGTAAACAACCAGCTTCGCTTGAGTGTCCCCAATAAAATAGCAAAAATGATTGATTGTAGTAAATCTCCACCCTTGAATACAGTCTTTTGAAATAGTCCATGGGATGATATGGGAAATGTACCTAAAGAACCGGTTGTCTTGAGGAATATTGCGATTGTTTGTGAGCTGACCTAGCCCCTTTTCATGGAAGACCATTTTTACTTGAAAGAAGGACTGTCAAACAAACTATAATTATGAGGCTTGAGTATTTGGCAACTTCTCTCCCCACCTCCCCATCCCTTTTCTTGAAAATGAATAAAGGAAGCCTGCCTGTTATTACATAGAAAACTGGCAGTATTTGTTGCCAATGATAACATTTGAGCTTTCAAGCAAAGATTATAATTTTGGGAAACTTGTATCTACACTACGAGCTTGGCAATTTCCCAGTGCTTAAAAGCTTTTCTAGAGGATTGGTTGGCTATAAAGGAATATGTCAATATTTGGAAGCTCTGCCTAACTCAGTGAGCCAGTACTTTCCAAATAAGCAATGTGCAGTGCTACAAAATCAAGCATGGGTAAAATATCCATCCTAAGTGCAAGATGGACCAATGGATTTTAATGTCACAGACTGAAAACTTCAATTCTACAATTTCGGATTCCACAGCGTAACTAATCCTTTAAGAAGTGAAAGTGTTAGCCCCTCAATCACATCCCAACTTGCTGTGACCCCAGGGACTGTAGCTCGCCAGGCTCCTCTGTCCATGGAATTCTCCAGGCAAGAATACTGGAGTGGGTAGCCATTCCCTTCTCCAGGGGATCTTTTGGACCCTCAGATGAAAGCTGGGTCTCCTGCACTGCAGACAGATTCTTTACCATCTGATCCAACAGGGAAGCCCAATCCTTTAAGAAAGTATCACTTATTGAGTTTTGGTGTAGTAAGAAAGAATATCCACAATTATCTAAAAAGATGGTTAAAATATCCCTCTTTTATCCAAATTCATATCTGTATGAAGATTGATCTTCTTCATAAACTTTAGCCAAAACAATTTATCAAAACAGATTGAATTTAGGAGAAAACATGGGAATCCAGCTGTCTTGCATTAAGCCAGATGTTAAAAAGATTCAAAAATGTAACACAACGCCAATCTTCATTAAGTATTTTGTTCTTTTGTTCTGGAAAAGTTACTTTTCATAAACAATGCTATTTTTGCTAACATCTGATGGTTTTGTTATTAAGGTTTTTTGTTTTGGAAAAGTTATTTTTTCATAAAAATATGCTGTTTATATTATGAAGATTAGTTTATTGTTGCTATTTTAATGAATTAATACACATTTAAAAGTTATCACTTTTGATCTGTAAATGCAGTACATACTGATAGACAGCCAATCATGTAAACAAAAGCTCTTGGAGTCTTCAATAATTTTTAAGATTGTGATGGGGTTCTGGCAGCAAAAGTTTGAGAACCACTGTATGAGCCTATTAGGCCCTTCTCCATCTTGCTTGACCTATCTTTCCCACTTGATTTCCTGCCTTCTCCCTTCCCATCATCTCCCCCTCCTTCCACAACTATTCCCATTTCTCACAATGCCTGATGTCCCCCAGGCAGACAGTACCCCTTATTTCCAGGGTTCTTCTGAATGCTGTCTCTGCTACCCTTTTGTGTCAAGTTCCTACTCATTCTCTTAAAACCAAGCTCAGGAAAAATGTCCTCATTACCCTAGAAGTTAGTAGTGGGCCCCTTCTCAGGGCCCCAGTGGCTTGACACAGAGCCATGATCTTGAGAAATAATTTTGTATGAGGTTGTTTACACATCTGTCTTTCCCTTTATTCTTCAGGCTCCTTAGGGTGAGGAAGGCATTCCTCACCCTATACTCATAACTCTAGGAGCTAGCATGGCCCCTAGCACACTGGTGATGCTCACTGAATTCAAGTAAAGGAAGAAAGGAGGGGTGGAATTTCATCTCATTCCCCTGCCCTGACCTAACAACTCTGGGGCAGAAGGAGGGATAGTGGCAATTGGTGTAGGGTGGGGCACCCCTCGGAAGGAGGGGCACACGAGACAAAACATCAGGCACACATTAACTTCTCAGCACACACACAGACCTCCTCCCTTCCTCCAACCACTTCTAGAAACATCTTCTGATATACACCAGAGATCTCCCACATAAATTTAAGCATGCACTCCCTCCCCATAGGAAATCACTCAGAGCCCCATCCAGCTACTGTAGCCAGAGGCATGTCACTGTGCCATCACCATCATTCCCTGAATGCAAGATCTCTGGGATGTTCCTGTCTTAGATATTCTGCTTCCCTGGAACCAGACAGTTAATTTTATCATCAGCCCAAACACATCTCAATTACAAGGACTGGGGGATGCAGAGAAGGGCAAGGGAGATAAGAACACTTGATTTCAAATTATAATTCCCATTTTTAAAAGACAAAAATAATCATGTTGGGGAATGCCAGAATGACTTGCCTTTCAGCAGTTATTAATTTTAAAAATGTATATTGAAGCATTTCCTTTTTTCTGCAACCAATCTTGAGGCAACAGTATCTTTGATCCTCTTCCTATCATCCATGCCATGTCTCCATTGCCTTTGACCAGCATCTTGGCTGCTGCCTAGTTTAGCAGCAATTTCCCAGTCCTTTTCTCTCTTTATAAACTAACATTTAGTTTTGTAATTTTCTTTGCAACCCAAGTATTCGCCAACTACCTAGGATCAATTCAATTGATCCAATCTTATCTACCAATTGGATGGCAATTACATGGGAGTCCATTCAGATGACTATATTGAGGAAATGAACCCCCCAAATATTTTGTGTGTGGGTAGCAAGAGTTAAATGATAGCTTACTGTTCTTTATTAGCAAATGGCCCTCCAGCTTCTGGATATGATAAGGAGAATCAAGAGCTGATTGAAGAAAGCTGCTCGTGTGCACATAGAGACCCTTGACCTACCTGGGAGCACATGGCCACACGTGCAGCTTCCAAAACAATCCATCACCTCTTCCAAAGGGAGGGAAGTAAGTCTCAATAAGGAAGTAAAACAGATCATTCTTCTTTCAGTGAAGGATTTATTCAGCTATAACAATAATCAGTTAGCTCTATTGTTTGTCAAGCAGGAGAGATTCTGACAAGCCTACTTATCTCAACATAACAAAGCAAAAAATGCCACGAGGACAAACCAGTGGAAGGGAACGTATTTTAAACTCATTTTAAAACAGCAAAACGTGATTTCAAGAACAACATGTTTGGAACATGAGGACAGCCTCGCCTTCTCTGTCCACTCTAGAAATTTCATCCTGAGCAGCCTGCCCCAAAGGCACATGTAAGGACAATTGTGACACATGTTTTTTGAAAGAGAAAACACTCCAGCTTGGCACCGGGTAGACTCTAGGAAGGAGAAAACTGAGTTGGGGAAGAAGCCTTTACTGTGAGACATGGTAAGGTACAGAATGATTTTGGACTTCCCTGGTGGCACAGTGAATAGAAATCTGTCTGCCAACGCAGGGAACACAGGTTCGATACCTGGTCCAGGAAGACTCCACATGATGCAAAGCAACCAAGCCGGTGTGCCACAACTTCTGAGCCCACACTGTAGAGCCCATGAGCTACAGCTCTTGAAGCCTGAACACCCTAGAGCTGCACACCACAACTACCAAGCCGGAGTGCTGCAACTACAGAAGCCCATGTGCCTGCAGCCTGTACTCCACCACAAGAGAAGCCATTGCAATGAGAAGCCTGCACAAGGCAATGAAGAGTAGCCCCTCACTCGCTGCAACAACTAGAAAAAGCCCTTGCAAAGCAATGAAGACCCAGTACAACAATAACAACAACAAAAAAGGATGTTTTTCAAACTCTCCACCTGCAGAACTAAAGTTGGCATCTCATTTTCAAGTGGCAATTAATTTATGCACATGTAAGAAAGAACAAAGTCTATTTGAATTCAGAGAGGAGTCACTTTTCTATGGAGAAATGAATTTCATGTAATTTCAATTTGTATTCACATAATCTAAAGTTAAACTCTTCTGAGGACAGATTACAGTCATATAAATTCTGCTTCAGGATAAAAGAAGGATGTTTCATGCCAAGACCATTTATGCCATATGATAACAGCCTTGCCAACAGCATGGCAGCAGCATGCAGGCTGGAAAGGTCCAACCAAGCCAAAGCATCTCTGCTGCTGCTGCTGCTGCTAAGTCGCTTCAGTCATGTCTGACTCTTCACGACCCCATGGACTGCAGCCTACCAGGCTCCTCCATCCATGGGATTTTCCAGGCAAGAGTACTGGAGTGGGTTACCATTGTCTTCTCTGAAAGCATCTCTAGGTCTGACAAAATGAAACATAGTTTCCTCCATGGCCTGTCTAGGTTTACACAAACCGGGTTTAAGACATCACTGTTCTGGGGCTTCCCTAATGGTTCAGTGGTAAAGAACTGGCCTGCCAATGTTGGAGACGTGAGTTCTATCCCTGATCTGGGAAGATCCCATATGTCATGGGACAACTAACCCCCTTTGCCGCATCTACTGAGCCTGTGCTCTAGAGCCCTGGAGTTGCAACTACTGAAGCCCAAACACTCTAGAGTCTGTGCTCTGCAACAAGAGAAGCCACAGTGATGAGAAGCCTGTGCACCACAGCTGGAGAGAGGTCTCCATTCACCACGACTAGAGAAAAGCCCAGGCAGCAAGGAAGCCCCAGAACAACCAAATAAATTTTAAAAAGAAAGAAAGAAAGCATGTTCTTCCACTATTACATGCATACCCCTAGTTCAGTTGCTCAGTCGTGTCTGACTCTTTGCGACCCCATGGACGGCAGCACGCCAGGCTTCCCTTGTCTGTCACCAACTCCCGGTGTCTGCTCAAACTCATGTCCATTGAGTCAGTGATGCCATCCAACCATCTCATCCTCTGTCATCCCCTTCTCCACCTGCTTTCAATCTTTCCCAGCATCAGGGTCTTTTCCAATGAGTCAGTTCTTTGCATCAGGTGGCCAAAGTATTGGAGTTTCAGCTTCAGCATCAGTCTTCCAATGAATATTCAGGATTGATTGCCTTTAGGATGGACTGGTTTGATCTCCTTGCAGTCCAAGGAGACTCTTTTTGGGGGGACCCAACCCTACACATTTTATTCTCTTACCACAAAGAGGAAAAATATTCTATTTCTTTTAAAATAAGTTGGCTCCCATACAAATAACTATTTTAAAATGTACAAATAAGGTTCAAGTGATAAAATCTAGCTCTGGGTCTGGCGGTTGAGGGAAGAGGAGATGGGGTGTCTTGGCGAAAGTTCCCAGAGTGCCGGTTGGTGGGGGCGCCAGAGGGTGGGGGTGCCGGAGGGACCCCCACACCGAAGGAGGTGGGGTGGTGGGACCCGCTCCAGGTCTCCAGCTCTAGCCCGGCTCAGCCCACAGAGCTCACTCCAAGTCCGGCATAGCCCCAGGTGACCCAAGAGTCTTCTCCAACACCACAGTTCAAAAGCATCAATCCTTGGTGCTCAGCTTTCTTTATAGTCCAGCTCACACATCCATACATGACCACTGGAAAAACCATAGCTTTGACTAGACAGACCTATGTTGGCAAAGTAATGTCTCTGCTTTTTAATATGCTGTCTAGGTTGGTACTAGCTTTTCTTCCAAGGAGCAAGTGTCTTTTAATTTCATGGCTACAGTCACCATCTGCACTGCTTTTGGAGTCCCCCAAAATAAAGTCTGTCACTGTTTCCATTGTTTCCCCATCTATTTGCCATGAAGTGATGGGACCAGATGCCATGATCTTAGTTTTTTGAATGTTGAGTTCTAAGCCAGCTTTTTCACTCTCCTCTTTCATTTACATCAAGAGGCTCTTTAGTTCCTCTTCACTTTCTTCCATAAGGGTGGTGTCATCTGTATATCTGAGGTTATTGATATTCCTCCTGGCAATCTTGATTCCAGCTTGTGTTTTATCCAGCCTGGCATTTCACATGATGTACTCTGCATATAAGTTAAATAAGCTGGGTGACAATATACAGCCTCGACATACTCCTTTGCCAATTTGAAACCAGTCCATTGTTTCATGTCCAGTTCTAACTGTTGCTTCTTGACCTGCATACAGATTTCTCACGAGGCAGGTAAGGTGGTCTGGTATTCCCATCTCTACAATTTTTCCACAGTTTGTTGTGATCCATATAGTCAAAGGCTTTGGTGTAATCAATAAAGCAGAAGTAGATGTTTATCTGGAATTCTCTTGCTTTTTCTATGATACAGAGGATGTTAGAAATTTGATCTCTAGTTCCTCTGCCTTTTCTAAATCCAGGTTGAACATCTGGAAGTTCACGGTTCACGTACTCTTGAAGCCTAGCTTGGAGATTTTTGAGCATTACTGTGCTAGCATGTGAGGTGAGTGCAATTGTGCGGTAGTTTGAGCATTCTTTGGCATTGCCTTTCTTTGGGACTGGAATGAAAAATGACCTTTTCCAGTCCTGTGGCCACTGCTGAGTTTTCTAAATTTTCTGGCATATTGAGTGCAGCACTTTCACAGCATCATCTTTCAGGATTTGAAATAGCTCCACTGGAATTCCATCACCTCCACTAGCTTTGCTAGTAGTGATGCTTCCTAAGGCCCACTTGACTTTGCATTCCAGAATATCTGGCTCTAGGTGAGTGATCACACCGTGTGGTTATCTGGGCCATAAAGATCTTTATTGTATAGTTCTCCTTGCCACCTCTTCTTAATATCTTCTGCTTCTCTTAAGTCCATACCATTTCTGTCCTTTATTGTGCCCATCTTTGCATGAAATATTCCCTTGGTACACCCTTAGGAGGGTCACAAACAGTGAAAGTGAATGTCACTCTGTTGTGTCAGACTCTTTGTGA
The DNA here is from genome assembly GCF_002263795.3 of Bos taurus. Classification (NCBI taxonomy): domain Eukaryota; kingdom Metazoa; phylum Chordata; class Mammalia; order Artiodactyla; family Bovidae; genus Bos; species Bos taurus. The sequence goes on from NC_037336.1 coordinate 40,362,292, forward strand.
CACCATGGACTATACAGTCCTTGGAAATCTCCAGGCCAGAATACTAGAGTGGATAGCCTTTCCCTTCTCTAGGGAATCTTCCCAACCCAGGGATTGAACCCAGGTCTCCCACATTGCAGGTGGATTCTTTGCCAGCTGAGCCATAAGGGAAGCTCCTTGTGGAGGAGGGTCACGCTGTATATTAATGTGAACATCTCACTTGGCTCTTAGGTGTGATAACAATTTTATTTCATAGGATCTTATCATTACTTGCTGATAATTTATCATGTGCTATGTTTCAAGGTTCATTCAGATTGCTTCTGTTAAAGGATTGAAATATTCAATATCCAGCTGAAGTAAAAGGCTTCTTTCTCAGTGACGAGGGCATGGTGGGTGGATACATGGTCCTGGTTTGAGATGATGCTCAGGCACCAGGTTAAGTGCTGGTGATTACACAGTACTGGTGATCTTTTAAACTGAAATTTAATGAATGTTTACTATGTGATAGACCATGCTATATAGGTATTAGGCTATTTCTTTCAACAACTCCTAGATCAGATGAGAAAACTGAGGCTTAGAGACACTGAGTCATTGTTCAAAGCCCTGCAGCAGCTTGTAAGTGATGGGGGCCACAGCTCATGCTTTTAACTTTTAACCATTAGATATTTCTCCTCTTTGGGTCTGAAAATTGGAGCAGCCTCTCTACTTTCTATTGCATGTTAGTTTTTTAGTGCTTTCATGTATAAATTCTTTCCATTTATATGCTCCTTGAGGTCATTAACTTCTTTCTAGAGGTTAAATATTATATTTACTTTGCTATCAATTTATAGGGGCTTCCCTGGTGGCTCAGCAGTAAAGAATCCACAAGCCAATACAGGAGATGTGGGTTTGATCCCTGGGTGGGGAAGATGCCTGGAGAAGGAAATGGAAACCCACTCCCAGTATTCCTTCCTGGGAAATCCCATGGACAGAGGAGCCTGGCAGGCTGCAGTCCATGGGGTCACAAAAGAGTCAGAGACAACTTAGTGGCTAATCAACAAAATTAGTTTGTAAGAGCTTCCATGTACAGCTAAAGTTGAAATAATCTGAATTAATGCCAAAGTTAATAGTTCAGATACCATCTTATGTCAAAACCATGTTACCTGTGAGGACACAGACAGCTGCCTTCAGGGGAGAACACCATGGTGTTCGCAGAAAAGCACCATCGTTGCCACCACCACCACCACCGCCCACCACTGTTGTGTCAACAGCAACTATCCATTCACTGAGCATTTATGTGCCAGGAACCACAGCCACCTGTTTTACACACCTTACCTCAAAACCTCACATTACACTAACACTTCAATTACACTTCACATTACACTGGAAAGTGAAGTCGCTCAGTCGTGTCCGACTCTTTGTGACCCCATGGACTGTAGCCTACCAGGCTCCTCAGTCCATGGAATTTTCCAGGCAAGCGTACTAGAGCAGAATTATTATCCTTCCTTTACAGCTAAAAAAAGGTTATGAAAGAAGATGGGTTCCAGATCTTCATGAAGCCTCCATTCTTTTCATAAGGAGATGGACCCTGGAGAAGCCATGTTAAAAATAAATTTTAAAAATGAAGATCCATGTTTGGTCTATAACCTGACATCTCCTCGGCAATTTGGGAGTATTCTTGGATTTAGGGAGACTAGGGTGAGATCCCATACCATAGCAGCTATTGCTATAGATATTGCAGTAGCTATTACTTGTAGATATCTGATCGGGCCACCCAAGATGGCTGTTCTCTTGCTCTATGTACATCTCCTGCTTGACCAGCACCTACTTCACCTACATTCTATTCACATGACTGACCTTCCTACATACTGGGTTGGCCAAAAAGTTTGTTCAGATATGTAGTGGAAAAACCTGAGGAACTTTTTGACCAGCCCAAATCTTAACCCTGACCCCACCTCAGCTGGTGACTGTTCTAATTGAAAAATTAGAACATCTCCACCTGATAGCTTCTCAAAGGGCTGGAGAGGGCCCTGTCCCTCTGTTAGTTTCCTTGGTAACTCATGAGCCCACCTGACATCAATTCCCCCTGTAATAAGTAGCCTCCTCCCTCCAGCTGAAGGCAAAGTCTGTGGCCATGTTCTGCCCTATCTGCCATCTGCTGCACACAGGGGAGTGTCACTCCAGGACCTCGCTTCAGACGTGTAAGTTCCCCATCCATGAAGCCATTGATGTCTCTGCCACTGACTTCAGGCTCTTTCTTCCATCTCAAAGCTGCCTTGTGCCGCCCAGGGGACAGAGAAAACTTCCGTGTGTGCTGAGATGCTGGGAAATAAGGATGGGGAATGGAAACCTGCAGGGGTGTCCACCAATGTTTGGGGCCTAAAAGTTCCAGGGGAACCCTGGAATCGCCGTCCGCTAGTATGTGGGGTCCTGGTGTGGTTGTCCTTGATGAGTGGGGTGCCAAGAGAGTACAGAGAGCTCATAGACACCCCTAAGGCTGTCGTGGAGATATTGGCTGCCATTATGTTACTGAATTAAGTCATAGAGACCCTGCTTAGGCCCTAACCTGGCCGAGGCTCTCTGTCTTGGCAAGGAGAATATTTTTTTCCACTCAAGTTTGAGTAGGTGAATAACAAAACTGAAGGTGAGATGGACACCGCACAGGCTTTATTCAGTGGCCAAAGAATAGAGAAGCAGGAACTAAGTTCACCTGGAGAAAGGGATTTAATTTTTAAAGACTAAAGGCAGAGGAGGAGTGAGGTCAATGACGGGGCATGTACGTGTGCTCAGTCTCTAAGTCCTGTCCAACTCTTTGCGACCCCATGGACGGTGGCCCGGCAGGCTCCTTTGTCCATGGGATTTCCCAGGTAAGAGTACTGGAGTGGGTAGCCATTTCCTTCTCCAGAGGATCTTCCCCATCCAGGGATCAAACCTGCATCTCCTGCTTGGCAGGCGAATTCTTTACTGCTATTCCACCTAGCAAGCCACCTGCCAAGCAGATGGGGAGGTGTACACATTAGTCTACCAGGGAAGGGGCAAGGCTTTCTCTGAGGCAGTGGGGTTCCACCCCCTTTTTATCCTATTCTGGTCTTTAATGTCCAATCATGGGCTTCGGTAGATGTGTCATTTAATACATGTAGTAAAATCAAGGTATAATGAGACTTGGAGTCTGTTAGAAGGAAGATTCGTCGCCATGTTGGTCCCAGCTGGTTGTCAGGGTTGTTTTTTTTTGTTTGTAACTTTCTTCTCTCTGGACCCTTTAAGATTTATGTTAACTGCTGCTAAAGGTGGGGTGAGTGGTTGGCAGGTTTTGAGCAAAGGCCTGGAGCAGCTCTGGCAACAAAGTCTCCCTGTTGCACCTCCTCATTCTTGAGGGGCGCTAAGGGTGAAGGTCTGACTTCTGAAGCTGCTTTCCATTGAACATCAGTGTGATTTTTCCCTGGAGAGAGGAGCAGTACTGTTTCCCGACTGGCCTAAAATAAGTCTGATTGTCACCCTGCTGCAGTCCCAGCTGCTGGTGCCCTTGTGTTAGTATGATCTGAAGTCTGATGGCTTCAAGCTATTTGCTAATGAAGTTGACAAGGCTGTTAAAGAGGCAAGGCCCCCAAAATAAACAGGATAATAGCAATTAGTGCGACTAGAAATGGGAGAAGCCCAGTTAAGATGGAGAGGCTCTGTTTGACTATATTGCAGATGGAGCTTGGATCTGGACCCTGTGTGTTATGTCTATGTAACCATTGAGCTTGCTTGTATATCTTATTTATTTGAGTATCACACATGCATAGTTGCTTTACATTGTGTTGGTTTCTGCTGTACCCCAAAGTGAATCAGCCACATGTATACACATATCCTCTTCCTTGGATTTCCTTCCCATTTAGGTCACAACAGAGCATTGAATGGAGTTCCCTGTGCTATACAGTCAGTTATCATTAGTTACCTACTTTATACATAGTAGTGTATATAGGCCAACTCCAATCTCTCAACCTATCCCCCCTTCTTTCCTTAGTCTCCATATATTTGTTCTTTACATCTGTGTGTCTATTACTGCTTTGCAAATAAGTTCATCTATGCCATTTTTCTAGATTCCACATATATGCATTAATATACAATATATATTTTTCTCTTTCTGATTTATTTCACTCTGTATAACAGTTTCTAGGTCCATCCACATCTCTGCAAATGACATAATTTTGTTCCTTTTGTGACTGAACAAAAAATATTCCCTTGTATCCTTTGTAGTTATGTACCACATCTTCTTTTTCTATTCCTCTGTTGATGGACATTTAGGTTGCTTCTGTGCCCTGGCTATTGTAAATAGTGCTTCAGTGAACATTGGAGTGCATGTATCTTTTTGAATTATGGTTTTCTCTGGGTATATGCTCAGGAGTGGGATTTCTGGGTCACATGGTAATTCTATTTTTAGTTTTCTAAGGAACCTCTATACTCTTTACCATTTTCCATTGTAACTGCACAGTTTACATTTCTACCAGCAGTGTGTGAGGGTTCCCCTTTCTCCATACCCTCTCCAGCATTTGTTTGTAGAATTTTTGATGATGGCCATCCTGACCAGTGTGAAGAGATATGTCATTGTAGTTTTAATAATTTTATTTATTTATTGGTTGTACTGGGTCTTCGTTGCTGTTCAGGCCTTTCTCTAGTAGTGGAGAGTGGGGGCTATTCTTCATTGCAGTGTGTGGACTTCTCACTGCAGTGGCTTCTCTTGTTGCACAGGCTCTAGGCATATAGGCTTCAGTAGTTACAGAATGTGGGCTCGGTAATTGCAGTGTGCAGCTCCAGGGCAGGTCACGGGCTCTAGAAATGGACAAAGAAGTTGTGCATCAGCTTAGTTGCTCCACAGCATCTTCCCCAAAACAGGGATTGAACCCAACTCTCCTGCATTGGCTGGTGGATTCTCTATCACTGAGCCATCAGAGAAGCCCCTCATTGTAGTTTTGACTTGCATTTCTCTAATAATTAGTGATATTGAACATCTTTTCATGTGTTTGTTTGCAATCTGTCTTCTTCCAAGAAATTTCTATTTAGCTCTTCTGCCCATCTTTTGATTGGATGGTTTGGTTGTTTGATATTGAGTTTCCTGAGCTGTTTGTATATTTGGAGATTAATCCCTTGTCAGTTGCTTCATTTGCAAGTAGTTCCTCCCATTCTGAGCGTTGTCTTTCCATCTTGTTTATGATTTCCTTTGGTACAAAAGCTTGTTTATTTATCTATTTTGATTGCACTGGGTCTTCACTGCTGGGCACAGGGTTTCTCAGGTTATGGTTATATTAGTTGTTCAGTCGTTTCCGACGCTTTGTGACCCCATGGACTGTAGCCCGCCAGGCTCCTCTGTCCATGGAATTTTTCAGGCAAGAATACTGGAGTGGGTTGTCATTCCCTTCTCCAGGGGATCTTCCAACCCGGAGACTGAACCTGGGTCTCCTGCATTGCAGGTGTATTCTTTACCGACTGAGCCACCAAGGAAGCCCAGAAATTCCAATACAAAGAAGTTCTTGGCCCTACAACAAAAGTTTGACAAATGAACCTACACTTCTACATTATGTTAAAATGAAATCTCTGTAAGACACCATATTTACATATGTATATATGTATCATTTGAGTCCCACTTAATGGGCTTTTTTACCTAATTGAACAACTGCTCATCCAAACAGTGAGCAGGTCTCCTCTTTGTTCCAGTGCACAGGCTTCTCACTGCCATGGCTTCTCTTGTTGTGGAGCACAGGCTCTAGGGCACACAAGCTTCCGTAGTTGCAGCACACAAGGCTCAGTAGTTGTGTCGCATGGGCTTCATTTGCTCTGTAGCATGTGGAATCTCCCCAGACCAGGGGTTGAATCCACGTCCCCTGCATTGGCAGGCAGATTCTTATCCTTTGTACCACCAAGCACACCTGCTATACAAAAGCCTTTTAAGTTTCATTAGGCCCCACTTGTTTATTTTTGTTTTTATTTTCATTACTCTAGGAAATGGGTCAAAAAAGATCTTTCTATGTCAGAGTGCTCTGCCTACGTTTTCCTCTAAGAGCTTTATAGTGTCCGGCCTTACATTTAGTCTTTAATCTATTTTGAGTTTATTTTTGAGTTTATTCTTATGTATGGTGTTAAGGGGTTTTCTAATTTCATTAACATGTAGCTGTCTAGTTTTCCCAGCACCATTATTGAAGAGACTGTCTTTTCTCCATTGTATAGTCTTGCCTTCTTTGTCAAAGATTAGGTGACCACAGATGTGTAGGTTTATCTCTTGACTTTCTATCCTGTTCCTTTGATCTATATTTTTTTGTGCCAGCACCATTCTGTCTTGATTATTGTAGTTTTGTAGTATAGTCTGAAGTCAGGGAGATTGATTCCTCCTGCTCCATTTTTCTTTCTCAAGATTGTTTTGTCAATTCAGTATTGCTTTGGAAATTCAAAGTCTTTTGTGTTTTCATACAAATGGTAAAACTTTTTTCATTCTAATCTGTGGGAAATGCCATTGGTAAGTTAATAGGGATTGCATTGATTCTGTAGATTGCTTATAGTCATTTTCACAATATTGATTCTTCCTACCCAGGAGCATGGAATATCTCTCCATCTGTTTATGTCATCTTTTATTTCTTTCATTAGTGTCTTATAATTTTCTGTGTACAGTTCTTTTGTCTTGTTAGGTAAGTTTATTCCTAGATATTTAATTCTTTTTGTTCCAATGGTGAATGGGATTGATTCCTTAATTTCTCTTCCTGATTTTTCATTGTTAGTATATAGAAATACAAGTGATTTCCATGTATTGATTTTGTATCCTGAAACTTTGCTAAATTCACTGATTAGCTCTAGTAATTTTCTGATAGTATCTTTAGGATTTTCTATGTACCATGTCATGTCATCTGCAAACAGTGAGAGCTTTACTTCTTCTTTTCCAATCTGGATTCCTTTTATTTGTTTTTCTTCTCTGGTTGCTGTAGCTAGGACTTCCAGAACTATAGTAGTGAAAATAGACATCCTTATCATGTTCCTGATCTTAGGGGGAATGCTTTCAGTTTTTCACCATTGAGAATAATGTTTGCTGCGGGCTTATCATATATGGCCTTTGTTATCTTGAGGTAGGTTCCTTCTATGCCCATTTTTGGAAGTGTTTTAATCATAAATGAGTGAATTTTGTCAAAGGCTTTTTCTGCATCTACTGAGATGATCATATGGTTTGTATCTTTCAATTTGTTAACAAGATGTATCACATTGATTTGCATATTAAAAAATTAATTTATTTTAATTGGAGGCTAATTACTTTACAATATTGTAGTGGTTTTTTGCCATACATTGACATGAATCAGCCATGGGTGTACATGTGTCCCCCATCCTGAAACACCCTCCTACCTCCCTCCCCATCCCATCCCTCAGGGTCATCCCAGTGTACCAGCCCTCAGCACCCGGTCTCATGCATCAAACCTGGACTGATGATCTATTTCACATATGATTTGCATATTTTGAAGAATCCTTGTATTCCTGAAATAAACCCAGGTTGATCGTGGTGTATGAGCTTTTTGATGTGTTGCTGAATTCTGTTTGCTAAAATTTTGTTGAGGATTTCTGCATCTATGTTCATCAGTGATATTGGCCTGTAGTTTTCTTTTTTTGTGTTGCCTTTGTCTGGTTTTGGTATCAGGGTGTTGGTGGCCTCATAGAATGAATTTGAAAGTGTTCCTTCCTCTGTAATTTTTGAAAGAGCTTTAAAAGGATAGGCATTAGCTCTTCTCTAAATGTTTGATAGAATTTTCTTGTGAAGACATCTCACCTTGGGCTTTTGTTTTTAGGGAAATTGTTGACCACAGCTTCAATTTCAGTGTTTTTAATTGGGTTGTTCATAATTTCTATTTCTTCCTGGTTCAGTATTGGAAGATTGAACTTTTCTAAGAATTTGTCCAGTTCTTACAGGTTATCCATTTTATTGCCATATAGTTGTTCTTAATAGTCTCTTCCAATCCTTTGTATTCTGCATTGTCTGTTGTAACTGCTTCTTTTCTATTTTTAATTTTGTTGATTTGATTCTTCTCTCTCTCTCTCTCTCTCTCTCTCTCTTTTTTGATGAGTCTGGCTAAGGGTTTGTCAATTTTGTTTATCTTCTCAAAGAACCAGCTTTTAGTTTTATTAATCTTTACTATCGTTTCTTTCGTTTCTTATTTATTTCTGCTCGGATCTTTATGATTTCTTTCCTTCTACTAATTTTGGGTTTTTTTGGTTCTTCTTTTTCCAGATGTTTAGATGTAAAGTTAGGTTGTCTATTCAATGTTTTTCTTGTTTCTTGAGGTAGGATTGTATTTCTATAAACTTCCCTCTTAGAACTGCTTTTGCTGCATCCCGTAGACTTTGAGTTGTCATGTTTTCATTGTCATTGTTTCTAGAAACATTTGATTTCCCTTTTTATTTCTTCACTAATCTGTTGGTTATTTAGAAACATGTTGCTTAATCTCCATGTCTTTGTGTTTCTTATAGTTTTTTTTCTTGTGATTGATATCTAGTCTCATAGTGTACGGTTGGAGAAGATGCTTGATACGATTTCAATTTTCTTAAATTTACTGAGGTTTGATATGTGACCCAAGATGTTGTCTATCCTGGAGAATGTTCCATGTGCACTTGAGAAGAGGGTGTATTCTTCTGCATTTGGTTGGAACGTCCTCTCGGATATCAATGAAATCCATCTTATCTAATGTATCATTAAAACTTGTCCTTCCTTATTAATTTTATGTTTTGATGATCTGCCCGTTGGTGTGAGTGTGGTGTTAAAGTATCCTACTATTATTGTATTAGTGTCAGTTTCTCCTTTTATGTCTGTTAGTGTTAATCTTATGTATTGAGGTGCTCCTATGTTAGGTGTGGGACTTCCCTGGTGGCTCAGAGGTTAAAGCGTCTGCCTGGAATTCAGGGGACCCAGGTTCGATCCCTGGGTCAGGAAGATCCCCTGCAGAAGGAAATGGCAACCCACTCCAGTACTCTTGCCTGGAGAATCCCATGGAGGGAGGAGCCTGGTAGGCTACAGTCCATGGGGTCGCAAAGAGTCGGAGACGACTGAGCAACTTCACTTTCACTTCACTTTCACTTTCTATGTTAGGTGCATAGATATTTACAAATGTTATGTCTTCCTCTTGGATTGATCCCTTAATCATTATGTAGTGTCCTTCCTTCTCTCTTGTAATATTCTTTAAGGTATATTTTGTCTGATATGAGGTTTGGTACTCCAGCTTTCTTTTGCTTCCCATTTGCATGAAATATATTTTTCCACTCTCTCACTTTCAGTCTATATGTGTCTTGCTCTGAAGTGGGTTTGTTGTAGATAGCATATATATGGGTCTTGCCTTTGTATCCATTTAGCTAGTCTGTGTCTTTTGGTTGGAGCATTTCATCCATTTACATTTAAAGTAATTATTGATATATATGTTAGCGCGGCTGAGAGGAGCCACCCCACGTCCAAGGTCAAGGGCAGAAGCCGGGAGGACCCCATGCCCAAAGGGTGGCGGCCAAGAGGAGTTACCCCACGTCCAAAGTCAGGGGCAGCGGCCGAGAGTACCAGACTGCAACGGCACAGGAACGGCCAAGAGGAGCTACACCGCGTCCGAGGTCAGGTGCGGCAGCCTGGAGGAGATACCCCACGTCCCAAGCCCGAAGCCAGGGGCGACGGACAGGAGGAGCTACCCCACGCCCCTAAGCCCGAGGCCAAGGGCAGTGGCGGGGAGGAGGAACCGCACCACCGAGGCCAGGGGCGGTGGCTGGGAGGACCAACCCCACGTCCAAGGAGCCGTGGCTGCGCAGGCGCAGGAGGGCCTAGAGGAGCTATCCCACATTGAAGGTCAGGAAGGGCGGCGGTGAGGAGATACCTCTCGTCCAAGGTAAGGAGCAATGGCTGCGCTTTGCTGGAGCAGCTGTGAAGAGATACCCCACGCCCAAGGTAAGAGAAACCCAAGTAAGATGATAGGTGTTGCAAGAGGGCATCAGAGGGCAAACACACTGAAACCATACTCACAGAAAACTAGTCAATCTAATCACACTAGGACCACAGCCTTGTCTAACTGAATGAAACTAAGCCATGCCCGTGGGGCAACCCAAGACGGGCCGGTCATGGTGGAGAGATATGACAGAATGTGGTCCACTGGAGAAGAGAATGGCAAACCACTTCAGTATTCTTGCCTTGAGAACCCCATGAACAGTATGAAAAGGCAAAACGATAGGATACTGAAAGAGAAACTCCCCAGGTCAGTAGGTGCCCAATATGCTACTGGAGATCAGTGGAGAAATAACTCCAGAAAGAATGAAGGGATGGAGCCAAAGCAAAAAAAAAATACCCAGCTGTGGATGTGACTGGTGATAGAAGCAAGGTCTGATGCTGTAAAGAGCAATATTGCATAGGAACCTGGAATGTCAGGTCCATGAATCGAGGCAAATTGGAAGTGGTCAAACAAGAGATGGCAAGAGTAAACGTCGACATTCTAGGAATCGGCGAACTGAAATGGACTGGAATGGATGAATTTAACTCAGATGACCATTATATCTTCTACTGCGGGCAGGAATCCTTCAGAAGAAATGGAGTGGGCATCATGGTCAACAAGAGAGTCCGAAATGCAATACTTGGATGCCATCTCAAAAATGACAGAAGGACTTCTGTTTGTTTCCAAGGCAAACCATTCAGTATCACAGTAATCCAAGTCTATGCCCCAACCAGTAACCCTGAAGAAGCTGAAGTTGAACGGTTCTATGAAGACCTACAAGACCTTTTAGAACTAACACCCAAAAAAGATGTCCTTTTCATTATAGGGGACTGGAATGCAAAAGTAGGAAGTCAAGAAACACCTGGAGTAACAGACAAATTTGGCCTTGGAATATGGAATGAAGCAGGGCAAAGACTAATAGAGTTTTGCCAAGAAAATGCACTGGTCATAACAAACACCCTCTTCCAACAACACAAGAGAAGACTCTATACATGGACATCACCAGATGGTCAACATCGAAATCAGATTGATTATATACTTTGCAGCCAAAGGTGGAGAAGCTCTATACAGTCAGCAAAAACAAGACCAGGAGCTGACTGTGGCTCAGACCATGAACTCCCTATTGCCAAATTCAGACTTGAATTGAAGAAAGAAGGGAAAACCACTAGACCATTCAGGTATGACATAAATCAAATCCCTTATGATTATACTGTGGAAGTGAGAAATAGATTTAAGGGCCTAGATCTGATAGATAGAGTGCCTGATGAACTATGGAATGAGATTCGTGACACTGTACAGGAGACAGGGATCAAGACCATTCCCATAGAAAAGAAATGCAAGAAAGCAAAATGGCTGTCCGGGGAGGCCTTACAAATAGCTGTGAAAAGAAGAGAAGCAAAAAGCAAAGGAGAAAAGGAAAGATATAAACATCTGAATGCAGAGTTCCAAAGAATAGCAAGAAGAGATACGAAAGCCTTCTTCAGTGATCAATGCAAAGAAATAGAGGAAAACAACAGAATGGGAAAGACTGGGGATCTCTTCAAGAAAATCAGAGATACCAAAGGAACATTTCATGCAAAGATGAGCTCGATAAAGGACAGAAATGGTATGGACCTAACAGAAGCAGAAGATATTAAGAAGAGATGGCAAGAATACACAGAAGAACTGTACAAAAAAGATCTTCACGACCCAGATAATCACAATGGTGTGATCACTGACCTAGAGCCAGACATCCTGGAATGTGAAGTCAAGTGGGCCTTAGAAAGCATCACTACGAACAAAGCTAGTGGAGGTGATGGAATTCCAGTGGAGCTATTCCAAATCCTGAAAGATGATGCTGTGAAAGTACTGCACTCAATATGCCAGCAAATTTGGAAAACTCAGCAGTGGCCACAGGACTGGAAAAGGTCAGTTTTCATTCCAATCCCAAAGAAAGGCAATGCCAAAGAATGCTCAAACTACCACACTATTGCACTCATTTCACACGCTAGTAAAGTAATGCTCAAAATTCTCCAAGCCAGGCTTCAGCAATATGTGAACCATGAACTTCCTGATGTTCAAGCTGGTTTTAGAAAAGGCAGAGGAACCAGAGATCAAATTGCCAACATCCACTGGATCATGGAAAAAGCAAGAGAGTTCCAGAAAAAACATCTATTTCTGCTTTATTGACTATGCCAAAGCCTTTGACTGTGTGGATCACAATCAACTGTGGAAAATTCTGAAAGAGATGGGAATACCACACCAGCTGATCTGCCTCTTGAGAAATTTGTATGCAGGTCAGGAAGCAACAGTTAGAACTGGACATGGAACAACAGACTGGTTCCAAATAGGAAAAGGAGTACGTCAAGGCTGTATATTGTCACCCTGTTTATTTAACTTATATGCAGAGTACATCATGAGAAACGCTGGACTGGAAGAAACACAAGCTGGAATCAAGATTGCCGGGAGAAATATCAATAACCTCAGATATGCAGATGATACCACCCTTATGGCAGAAAGTGAAGAGGAACTCAAAAGCCTCTTGATGAAAGTGAAAGTGGAGAGTGAAAAAGTTGGCTTAAAGTTCAACATTCAGAAAATGAAGATCCTGGCATCCAGTCCCACCACTTCATGGGAAATAGATGGGGAAACAGTGGAAACAGTGTCAGACTTTATTTTTCTGGGCTCCAAAATCACTACAGATGGTGACTGCAGCCATGAAATTTAAAGACGCTTACTCCTTGGAAGGAAAGTTATGACCAATCTAGATAGCATATTCAAAAGCAGAGACAATCCTTTGCCAACAAAGTTTCGTCTAGTCAAGGCTATGGTTTTTCCTGTGGTCATGTATGGATGTGAGAGTTGGACTGTGAAGAAGGCTGAGTGCCAAAGAATTGATGCTTTTGAACTGTGGTGTTGGAGAAGACTCTTGAGAGTCCCTTGGACTGCAAGGAGATCCAACCAGTCCATTCTGAAGGAGATCAGCCCTGGGATTTCTTTGGAAGGAATGATGCTAAAGCTGAAACTCCAGTACTTTGGCCACCTCATGCGAAGAGTTGACTCATTGGAAAAGACTCTGATGCTGGGAGGGATTGGGGGCAGGAAGAGAAGGGGATGACAGAGGATGAGATGGCTGGATGGCATCACTGACTTGATGAATGTGAGTCTGAGTGAATTCCGGGAGTTGGTGATGGACAGGGAGGCCTGGCATGCTGCGATTCATGGGGTTGCAAAGAGTCGGACATGACTGAGCGACTGATCTGATCTGATCTGATCTGATGTTCCTATTGCCATTTTCTTAATTGCTTGTAGTTGATTTTGTAGATCTTTTTCTTCTCTTGTATTTCTTGAATATATAAGTCCCTTTAATGTTTATTGTAAAGCTGGTTTGGTAGTACTGAATTCTCTTAACTTTTGCTTGTCTGAAAACCTTTTATTTCTCCATCAATTTTGAATGAGATCCTTGCTGGTTACAGTAATCTCAGTTGTAGATTTTTCCCTTTCAGTATAAAAAGCAGAGACATTACTTTGCCAACCAAGGTCTGTCTAGCCAAAACTATGGTTTTTCTAGCAGTCATGTATGGGTGTGAGTGTTGGACTATAAAGAAAGCTGAGCACCAAAGAATTGATGCTTTTGAACTGTGGTGTTGGAGAAGACTCTTGAGAGTCCCTTGGACTGCAAGGAGATCCAACCGATCCATCCTAAAGAAAATCAGTCCTGAATATTCATTGGAAGGACTGATAGTGAAGCTAAAACTCCAATACTTTGGCCATTAGATGCGAAAAACTGACTTATTTGAAAAGACCTTGATAGTGGGAAAGATTGAGAGCAGGAGGAGAAGGGGACAATAGAGGATGAGATGATTGGATGGCATCACCAACTCAATGGACATGAGTTTGAGTAAACTCTGGGAGTTGGTGATGGACAGAGAGGCCTGGTGTGCTGCAGTCCATTGGGTCGCAAAGAGTTGGACACGACTGAGCGACTAAACTGAACTGAATTTTAAATATATCCTGCCATTTGGCACCCCACTCCAGTACTCTTGCCTGGAAAATCCCATGGACAGAGGAGCCTGGTAGGCTGCAGTCCGTGGGGTCGCTAGGAGTTGGACACGACTGAGCGATTTCACTTTTACTTTTCACTTTCATGCATTGGAGAAGGAAATGGAAACCCACTCCCGTGTTCTTGCTTGGAGAATCCCAAGGATGGGGGAGCCTGGTGGGCTGCCGTTTATGGGATCAAACAGAGTTGGACACGACTGAAGTGACTTAGCAGCAGCAGCAGCATTCCCTTCTGGCCAGCAGGGTTTCTGCTGAAAGATCAGCTGTTTAGCATATGGGGTTTCACTTGTATGTTTCTTGTTGGTTCTCCCTTGCTGCTTTCAATATTTTCTTTGTGTTTAGTCTCTGTTAGTTTGATTAGTATGTGTCTTGGCAGGTTTCTCCTTGGGTTTATCCTGTATGGGACTCTTTGTACCTCTTGGATTTGATTGACTATTTCCTTTTCCATGTTGGGGAAATTTTCAACTATAATCTCTTCAAAAATTTTCTCATACCCTTTCTTTTTCTCTTCTTCTGGGACCACTCTAATTCGAATGCTGGTGCATTTGATATTGTCCCAGAGATCTCTGAGACTATCCTCAGTTCTTTTCATTCTTTTTACTTTATTCTACTCTTCAAAAGTTATTTCCACCATTTTATCTTCCAGCTCACAGATTTGTTCTTTTGCTTAAGATATTCTGCTATTGATTCCTTCTAGAGTATTTTTAATTTCAGTAATTGTGTTATTTGTCTGTATGTTTATTCTTTAATTCTTCTAGGTCTTTATTAATTGATTCTTGCATTTTCTCCATTTTGTTTTCAAAGTTTTTGATCATCTTTACTATCATTATTCTGAATTCTTTTTCAGGTAGTTTGCCTATTTCCTCTTCATTTATTTGGACTTCTGTGTTTCTAGTTTGTTCCTTCATTTGTGTAGTATTTCTCTGCCTTTTCATTATTATTTTTTTTAACTTATTGTCTTTGAGGTCTCCTTTTACCAGGCTTCAAGGTTGAATTCTTTCTTCCTTTTGGTTTCTGCCCTCCTAAATTTGGTCCATTGGTTTGTGTAAACTTAGTAGGGTGAGATTTGTCCTGAGTTTTTGTTTGTTTGTTTTTACTCTGATGGGCAAGGCTGAGTGAGGTGGTAATCCTGTCTGCTGATGATTGTTTGTTTTGCTGGTTTGGTTTTGTTTTATTTGTGTTTTGTTTGTTGTTTAGATGAGGCGTCCTGCACAGGTAGGTGTGCTACATGTGGTTGGCTGATGCTGGGTCTTTATTCAAGTGGTTTCCTTTGTGGAGTTCTCACTATTTGATACTCCCTAGGGTTAATTCTCTGGTAGTCTGAGCCACCAGGGAAGTCCAATTCTCTGGTAGTCTAGGGTTTTGGAGTCAGTGCTCCCACTCCAAAGGCTCAGGGCTGAGCTCTGCTCAGGAATGAAGATTCCACAAGTGGTCTGTTATGGCATTAAGTGAGATTAAAACAAATATCCAAAAACAAGAAACCAAAGATGAACCTGAGACAAATGGCAGTTACAAAATCAAACAAATAATAATTAAAATAATGGAATATACACATATAGTATACACCCATGATCAAAGTGAAACAGTTCAATAAAAATAAAGTACAGTAGAATGACCCAGTGAATAAAGTAAATAAATTATATTTACCAGTTAAGAACAAAACTAACTAAAGCAAAAACTGGAAAATGGAACTAAAGCAAGGTGCCAAATGGGGAATAAAGCAATGAAAACAAAACTAACAAATATGTTGTGAGGAAAGAAAAGAAAGAAAGAATTGATACATGAAGTTAAAAAGAGGTAGATGAAGAAGATGATATACATTAAAGATTAACTGCAAGGGGAAAATAATAGGAAAGACAAAGGCATAAATGTAGAAAAATATAATAGGTTTTTTAAAAAATTAAAAATATAAAGAGAAAAGAAAAAAGGGAAAAATAAAACTTCACACAACTGCAAAAGCCCAATGTAGAGGCAGAGGTTTATAACAATAAGAAAAATTGTGACTGAATATACAAGTATACATATATACCCATAAGCAAAATCAAAACAGTCCAACAAAAATAAAGTACAATAGATTGACCCAGCAAACAAGAGAAACCAAAAATTATATCTTCCAGACAAAAACTAACTAAAGCACAAACTGGAAAACAGAACTAGAGAAAGGTACCAATTGGGGAATATAGCAATGAAAATAAAACCAACAAATATGTTGAGAGGAAAGAAAAGAAAGAATAGATATGCAAAGTTAAACAGAGGTAGATAAAGAAGTTTTATATACATTAAAGATTAACTGCAAGGGTAAAAAGTGGTAGGAAAAGCAAACAATTGAATAAATGTTGAAAAAATAATAGGTTTAAACAATTCAAAATTAAAAGTAAAAAAAGTAAAAAAAAAAAAAAAAAACAAAGGCAAACTCCACAGACCTGCAAAAGCCCAACGCAGAGGCAGAGGTTTATAACAGCAATAAAAAATGTGACTGAGGGGAAAAAAAAAGCACAAAAGCCTAATTAGTTTCATATTGCCAATAAAATCAACAACTACAACAGAGGGGAAAAAAGGAAAAAAGAAAAAATCCAAAAGAATCTACAGAGCAAGTCAAAACCTAAGACTAATAGATGTTTTTCTTGAGTCACTGCTGTCAGAGTCCTTTCTGTCACTGGGAGTCACAGTCCACCTCACCTCCCTAGGATGCCCTTCAACACTGTGCTGATCTCTGGACCTGTGGGGGCAGCTCAGACTCTAATCCTGTCCACTCCTATGTGTTTTTGCCTCCAATGTCCACGCTATTAAAACTAGTGTGTTTTCTTTTGTGGGAGTGCTCAATGACCTTCATATGTATTCCATAGACACAGAGTCTGCCTAGTTGATCGTGTGGATTTATTCTGAATCTTGTACAGCTGGTGGGAAGGTTTTGGGTCTTCTTCCTTAGCCCCACTGTCCCTGGGTTTCAATTGTGATTTTATTTCCACCTCTGCATGTGGGTCATCCATTGGGGTTTGCTCCTGAGGCTGCCCTGGAGGACTTCGGTTTGTTCTTGTGAGGGCCAGGTGTGGAAGTGGTGCAGCTGCTTGGGTTGCAGGGGTTCTGGCAGCACCAGGTACTCAGGAGAGTTGGGGTCTAGGGCAGCAGGAAATACAGTGCTCTAGAAGGGTATGGCAACCAGTATTGGCCAATACACTCCAGTAGTTTTGCCTGGAGAAACCTCAACAGAGAAGCCTGGCAGGCCACAGTCTACAGGGTCGCAAAGTCAGACACTACCAAAGCGACCCTGCATGCATAGATGCAAGGCTTTTTTTGCCTGTGGCAGCTCTGCCCCAGTAAGTGTTGAGCATGAAGGTGGAGCACCTGCTTGGGTAGCGGGGACTCTGGTGGCGCCAAGTGTGCAGGGACATGGACTGCCTGTGCCACAGGAGTTATGGCCCTATCAGAGTCTTTTTTCGAGCCTCTTGTAGCTGGTGATCAGAAGGCCTCTTTGGCCAGTCTTTTCCCATAGCTCTGCCCATTCAGGCACTTAAGAGGGCTCCCTTGCCTGGGGTCCTTCTCTGTTGTTTGGTGTGTCAGGCACATAGAGGGGGCCCCCCAGGCTGGGTTCCTACTCTATAGATTGGCCCATCAGGCACTTAAAGGGGCACCCTGAGTGGGGTCCTACTCTGTAGTTCAGCGCATCAGTCACTTAAAGGAGCACCTGGGTAGTTCAGCCTACCTTCTGAACTCTGTAGTTCAGTGCCCTCAGATGCATTTGATGGGCCAGCCTCTCTATTGTTCAGCTGTGGATGCTGGCATGTGGGGAGAGAGAGGTTATGGTGATGGCTCCACCACCTATGCATGACTTAGCAGTATCACCTTGCTTCCTTGGCTGCCCACCTTTCCTCCAACAGGCAATTCCCATCACAATCTCCTCCCTCACCTCCCCTTGATCCATCTCTCCAAAGTCAACAGCAGCCTTTGCCCTTGGATCGCTCCACACTTCCCAAACTCTAGCTCCCAGCTGCTGCACCTTCCAGGGGACCTCATCCCTCTCCTGGGTATACATGACTGCAGCAAGGACTGTCTGATTCTTATTCCATTTAGGCTGCCACAGATCAGCTGTTTCACTCTCAGCCTTAAATGTTTCTCCTCTGACTCAGACAATTGCCCCGATGTGGGGACTGGACTCCTGCTTCTGTCCCCCAACTGAAGACAGGTCCAATCCTACTAACACTCCTGTTTTTCCCCCTAGTTCCTTCATCCTACCAAGTTTTGGTTCTATATATTCTTTTCCTCTGGTCAGATACTCCTGTCCGCTCTCAGCTGGTGTTCTGCATGTACTTCTGTGTCTGAAGGTGTCTTCCTGATGTATCCGTGGAGGGAGATGTACTCCACGTCCACCTACTCCTCCGCCATCTTGTTCTCAAGGTGGATTCTTTGACTGGTTTGTTCTTGCTGTCTAAGGGACTCAGGAGTCTTCTCTAGCACCACAGTTTGAAAGCATCAATTCTTTGCTGCTCAGCCTTCTCTAGGGACCAACTTTCACATCTGTACTTGACTACTGGAAAAACCACAGCTTTCACTATATGGATCTTTGTCAGCAAAGAGATGTCTCTGTTTTTTAATACGCTGTCTAGGTTTGTCTAGGTTTTCCAAGGGCAAGTCCCTTTTAATTTCATGGCTGCAGTCACAGTCCACATTGATTTTGGAGCCCAAGAAAATAAACTCTTTCACTCTTTCCATTTTTCCCCATTTATTTGCCATGAAATGATAGGACCATGTGCCATGATCTTAGGTTTTTGAATGCGGAGTATCAATCCAGCTTTTTCACTTTCTTCACCCTCATCAAGAAGCTCTTTGTTTCTCTTCACTTTCTGTCATTAGAGTGTTAACCATCTGCATATCTGAGGTTGTGATATTCCTCCTGGCAATCTTGATTCCAGTTTGTCATTTATCTAGCCCGGCATTTCACATGATCTACTCTGCATATAAGTTAAGTAAGCAGGATGACAATACACAGCCTTAATGTACTCCTTTCCCAGTTTTGAACCAGTACATTTTTCCAAGTCTGGTTTTAACTGTTGCTTCTTGATCTGCATACAGGTTTCTCAACAGGCAGGTAAGTTAGTCCAGTATTCTCATCTCATTAACAATTTTCTAAAGTTTGTTATGATCCACACAGTCAAAGGCTTTAGCGTAGTCAATTAAGCAGAAGTCGATTTTTTTTTTTTTTGAATTCCCTAGCTTTGTCTGTAATCCATCGATGTTGGCAATTTGATTTCTGGTCCTTTGCCTTTTCTAAATCAAGGTTGTACATCTGGAAGTTCTTGGCTCACACACTGCTGAAGCCTAGCCTGAAGGAATTTTTTCCCTAGCATCTTTGGCAAGCTACTTTTTAAAAAAAAAAAATTTAATTGAAGGATAATTAATTGCTTCACAATATTGTGTTGGTTTCTGCCATACATCAGCATGAATCAGCCATAGGTATACATATGTCCCCTCCCTCTTGAACCTCCTTCCCACCTCCCACCCCTTCCCACTCCTCTTAGGCTGTTACAGAGCCCTGATTTGAGTTCCCATTGGCTGTCATGTAGCAAATTCCCATTGACTGTTTTACATATGGTGGTGTATATGTTCTATGCTACACTCCCCATTCCTCACACCCTCTCCTTCCTCTCCTCAGCCTACGTCCGTAAGTCTGTTCTCTATGTCTGTGTCTCCATTGCTGCCCTGCAAATAAAGTTCATTAATACCATTTTTCTAGATTCCATGTATATATATATGCATTAACATGTGATATTTGTTTTTCTCTTTCTGACTTCACTCTTTAGAATAGGCTCTAGCTTCATCTATCTCATCAGAATTGACTCAAATGCATTCCTTTTATGGCTGAGTGATATTCCATTGTGTATATGTACCATAGCTTCTTTATCCATTCATCCATCAATGGACATCTAGGTTGCTTCCATGTCCCAGCTATTGTACATAGTGCTGCAGTGAACATTGGGGTACATGTGAATTTTTCAATTTTGGTTTCCTCAGATTATATGCCTAGCAATTGGATTACTGGGTCATATTGTTGTTTTATTCCTAGTTTTTAGAGGAATCTCTATACTGTCTTCCAAAGTGGCTGTATAAATTTACATTCTCCCCAACAGTACAAGAGGGTTCCCTTTTCTCCACACCCTCTCCAGCATTTACTGTTTGTTGGTTTTTTGATGATGGCCATTCTGACAGGTGAGAAGTGATATCGCATCACAGTTTTGATTCACATTTTTCTAATAATGAGCAATGTTGAGCATCTTTTTATGTGTTTATTAGCTATCTATATGTTGTCTTTGGAGAAATGTCTGTTTAGGTCTTTTACCCACTTTTCGATTGTGTTGTTTTTCTGGTATTGAGTTGTATGAGCTGCTGTATATTTGGAAGTTAATCCTTTGTCAGTTGTTTCCTTTGTTATTATTTTCTCCTATTCTGAGGGATGTCTTTTCACTTTGCTTATAGTTTCCTTTGCTCTGCAAAAGCTTTCAAGTTTAATTAGGTCCTGCCTGTTTATTTTTATTTCCATTACTCTGGGAAGTAGGTCTTTGAGGATCTTGCTATGATTTATATCACACAGTGTTCTGCCTATTTTTTCCTCTAAGAGTTTTATAGTTTCTAGTCTTATATTTAGGTCTTTAATCCATTTTGAGTTTATCTTTGCATAATATATTAGGAAGTGCTCTAATTTCATTCTTTCAATGCAGCAGTCCAGTTCTCCCAGCACCACTTATTAAAGAGACTGTCTTTTTCCCATTGTATATTCTTGCCTCTGTTGTCAAACATAAGGTGCCCATAGATGGCGTGGGTTTATCTCTGGGCTTTCTATCTTCTTCCATTGATCCATATTTCTGTTTTTGTGCCAGTACCATACTCTCTTAATGACTGTAGCTTTGTAGTAGTCTGAAGTCAGGAAGGATGATTCCTCCAGCTCCATTCTTCTTTCTCAATATTACTTTGGATATTCAAGATCTTTTGTGTTTTCATATGAATTGTGAAATTTTTTATTCTAGTTCTGTGAAAAATGCCATTGGTAATTTGATAGAGATTGTATTGAATCTGCAGATTGCTTTTGGTAGTATAGTCATTTTCACAATATTCTTCCCACCCAGGAGCATGGACTATCTCTCCATCTGTTTATGTCACCTTTGATTTCTTTGATCAGTGTCTTAATAGTTTTCTGTATACAGCTCTTTTGTCTCCTGGACTGCTTACCCAGTTGTGTCTAACACTTTGTGACCTCAGGGACTGCAGCATGCCAGGCTTTCCTGTCCCTAAGCATCTCCCAGAGTTTGCTCAACTTCATGTACATTGCATTGGAGATGCCATCCAGTCATCTCATCCTCTGCTGCCCCCTTCTCCTTAGGTAGGCTTATTCCTAGGTATTTTATTCTTTTTATTGCAATGGTAAATGAGATTGGTTCTTTAATTTCTCTTTCTTATTTTCCATTGATAGAGTATAGGAATCCTAATGATTTCTGTGTACTGATATTGTATCCTGCAACTTTACTAAAATCACTTATTAGCTCTAGTAATTTTGTGATAATATATTTCAAGTTTTCTGTGTGTTGCCTGGAAAATCCCATGGACGGAGGAGCCTGGTAGGCTGCAGTCCATGGGGTCGCTGAGAGTCAGGCACGACTGAGTGACTTCACTTTCACGCATTGGAGAAGGAAATGGCAACCCACTCCAGTATTCTTGCCTGGAGAATCCCAGGGACAGAGGAGCCTGGTGGGCTGCCGTCTATGGGGTCACACAGAGTCGGATATGACTGAAGCGACTTAGCAGCAGCAGCAGCAGTATCATGTCATCTGCAAACAGTGAGAGTTATACTTCTCATTCAATCTGTTGTTGTTCAGTCGCGTTTGACTCTTTGCAACCCCATGGACTGCAACACACCAGGCTTTACTGTGTGCTGTCCTTCACTGTCTCCCAGAGTTTGCTCAAACTCATGTCCCTTGAGTCAAAGATGCCATGCAACCATCTCATCCTCTGTTGCCCCCTTCTTCTCCTGCCTTCAATCATTCCCAGCATCAGGGTCTTTTCTAATCAGTTGGGTCTCCCACCATGTGGCCACAGTATTGGAGTTTCAGTTTCAGCATCAGTCCTTCCAATGAATATTCAGGGTTGATTTTCTTTAGAACTGACTGGTTTATTCTTCTTGTTCTCCAAGGGACTCTCAAGAGTCTTCTCTAGAACCATAGTTCAAAAGCATCCATTCTTTGGCACTCAATTTCTTTATGGTTCAACTCTCACATCCATACTAATAGATGTGACTAATGGGAAAACCATAGCTTTGACTACACAGACCTTTGCTGGCAAAGTGGTATCTCTTCTTTTGAATTCACAGTCTAGGTTTGTCATAACTTTTCTTCCAAGAAGTAAGTGTCTTTTAATTTCATGGCTGCAATCACTGTCCTCAGTGATTTTGGACCTCAAGAAAATAAAGTCTGTTACTGTTTCCAATTTTTTCCCCTCTACTTGCCATGAATTGATGGGGCTGGATGCCATGATCTTCGTTTTTTGAATGCTGAGTTTTAAGCCAGCTTTTCCACTCTCCTCTTTTATCCTCATCCAGAGGCTCTTTAGTTCCTCTTTGCTTTCTGCCATTAGGGTGGTGTCATCTGCATATCTGAGGTTATTAATGTTTTTCCTAACAATTTTGATCCCAACTTGACTTCATCCAGCCCAGCATTTTGCATGATGCACTCTGCATGTAAGATAAATGAGCAGGGTGACAATATACAGCCTTGACATACTGCTTACCCAATTTGGATCTAGTTCCATCGTTGTCTGGTTCTAACTGTTGCTTCTTAACCAGCATACATGTTTCTTAGGAGGCAGGTAAAGTGGTCTTCCCATCTCTTTAAGAACTTCCCACAGTTTGTCGTGATCCACACAATCAAAGGCTTTAGCATAGTCAATGAAGCAGAAGTAGATTTTTTGTTTTTGGAATTCTCTTGCTTTTTCTATAATCCAAAAATGTTGGCAATTTGATATGTAGTTCCTCTGCCTTTTCTAAATCCAGCTTGTACATTCTTGGTTCATGTACTGTTGAAGCCTAGCTTGAAGGATTTTGAGCATTACCTTGCTGGTATGTGAAATGAGTGCAATTGTGTGATAGTTTGAAAATTCTTTGGCAATGCCCTTCTTTGGTACTGGAATGAAAACTGATCTTGCCCAGTCCTGTGGACACTGCTGAGTTTTCCAAATTTGCTGGCATATTGAGTACAGCACTTTCACAACATCATCTTTTAGGTTTTGAAATAGCTCAGCTGGAGTTCTATCACCTGCATTAGCTTTGTTTGCAGTAATGCTTCTTAAGGCCCACTTGACTTCACACTTGAGGATGTCTGGCTCTAGGTGAGTGATCACATCATTGTGGTTATCCAGGTCATTAAGACCTTTTCTGTTTATTCTTGCCACCTTTTCTTATCTTCTGCTTCTGTTAGGTCCATACCATTTCTGTCCTTTATTGTGCCCATCTTTGCATGACTTCATTTTTTTTGGGCTCCAAAATCACTGCAGATAGTGACTGCAGCCATGAAATTAAAAGACACTTACTCCTTGGAAGAAAAGTTATGACCAACCTAGACAGCATATTAAAAAGCAGAGACATTACTTTGCCAACAAAGGTCCGTCTAGTTAAGGCTATGGTTTTTCCAGTGGTCATGTATGAATGTGAGAGCTGGACCATAAAGAAAGCTGAAAACCGAAGAATTGATGCTTTGAACTGTGGTGTTGGAGAAGACTCTTGAGAGTCCCTTGGACTGCAAGGAGATCCAACCAGTCCATCCTAAAGGAAATCAGTCCTGAATATTCATTGGAAGGACTGATGGTGAAGCTGAAACTCCAATACTTTGGCTACCTGATGCAAAGAACTGACTCATTGGAAAAGACCCTGATGCTAGGAGGGATTGAAGGCAGGAGGAGAAGGGGACGACAGAGGATGAGATGATTGGATGGCATCACCAACTCAATGGACATGAGTTTCAGTAAACTCTGGGAGTTGGTGATGGACAGACAGGGAGGCCTGCCGTGCTGCAGTCCACGGGTTTGCAAAGAGTGGGACATGACTCAGTGACTGAACTGAACTGATACAGAGAACAAACATACAAGTACATTGTGTGTTCACCCTGACTGGTCATCAAATATCAAATCATGTAATGCAACTGCTTACTGCAAATGCTATGCAGAGGAACACAGTTTTAATGTTTTATTTTGATGTAATTTTATATTTACAGAAGTTCAAAGAACTTGTGTTTTGCTCTTTTCCATATTTACCAATTATTAATATCTTGCTGCATTTGCTTTATTGTGTGTTCTTTTTTCCTGAACCACCGGAGAGCACTTTGTTGACATCCTGTCACTTTATCTAGAAATATTTCACTGTTTATTCCCTAAGAACAAGGGCTTTCAAAATAAATTTTTATCAACACATAAAGTTAACATAAACCATCAGAATAAATTTTAAGAAGTGCTAACTACAAAGAAAAACTCTGCCTTCGTGTCACACAGGAGGAAAGTCTGGACCTGTTTTGCTTACTGTGATATTCCCAGACCTGCCATAGGGCCTGGCCTATGGGCCATAGGGCCTGGCATAGAGCAGGCTTTTTTTTTTTTTTAAGAGTCATTTATTTATTTTTGGCTGCTTTGGGTCTTCATTGCTGAGTGTGGGCTTTCTCTAGTTGCTGTGTTGCGGGGGAGTTACTGTTCGTGGCAGCGTGCAGGCTCCTCGTTACGCCGGCTTCTCCTGTTGTGGATCACAGGCTCCAGGGCATGGGCTCAGCAGTTGTGGCACACAGGCTTAGTTGCTGTGCCGCATGTGGGATGTTTTGGACCAGGGATCAAACCTGTGTCCCCTGCGTTGGCGGGTAGATTCTTAACCAACTGACCACCAGGGAACCCTCACAGCAGGTCTTCAATAAATACTGTTAATGTCTAAACATGATGGTGTGATACTACATAACCACATTTCTAAGCAAAGTATTTCTAAAATAAAGCAAAGACAATGACAGCAAAATATTCAGTCATTTCTTTATTATTACCAATGATTAGTAATTAACCAGTTATAAAAAGAGTAAAAGGCTTCCGATGTAAAGGACTGACAGGAAATTACCTTTTTAAGATGAGACAAACAGGTTAGAATGCAAGTAAGTGGGACTTTGGTCCCCTTCTGGGCCCCCTGCGGGGACCTGCTCTCTCCTCACAGGTAGCGGTTCCTGATGTATTCTCGGTACATGGAGGTGTCTTCTTTCCCCAGGGGCTGCATGATACCTTGACTGGCCTGGATGTGGGCATGGAAGATCTCTGTAGACTTTCGGTCTACTTTTGGAGGCTGAACCTCATAGATGTTGTCTTGAGAGAAAGCGGAGATGGGTGTTCTGTAGAAGAGAAGGGAGGACAGAGCAACATTAAAGAAAAGAAAGGAGCACAGGGACCTGTGACCTCAAGAGAACTTGAGAGTCACTGACCTTGAACCAGTGAACTTAGTAACAAGCAGTGGTAGTGACCTCTCGGCTGGCTTTCTCCCCTGCATGGAGGACAGCAAGAACAGTGCCTGCCCAGGGAGCTCTCCCCTTGTGTAGGCTGGGTGGGCCCCCCTCCTCTGTTCCTGCAGCTCTGAGCACACCCATGTCTGTGTGCCCATCTGCCTCTCTCCCAGGACTCAAGTAACTTGAAGTGGGGGCTGGACAGACTTTTTTGCTCCCTTTTCCTGGTATCTGGTACATACCCAGTAGTTTGTTTTTTTTCACAGAAGACTTAGGAGGAATCAGTGAAGTAGGGGATACTAATGTATTCTACCTCACACATTGATGGCAGGAGTAAATGAGTTTATATCAGTAAAGTTCTCCCTTAGCCTGGTGCCTGGCACACTATTAGTGCTCAGTAATAGTAAACTATTGTTAACAATTACCGGAGCATAATTCCTTATCTGCAATTCTGAAATCCTCAAAGCTGTAATAACCAAACATGACTTTGCCAGCAAAACCTGACCCAATTGAAACTCATCTGGTGGTACAACATGCAACAGTCATCCCATTTCATGTGAATATTAATGTGTTTAGTTATCAGCCTCAGATCATGCAGGGGATGTTGAATTCTGAAATACATCTGGCTTTATGCTTTTTAGATGAAAAGTTGGAAATCTGTAATAGGCAGCTTCCTTCCTTTCTGCGGTGATTTGAAAAGCACCCAAGAACTTCTCAATTCAAAAGTATCCCTCTATTCCTGCCCCACCTAGCCTGCCATAGTGCTTGAAATTTCCATCCACCCTTGGGGAAGGCAGCGTCTCCAAAAAAGACCTTGTCAAAGTGTAGCTGGGTGCCTGACACATCCATAGTTCATCGTAGTGTGAACACCTGCTAGTTACTACATCTTTAGCTGGGGGCGGGCCCTCCAGGAATGAGTCAACCACCAAATCAGGTGCACTGCAGAGTGAGTGTGCATGGAAGGTCAAGATGAGGCCATGGGTAGGCGAGGATGCTAAGCTAGACCTTGTGAGGGACTGGGGGTACAATGACAACACACTCCACCACTTAGCCCAGGGCTTGCCCTGCAGGGGGAAGGGACACTTCTCCACTTCAGGGTACTAAGATAACAGAGAAGACATCTGGAGGATCTGTTCTGCTGAGTTGGGACCTCAGCCATGCTCATGGACATCTTGTCAGGGGAACAGAAAGGCATCCCAGATGCCTGGCTGTTGAGTTAGCTGGGACTCTTAAGCTGGGGCAGGGAGGCGGGATTCCCTGCAGTCAGAAGCAGAAATGAGCCTCAGAAGCAGCCAGGTCTGTACGTGCAATGTGAGCATGTTGTGGGACACTAGGCAGGTGCAGTGAGTGACACACAGCCGGAGACAAGAGCTGTACAGTAAAGCCCTCCATTCTCACAGGACGCATTACAGTTGAACTTGGGTCTTTCTTACTTAGGGCTTCCCTGGTGGCTCAGATGGTAAGGAGTCTGCCTGCAGTGTGGGAGACCCAGATTTGATACCTGGGTCAAGAAGATCCCTTGAAGAAGGAAATGGCAACCCACTCCAGTATTCTTGCCTGGAAAATCCCATGGACAGAGGAGCCTGGCGGGCTACAGTTCATGGGGTCCCAAAGAGTCAGACACGACTGAGTGACTTTATTCTCTTTCTTACTCTTCTAAAAAAGTCACGTTATCTCCCTGTACTCTGCCTTTAGAAAACTAACACATCCTGCCATGACTGGATACTCTGCTTTAAAAATGGCTTTGAAATAAAATATAACTCAAGGCCGAATGTGCTTTCTGGAAGTCAACCTCAACTGTTGGACCTCGGGGGTAACATAGTTAAACTAAAATTTGGTAAATGGTTTATGAAATACTCCTATTTTTCCAAAGCACTATAATAATTTTAGATAATCTTAGACTATATCCTTACATAAGAAAATAAAAACCAAAGGATGTAGTGATTTACTTAAAATTAAAAAAAAAAAAAAGGCCAAGGTGAAAGAATCTTGAGATGTCTGAATTTCAGTTTGAATGCCAG
The DNA here is from genome assembly GCF_002263795.3 of Bos taurus. Classification (NCBI taxonomy): domain Eukaryota; kingdom Metazoa; phylum Chordata; class Mammalia; order Artiodactyla; family Bovidae; genus Bos; species Bos taurus. Next base: position 40,389,775 of record NC_037336.1, read on the forward strand.
CTTGGCAGCAGTGCTTTTCTTTTCTTTTTTTTTTAATTTAAAAATTCTTAATTGCTAAAAATGCCAACCATCATCCAAGCCTTCAACAAGTCATACTGTAACACAGCAGTAACATCAAAAGTCATTAATTCACCATAACAATTGTAATAATTGTTTTTTTTTTTACAATATTGTATTGGTTTTGCCATACATGTTAGTTATTCAAATATCTGTGGTTAACATGAGGAATAATTGGGATGATTAATATGTGAACTCTTCTCAATTTTCCCTCACAAAAACAGAGCAACTCCTCAGTCATTTACACAATTCAAAACAAGATGCTAAAATCTTTTAACAGTTGATAATATTCAAGGTCAAGCCATTTTAACCTGAACCCTTAAAAGGGGCTCCTCCATTAGTGGTTTTAGAGATTGCCATCAAAGTGCCAGCCACAGCAACACCTCTGTACCACACCATCCATACCTGTCTAGCATCTACATCCTCCATTTTACAGATGAGACACTTGAAGTCAATTTAAAAATGGAACTAATGGTTTCTGTGCTTTGAAGCCTGGAACCCTGTGTACATTAACCAAGAGCTTTCTGGCTGGCATCACACCAGAGAGGTACCAAACCTTAATGCAAGTGAGAAAGGGAGAATCCAGGTCATTGTTTTGTCCTTCAGAAGCTCAGCCGAGTACCCGGGTGGGCAGGCTGGAGGGAGAGCAGCAGAGCCGGTCAACCACGACTGGGGCCATGGAACAGCCGCTTCCACCCAGTGCCTAGAGTTTTTTTTTTTTTATCAGGAGTCCTCACTCTACTTCTCAGTAAACAGTGTCACTGCCGTGTGGAATAATGGAAAACGCATTACAAAGATGGGAAATATGAAATGTCCAACCTCAGCTTTTAATGGTATCAGATTGAGTGGCAGGTGGGTTTAGGGCTCCAGCACTACCTCAGTGTGGTTTCAAAACAATATAGGGAGTCAGAAAACGCATCAATCAGCCCTTTTATCTTTTTCATTCAGACAAGATTCAAAGTCTATATTAAACAATGAAATTGTAATGTTAGAATGTTTATTATTGGATTTGGGCCAGAAAGGAGCTTAAGACATACCCAATACTTTTGGCACGATCAGAAAGAGGAATGGGAAGAAAGGGATTTACAAAAAACCCTTTGTTTCCTCATTGTACTTGCACATCAAGAAATTTATCCCGATGAGCTCTTCCTGGTCTTTAGGCAGTGGCTCTTCAGGTATGGTCACCAGACCAGCGGCATCTGTGCCACCTGGGAATGTGCTAGAAATACAAATTCTCAGGCCCTATTCCAGGCCTGCTGAGTCAGACACTCCGGGGATGAGGCCCAGCAAAGGTGTTCAGTAATGGGCCCTCCAGGTGATTTTGCTACTCATTATATTTTGGGCTCCAAAATCACTGCACATGGTGATTGCAGCCATGAAATTAAAAGATGCTTACTCTTGGAAGGAAAGTTATGACCAACCTAGACAGCATATTGAAAAGCAGAGACATTACTTTGTCAACAAAGGTCCATCTAGTCAAGGCTATGGTTTTTCCAGTGGTCATGTATGGATGTGAGAGTTGGACTGTGAAGAAAGCTGAGCGCCGAAGAATTGGTGCTTTTGAATTGTGGTGTTGGAGAAGACTCTAGAGAGTCCCTTGGACTACAAGGAGATCCAACCAGTCCATCCTAAGGGAAATCGGTCCTGGGTGTTCATTGGAAGGACCAATATTAAAACTCCAGTATTTTGGCCACCTTATGCGAGAGCTGACTCATTTGAAAAGACCCTGATGTTGGAAAAGATTGAAGGCAGGAGGAGAAGGGGACGACAGAGGATGAGATGGTTAGATGGCATCACCGACTCAATGGACATAGGTGGGGTGAACTCTGGGAGTTGGTGATGGACAGGGAGGCCTGGCATGCTGTGGTTCATGGGGTCACAAAGAGTCAGACACAACTGAGCGACTGAACTGAATTGAAAGGTTGAGAATCTTTGGTCTGAGATCAAACTGTGATTTAAAATGCTAAATAAAATCTTATTCGCAGTCAGTCAACAGCACTGAACATTTTAAAGTAGGAATTTCTTCTTAAATGATGTCCTACCACCAGCCCTACATTGAGCAGGCATCATTTAACACTTAACTGTAAAGATATAAGTAGCAATATTCCATTTCCTAATGAGGAGACACTTGATTTCCCTGTTGGCTTATGCAAGGCAAGGAAGAAACATAAAACCATCCAAGACCCTCACAAGGGGGTGCTGGCAGGCACCTTGTCTCTGAGGGCACTGGAAAGGGATGGAGGTAATCCCAATAACACTTCCATTAGTCTTTTTATTAGCTTAAACGGCCTTTGTTTATGAGTAAAAAGACCAGTATTTCAACACTAAGTGATGTGGAAATTATGAGACTATTTTCTTACTCATTCCAGTAGAGAGAGACGGCTTATTATTGTGCTTTCATAGTGGAAAAAAAGGTTCCATGTTTCTCTCCTGTCCATTAACAGAATTATTGTTTTTGGCTTGTCCTCACAGTCCTATTCAAATCCTAGTAGTCTTTTCGGAGATGAAATATTATTACAAATTTGCAGGCTCATTTCTCTTATCTACAAAACCAAGGCCCATTTTCAGGGGGTCTCTGTATCTCCCCTCAAGGAATGTTGCATTCTTAACTAATTCATTTATGCACTGCTGAACCCACTCAGTGCACCGAAGATTATGATACTTAGCCTTAACTGCTTCGCAGAGGTAAAGTATCCACCTGTCAATGCAGGAGACATGGGTTTGATACCTGGGTTGGGAAGATCCCCTGGAGTAGGAAATGGCAACACACTCCAGTATTCTTGCCTGGAAAACTCCAAGGCCAGAGGAGCCTGGTGGGCTACAGTGACTGGGGTAGTAAAGAGTCAGACACAACTGAGCACACACGTGCACACACACACACACACAAGAAACACTTTAGGCAGAAATTCATTAGACATACTACATGTTTTTAAAGAAGATGCTTATTGGTGCCCTTTTATGCCTATCTTCTTTCTTTCTAAACTATTTGGCTGCCCTGAGCCTTAGTTGCAACACACAGGATCTTCAATTTTCACTTTGCCATGTGGGATCTAGTTCCCTGACTAGGGATCGAACATGGGCTCCCTACATTGGGAATGTGGAGTCTTAGCCACTGGGCCACAGGGAAGTCCTTATGCCCTTTCTTAAATATGCTCTTACTTGTTTGCTTATAATGTGACCGTGTACTAAAATATCTGTACCTTATACTTGGATGCATAACTAATGTTTGAGTCCCTTTAAAAGTTCCTATTGATGACTTTTCTAACTTAAACATATTGCTGCTAAGTCACTTCAGTCGTGTTCGACTCTGTGCGACCCCACAGACGGCAGCCCAAGTTAGGCTGTTAGACACCAGGCTCCAAGTTAGACACCAGGCTCCCCGCCAGGCTCCCCCGTCCCTGGGATTCTCCAGGCAAGAACACTGGAGTGGGTTGCCATTTCCTTCTCTAACGCATGAAAGTGAAAAGTGAAAGTGAAGTCGCTCAGTCATGTCCGACCCTCAGCGACCCCATGGACTGTAGCCTTCCAGCCTCCTCTGTCCATGGGATTTTCCAGGCAAGAGTACTGGAGTGGGGTGCCATTCCTACCAATATTTTGGCCACCTGATGGGAAGAGCTGACTCATCTGAGAAGACCCTGATGCTGGGAAAGATTGAGGGCAGGAGGAGAAGGGGACAACAGAGGATGAGATGGTTGGATGGCATCACCGACTCAATGGACATGGGTTTGGGTAGACTCCTGCAGTTGGTGATAGATAGGGAGGCCTGGCATGCTGCGGTTCATGGAGTCGCAAAGAGTTGGACATGACTCAGTGACTGAACTGAAGCATTTGTTGATTTGACAAGAAAATATTTAACTGGTCAGATTGAACTGCTTTCTGGATTTAGTAATGTCATGATGATTTGTGGTTGGTCATAGAAGAATTAGACAATACTTGAATAATTTCAATAATCTTATACTTGTGATACTTTTCCAATATGCTAAAATCTTATACTTTTTCTACAATGAGCATTTTGTCACACACCAAATCCATTTGACTTTTCCAGAAAATTTAGTAATGGTTCTAAAAACAGGATATATTTCCCCCCTGTTGCTACTACAAACACCAAGTTTTCCCAAGTTGCTGTTTTCACATCACCAAATGGTTCTCTGTTGCTCATGACTGACAAAATTAAAAGAATATTTCAGTTGAAGAGGCCCTTATGTAAGACCCTGTCCAACAGCCTTACTTGCAGACAATGGCCATTAGGTCATTCCTCAGGGCAGGATCAAAGTTAATCAGATGCTCTGGTCTCAGTGGGGCAAAAACCTCAGCAAATGTCTTAAAAGAATAAGAAAGCACGAACCCTTTCTTATTCTAATTCTCTTTCTGCCGGCCTTGTAATTTTTATTAGGAAATAACATCCCTTATTACTTTCCTGGCAGAGAGGGGCCTATGGCACACATTGCCATGCAGTGATTTTCTCTCTTTCAAGCTTTTAATACTGCTCAGAGCCTTTAGCCTTCAGTTTGTGGGTACCATTCTAACATCTTTTTGTGACCATCCATTGCTTCTCTTAAGCTTCCTTATTAGGTTGCTTGATCTTGTATCTTTCCAACTAAGTACTCAAACACTGAAGTCTAGTCATGAATCTGTTCTACAAAGATGATACAGTGAGAATGTGTTTGGTTCTTTGAGTTAAAAAAAAAAAATCAAGATACTGCTGAATATTACTCCCATTCTGTGTACAAGTATAGACACCTAAGTCCAAAATATAGCTCTCAAACCATGCTTGTCTAATATGGTAGCCATTAGCCACATGTGGCCATTTATACTTATATTAAATACAATTTAAAATTCCTCAGTAGCAATAACCACATTTCAAGTTCCTTAAAACCACATGCAGCTAGTGGCTACTGCACTGGAAAGTACAGTATAGAACATTTCCATCATTATAGAAAGTTCAACTGGACTTTTCTAGAAACTCTTTCCTGCTATTTTTTTTTTCCCTCGGGAATTCTGAGTATCTCTTTCTAAACACATTTTATTGTTTATATACTTTCAAGAATGTGAATTCTCTCTTGCTTACCTTTATCCCCAATGCCCAGAAGAGTATCTGGCATACAGTAAACATTTAATAATTATTCCCTGAATGCATGAATGATGTCTGGTTAAGGAAGATGATTTTATCTTGAATTTCTAAATTCAGAATCTGAATGCAGTATGATTTGGTTTACTCTGGATGATACGGAGGTAGGATTCCCCAACAGAAGTCTGGCAAATTTTAAGCTCCTTTCCTCAGATAACCCATAAAGACAACAGGGGCTTTATGTCCTATCTAGGACACTGTCCACTTCCCTCAGGGGAAGCTGAGGTGCTTTCTAGTGGCACAAAATTATCAAAGCTCAAGAAACAAGAGTGAGGCAGGAGGGGTGTGTTCTAATTGCCCATAAATCGCCCATTTATGCTACTTATTGCTTGCTCTTTGTGACCCTTTAGACTGTAGCCCGCCAGGCTCCTCTGTCCGTGGGATTCTCCAGGCAAGAATCCTGGAGTGGGTTTCCATGCCATCCTCCAGGGGATCTTCCTGAGCCAGGGATCGAACCCGCATCTCTTAAGTCTCCTGCATTGGCAGATGGATTCTTTACTACTAATGCCACCTGGGAAACCCATAACAATGACTTAGATCAACAAATTCACTAAATGGGCTGAAATCAAGAGGAATGCATCAATCTTCAAACCACTTGTAATAAAACGAAAGGCAAAAGATGTTCCTATATCCTGGGAGGCAGGCTCTGCCTATGTAATTCACTTTTAAATACCCTGTCAAGCCAGGTTCAATGTTGGAGATATGGGTAAGCACATTTGCTGCCTTCCCCTCCACAGGCTTCCCTGGTGGCTCAGATGGTAAAGAATCTGCCTGCAATGCAGGAGACCTCAGTTCGATCCCTGGGTTGGGAAGATCCCCTGGAGAAGGGAATGGCTACCTACTCCAGTATTCTAGACTGGAGAATTCCATGGACAGAGGAACCTGGCAGGTTACAGTCCTTGGGGTCACAAAAAGTTGACTGAGTGACTGACCCCAAGGGCACTCTCATGTATCTTTGGGTAGACATACATGAAATCACAAAGTTAAGGCCACAGGCTTGAGGGCCAAGCACTTATCTATGCATTAGGACATGACACCATTTTATTAGCTGCTGATAACATTCTAAAAATCATCAAGGTAAAAATTAAAAAGAAAAATTATTTCTTGACAGGAATTCTATCTTACACACACAAAATGCTATGAACCTAATGCATGACTTCCCCAAAGTCCAATTAAATTTTCAGTCTTGTTATGCCGTTGACAGCTGGCATGAACATGATACAGAATAGTCTACAAATCTGATTCCTTCAAATCCAAACACATTCCAAACTCTTTTAACAGCTGCTATTATAATGGATGACTGGACTGTCCTCCAGCAGGGACACTGGAAGGGATGTTCAAAATTTCACAAGCAGGTTAAAATGCATTAAAGCAAAGATGACAATAATGCCAGTCCCTATATAACCCACCATTAGAAGAAGCAAGAGGTGTGATGCGAAGGAACTGAAGAATATAATCTGTGCTGATGGAACATAAAATGCACAACCTTGCAGACCCAGGGAGCAGGAGGCACTGTCTATATATAAGGCCCTTCAAAGGCTCAGCAGTAAGGAATCTCAACTCCTTAGACAGATTAGGTCTTTGTAGATTTTGATAGGAGAGGAGTAGGTGCCATTGGGTATGGAGTGTGAGGACAGCAAAACCTACTGTGTTTCTCTAACACATCTCTGCCTTCAATGTGTCAGGGAGGCATATGAGTGACAGGCCAGCCAGAAAAGCACTGCAGTCTCACCAAAGTTAGGATTTTATGCCTAAGCCTAAAAGCCACATCAACAAAAGAGAAAAGTTATTTATAGATCCAAGTACAGTTCAGTTCAGTGGCTCAGTTGTGTCCGACTCTTTGCAACCCCATGAACAGCAGCACACCAGGCCTCCCTGTCCATCACCAACAACCAGAGTTCACCCAAACTCATGTCCATCGAGTCAGTGATGCCATCCAGCCATCTCATCCTCTGGCGTCCCCTTCTCCTCCTGCCCCCAATCCCTCCCAGCATCAGGGTCTTTTCCAGTGAGTCAATTCTTCGCATGAGGTGGCCAAAGTATTGAAGTTTCAGCTTCAGCATCAGTCCTTCCAATGAACACCCAGGACTGATCTCCTTTAGGATGGACTGGTTGGATCTCCTTGCAGTCCAAGGGACTCTCAAGAGTCTTTTCCAACACCATAGTTAAAAAGCATCAATTCTTCAGTGCTCAGCTTTCTTTGTAGTCCAACTCTCACATCCATACATGACCACTGGAAAAACCATAGCCTTGACTAGATGGACCTTTGCTGGCAAAGTAATGTCTCTGCTTTTGACTATGCTATCTAGGTTGGTCATAACTTTCCTTCCAAGGAGTAAGCATCTTTTAATTTCATGGCTGCAATCACCATCTGCAGTGATTTTGGAGCCCAAAAAAATAGTCTGACACTGTTTCCACTGTTTCCCCATCTATTTCCAGTGAAGTGATGGGACCAGATGCCATGACCTTAGTTTTCTGAATGTTGAGCTTTAGGCCAACTTTTTCACTCTCCTCTTACACTTTCATCAAGAGGCTTTTGAGTTCCTCTTCACTTTCTGCCATAAGGGTGGTGTCATCTGCATATCCGAGGTTATTGATATTTCTCCTGGCAATCTTGATTCCAGCTTGTGCTTCCTCCAGCCCAGCGTTGCTTATGATATACTCTGCATATAAGTTAAATAAGCAGGGTGACAATATACAGCCTTGACGTACTCCTTTTCCTATTTGGAACCAGTCTGTTGTTCCATGACCAGTTCTAACTGTTGCTTCCTGACCTGCATATAGGTTTCTTAGGAGGCAGGTCAGGTGGTCTGGTATTCCCATCTCTTGAAGAATTTCCCACAGTTTATTGTGATCCACACAGTCAAAGGCTATGGCATAGTCAATAAAGCAGAAATATATGTTTTTTTCTGGAACTCTCTTGCTTTTTCTATGATCCAGTGGATGTTGGCAATTTGATCTCTGGTTCCTTTGCCTTTTCTAAAACCAGCTTGAACATCAGGGAGTTCACAATTCACGTATTGCTGAAGCCTGGCTTGGAGAATTTTGGGCATTCCTTTACTAGTGTGTGAGATGAGTGCAATTGTGCAGTATTTGAGCATTCTTTGGCATTGCCTTTCTTTGGGATTGGAATGAAAACTGACCTTTTCCAATCCTGTGGCCACTGCTGAGTTTTCCAAATTTGCTGGCATATTGAGTGCAGCATTTTCACAGCATCATCTTTCAGGATTTGAAATAGCTCCACTGGAATTCCATCACCTCCACTAGCTTTGTTCGTAGTGATGCTTTCTAAGGCCCACTTGACTTCACACTTGAGGATGTCTGGCTCTAGGTGAGTGATCACACTATCGTGATTATCTGGGTCATGAAGATCTTTTTTGTACAGTTCTGTGTATTCTTGCCACCTCTTCTTAGTATCTTCTCTCAGAGTTGCAGTAAAAGAATAAAGAATACTTCCCTCCTGCCCCAAACCTTTTGAGAGTAAGTTACAAACCTGCTTTCCTATCTCTCCCTAACGTTTGAATGGGTGTTTTCTATAAATAACATTATTCTATAAAATAATAGTACAATCTAGTAAAATCAGGAAATTAACATTAATCCATTGCTTCCAGCTAATCCTTCAACCCCACGAAAACTTTTGCTAGTGTCCTCCAATGTCCTTAATCTCAAAGGGAACTAGTCCAGCATTTCACACTGCGGTTGGTGGTCATGTCTCTTTAGTCTCCTTCATTCTGCAACAGTTCCCCAGTCTCTTCCTTGATTTTCATGATGTTGACACTGAAGAATATAGATCAGTGATTCTGTAGAACAGCTCCGTATCTGAGTTTGTCATGATTATTATTGGCAGTTTCATAGCCAGCCTTCAAATTGGCCCCACTTCCTATTATTCAAGGATTTTCCAGGCGGCACTAGTAGTAAAAAACCTGTGCAGGAGACATAAGAGACTCAGGTTTGATCCCTGGTTCAGGAAGGTCCCCTGGAGGAGGGCACGGCAATCCACTCCAGTATTCTTGTCTGGAGAATCCCATGGACAGAGGAGCCTGGCGGGCTACAATCCACAGGGTCACTAAAAATCAGACACGACTGAAAGAACCTTGCACACGCACGCCTATTATTCAAACCCTCACGAGTCTCCTTTCACATGGTACCAGAGTAGGTCTTTGTAAGCAAGAGCATAGAGCCAAAGTGGTTAGGTTACGGAAGTGATTTCTTGGATCACTTGTTCTGGGGCAAGCAAACGTCATGTTGTGAGCAGTCCTACATAGAGGCCCAGATGGCAAGGAACTGAAGCGTCTAGCCAACAGCCAGGAGAAACAGGCCTGCCAACCATGTGAGTGAGCATGGAGGTGGATTCTTCAGGCCTGGTTAAACCCCAAGATGTCTATCGTTCGACAGCTGGACTTTAACCCTGTAACAGACCTAAAACCAGAGTCACCCAATGAAGCCACTCTCAGATTCCTGACCCCAGAAACTGTGACAAAAACAAATGTTTGTTGGCTCCCGGTACATAATGCATACAGGCAAGAATGTCATAGAAGTGATGGTGGGTGCTTTTCAGTACAGTCTGTCGCGTGACACACAATTTCAATTCATGTCATTACTAGTCATCTTTATTTTAGTCCCTTGATTAAAGTAGAATCTTCTGGGATTTTCCATTGTGAAGTTGCTCTTTTTTTCTCTCTCTTTTAATTAATGAATATTTTGTGGGAGATGCTTTGAAACTATGTAAATATTCCGTCAAAGTTTCATTTATTGTTCTCAGTATGAGGTCTTGGATTTCTATCTTATTGGATAGGATATAGTGTATTACTGTCATTATTTGTTTTAATGTTCAAACTGTTTCAAATTTCACCTGAGTCCTTTCAGCCTGGTTCCTGTGTTCTCTGGACATGTCCTCATCATTCTTTAAGTATGTCTTTGATTTCTGGCACAAGATGTTCTAAACTCATCATGTTCTCTGCCTGCCCCAGCCCTGAAATCAGTCGTTTCTCCAAGGACCTCTGGTTCTTTTTAGTGGAAAATGGTATTACAGCCAAGGAGTGGGCACTGGGTGTACCTACTACCAATGGATATCACTGCTCCCAAGCCCACTCAAAGGACATATATCCATTTAAATATATTCATATATGTAAATATATACAACCATGCAAACATACACATATGTATCTACAAATATATGCCACATATATTTTATATACTCTATAAGATAAATGTATATATTTGTAAGTATAATATAAGTATAGATTTATATCTTAAATCCATAAGTTCATACTCATATCTCTAATTGTAGGGTACTCTGGGGCTTCCTTCATAGCTCAATTGGTAAAGAATCTGCCTGCAATGCAAGAGACCCTGGTTCGATTCCTGGGTTGGGAAGATCCCCTGGAGAAGGGATAGACTTACCCACTTCAGTATTCTTGGGCTTCCCCTGTGGCTCAGCTGGTAAAGAATCTGCCTGCAATGCGGGAGACCTGGGCTCAATCCCTGGGTTGGGAAGATCCCCTGGAGAAGGGAAAGCCTACCCACTCCAGTGTTCTGGCCTGGAGAATTCCAGGGACTGTGTAGTCCATGGGGAGTTCACTTTCTTTCTGGGTTTATTCTGTCCTTCTCCCTTTGCATATTAGTGACCTCCTTGTCCAACAGTGAGAAACATGGTTCCCCTTACCTTTATTATATTTCTTTAATTCATTCCTGCATATATAAACAGCCTCCCATCACCACTGCATCCACCCCTTCCCCCACAAAGTATTAGTTGCTCAGTTGTGTCAGACTCTTTGCAACCCCATGGACTGTAGGCTGCCAGGCTCCTCTGTCCATGGGATTTCCCAGGCAAGAATACTGGAGTGGGTTGCCATTTCCTTCTCCAGGGGATCTTCCCGATCCAGGAATCAAACCCGGGTCTCCCGCATTGCAGGCAGACTCTCTACCATGTGAGCCACTAGGGAAGCCAAAGACGCCTTCTATTCAGGCACTGACTCCCTTCTCAGAGACACCACCCTCATGAATGCCTTCTTTATCCCCTTGGGCCCCAGGCCACCCCTCTACATGGATACTCACACCCACTGCTCCCTGTTCAGCCTGCCCCTACCCATGGATGCCAGCCTCACACACTCAGGCCTGAACTCCGCATACAGGATCTGTCCTCTGTAGGATGCCCTTGTCAATCCAGCTGGGCTCCGAAAGGCTGTCACAGGCTGCCTCCCCTTGCTCTGCTCCAACTGATGGCTTTAGGGCTGACTTGTTCAGGGAGGGAAAGGGGAAGAATAGGCCTCTGTGATTTTATAATGGATGTCAGCACTGAAAGGAACATTCTCTCCCCACCCCACCCCCGGCCAGGTGAATTGTGAATCTCATCTGTAGTGGGTTCCAAATTTCTGGTTACACCAGAATACCCTGGAAGCTTGCAGAAATACAAATCTCAAGCAAACAAAAGACAGCACTAAAAACAGGGAGAAACCAAAGCATCCTTAAAAAATAGTTATATAGATTATAGGGAGGCTTTCATTTTTCATTTTAGACTTTTGGTTCCTCTTTACATTTTCTACATTTATACATCTATGTATATTCATAGGATTATGGCCCATGTTTTTTATAATTTTATATATTAAAAACATAATTAGCAAGATTATTATTTTTTTAAGCAATACAAAATATAGAATTCCAGACGCAATGGCTGGAGATTCTAATTCACTACACCTGGGCTAAGGCCTGGGCATCTGTGCTTTACAAAATTCTCCACTGACTGTAATGATCAGTCAGGCTGTAGAACCTCTCACTCCACCAACTCTTCCAGCTTCTGCAGCAGCTGTCTGAAGATCCACTGGGCCTGCACCCAGCCCTCCATCACAGAGAGACATTAATAGAGATAAAACCACATGAGCTTTCTGAAAACTCAGGACAGGCAGGATTTGGTTTGAGGGCTCTTGATCTTACTGATGCTGCTGCTGCTAAGTCGCTTCAGTCATGTCCAACTGCGCGATCCCATAGATGGCAGCCCATCAGGCTCCCCTGTCCCTGGGATTCTCCAGGCAAGAACACTGGAGTGGGTTGCCATTTCCTTCTCCAATGCATGAAAGTGAAAAGTGAAAGTGAAGTCGTGTCTGACTCTCAGCGACCCCATGGACTGCAGCCCACCAGGCTCCTCCGTCCATGGGGTTTTTCAGGCAAGAGTACTGGAGTGGGTTGCCATTGCCTTCTCCAGATCCTACTGATAACTCCTTCCAAAAATCAGTTTTCTCTGATTCTTATTGTTACTAAAGTGAAGGATAACTCTGAAAAGATGCAGGTTAAATGCTCTTCAAAACTGTCAAGGTCATCAGAAACAAGGACAGTCTATTGTCACTGCCAAAAGGACCCTAAGGGGAAACAACACCTAATACAGTGTATCCTGGATGAAGTTTTGAAACAGAAAAAAGACTTTGGGTTAAAGTGAAGTGTGGATTTTAGATAGTAATAAATGTCAACATCAGTTCATTATTTGCAAGTAATATACCATCCTAGGGGCTTCCCTGGTAGCTCAGCTGGTAAAGAATCAACCTGCAATGCAGCAGACTCCAGGTTGATTCTTGGGGTCGGGAAGATCCCCTGGAGAAGGGATTGGGTACCCACTCCAGTATTCTTGGGCTTCACTGATGGCTCAGAGGGTAAAGAATCTGCCCACAATGCGGGAGACCTGGGTTCCATCCCTAGGTTAGGAAGATCCCCTGGGGAATGCATGGCAACCCACTCCAATATTCTTGCCTGGAGAATCCCCATGGACAGAGGAGCCTGATGGGCTACAGTCCATGGGGTCACGAAGAGTCGGACACAACTGAGCAACTAAGCACAGGACAGCAGCACATACCATGCTAATGGAAGGCATCACCAATAGGGAATACTGGGGTATGTACGAGGTATGTAGGAACTCTGCACAGAATTCTATAAATCTGAAGAGAGTCTACAATAAAACGTGTTAGGAAAAAAAGATGCAGTTTACAGGGGATGTAATGGTGTGATGTGGCAAACTCGAAGATAGCGCTCTGTAAATCATCAGGAAAAGATGAAAGTATTCAAATAGGCATGAAGGATATAAGTAGGGGTCATCACTTCCATGTGGGAGATGAGACACGGGGCCATTATTGCAGCTCACTGGTCTGCGTTTCCGGGAGTGAGAGCCCAGTGCTGCTGCTGTTCCAGGAAATTTAAGGGCAGAAGGGACAGACTGCTCCCAAAGGTCACTGTGGAAAGGTCTCAGAGATGACCAGTTGCCCCGAGGGCCTGCTCACAGGCAGGGAGGAAAGATGACTCTGGGAGGGGCAGGTGTATTCGTTGCCCTTTGAGAACAGCTGTTATGGGTTTGATGTGCAGCCTTTACTGGCAGAGCAGACCCAGTGCTGCACACGGTAACAAGTCCCTGCTGCCAGTGGCTCAAAGCCAAGAGTGCTGTCATTAAACAACAGCTGAAAATGTTCAAGTCTACAAAGACTACAAAACCATGCAGCCACTTACACTGGGTGCATCCCTGGTGTTTGTAATCTTAGACATGCCTGAAACAGAGGGAAAACTACATTTCTTTTTATTCTAGGACAGATAACATATAATACAAAATGGGTGGGAAATCCTACAATTTATAAATTGCGTCCTGAATTGGAAGCATTTTACCCCCCAAATCATCTTACTTTGTTTGTCTAAAGCCAAAAGTCCTTTTGAAAAACACAAAGCAATCTTATTTGCCAAGCAGAAATAGAGACACAGATGTAGAGAACAAACATATGGACACCAAGGGGGCAGAGTGGGGTGGGATGAATTGGGAGATTGGGATTGACATATATACACTGTTGGCATTGACATGTATACACCATTGATACTATCTATAGATAACTAATGAGAGCCTACTGTAGAGCTCAGAGGACTCTATTCAATGCTCTGTGACGACCTAAATGGGAAGAAAATTTAAAAAAAGAGGGGATAGATGTATACACACAGCTGATTCACTTTGCTGTACAGTAGAGACTAATACAATGTTGTAAAGCAACTGCAGTCTAATAAAAATTAGTTTAAAAATAAGAAACGCAAACATTTTAATTTTACATTCTCAGAGAGAATGTAGAAGAGTATCATTCTCCCATACCAGTAAAAACACCAACAGCTATGGCCCAAACATCAAAGTACCACCATCGCCACTCATGTATGTGCTGTGGCAGACTGTCCCTTCTGTCTCCTAGGGCAGCAAAAACATGTGCCCAACTGCAAGAATTATCCCCTTTGTTGCTAGAAACATCCAGAAATGGGGTTACCTAGGCACCTGGTGCTTGCTCCTGGGTACATAAAGCAAGAGAGCTGGAGCTGCCTCTGCTTTGTGCATTGGCAGGCTATGTGGGTCAGAGTTTAGTAGTGGAAAACATAATCCACTCTAGGTAGACTAAACAAAAAGTGATTTTCATAGGATTTTCAGTGGCTTTCAGAATCCCTGGAGGGCTAAAGAGACAGGCTGTAGACCAGGCTGCCAGGAATGACTCCCCAAACCACATGGCAAATCCTCAGTGAGGCTGCTGCATCTGCCTAGATCAGGAAGGAATCCCAGCGGCTGTTGGCCACAAACCAGCCACTTCAGCTAAAATCAGGAAGCTGCCACTGCGGTGGCCAGCTCAAGAGCATGTTGCCTTTGCCACAGTCTGCAAAATAAATAACCTACATATTGCTTCTTCCCGTATGACTATTCCAAATCAGACTCCTGTGAGTTTAAGTGGTGATTAGAATCTAAATCACATTTTGAACCTCAATTGCAAGGGTGTCTGAGATGTTATTTTTTTGTTTTTCAACCTCTGCATATAGGACAGGAAATTCAAATGGATACTGACCAATCTAATTTATGTTATCTGTCACAGTCTGCCCCTCTCGTTATCCACACACACTCCTCTTGCTATAAGTAGAACCAGCTCCCTCCTCCATTCATCACTGCATCCCACTCAGAGTCCAGGATATCTGGGTTTTGTGCAGCTCTCCTTATCAAGTCCAGACAAGGCTGCTTGTGACCTAGTGACCTTAAGTTAAAAGATGGCCTGTCTGCTCTCAATGTACACTGGAAGGCAAAGGAAAATGGAAGGATTCCAGAAAGGGAGAAAATGGAAACATACGATTGTCATTTGTATTAGTAGTCATCAAATTCCACTAGGCAAGAACGGTGAAATCACCTGCTTGCATGATGGAGTGAGGTCTTTGGGTAGCCATCGGAAGGGCTCCCTTGTTCTGTTAAGCCCATGACCCAAATCCTAGCCATCTTGCATTAGCTGCCACAAAAGTAAAGCTGATAGGCAGTCTCTCTCTTTTTTTTTTTAAATTTTCCTATCTCTACTTGTACTTTTTTCTGCTGCCACTGAGGTAGTAATGCTTGATTAGCCAAATGCAGATAAACCACAAGGTTATAGGCCCTACCATGTTTTCCCCACTCCCCCCCCAGTCTCTGCATCACTAAGGCAGCAGCCGCATCTGGGCCCTGCAGTTTTCAGCTGTCTCTAATACTTTCTCTGAGAAAAGCCCAGGGTAAGGAGCAGTGGTGTGGCAATGCCTACTTCAGCAGCAAGGACAGTATGGCCATGAGGCAGCAGTATGTCACATTTAGTGACTAGCTTTGGGGATGGGTGAAAAATAGACTTTGAAGATAGATGTGCCTAATCGGTTCTGGGAAAAAGACAGCAGCAACATTGTTATTCGAATGTCTGAATCCTCATGTAAAACAGACAACTAGGTGGCACAAAATACACATATGCAGCACGTACATCAGAACCAAGTGAGTTATCCACAGATCTCCAAGGATAAGCAGGTGGTGGAGATAAACCTCCAGCAGCCACAAAACCTGAAGGATACCAGTGTTTGTACGAGAGGAGTAAGTCAGGGGTTGGGGGACAACAGGGCATCTGACAGACCTGAGGCCAGGAGAACCCCAGAACAGGTAACAGGAGTGCACTGGAAATGAGTGCAGGCTGATGTGAGCACAGCAGCTGAGACTGGCAGGGGTTTTACCCAATTCAGTGCCACAGGAGTGCCAGGGTTCTTGGTGGGTTCTGAAAGGAACTCAGGCAGTCTGGGCCACATTAACTCCGGAACCCTAAAACCAAAGCCCTCTTCCAGGCCAGGGCGCCAGCTGAAGAGAAAATGTTGACAGTGGAGTCAGAACTGAGCACAACAGTGCCAGGAGACATGCGGGAAAGAGGAAGTCAGATGAAGGTGGGGAAAAGGAAGAGATACAGAAAATGGCAACCTGCTCCTGTAGTCTTGCCTGGGAAATCCCATGGACAGGGGAGCCTGGTGGGCTACAATCCATGGGGTCGCAAAGAGCCAACATGACTTAGCGATTAAACGACAACAGGAAATATCAAAAAGCAAGAGGCCATGGTTTTAAATACTTCATGGTGATAACCAAAGAGGGAGTTCTGTCAAGTTAGTGAGATTTTCTTGAACTGCACTTCCTTCTAACTACTCAGAAAAGCTAATTTTGCATAATGAGCCACAGAAAAGTATCAACTTCCAAGCTCATAAGAAGTTACTAGGGAGATGAAAGAACAGGGAGCAGAATAACATCCCTCTGATGAAAGCATGCTGGAAAGACAACTTGATGGAAGAGGTCAAAACTGAAGCATAACTGTTGGTGGGAATGTAAACTGGTACAGCCACTATGGAGAACAGTATGGAAGGTCCTTAAAAAACTAAAAATAGAGCTACCATATGAGCCTGCAATCCCACTCCTGGGCATATATCCAGAGAAAAACATGACCCAGAAAGATACATACACCCAGTGTTCACTGCAGCACTGTTAACAATGGCCAAGACATGGAAAGAACCTAAATGTCCATCAACAGAGAAATGGATAAAGAAGTCATGTATGTGTGTGTGTGTGTATATATAAAAACACACAGTGGAATATTACTCGGCCATTAAAAGAATGAAATAAGGCCATTTGCAGCAACATGGATGGAGCAAGAGAGTGTCATGCTGAGTAAAGTAAGTCAGACAGAGAAGGAGAAATATAAGACATCCCTTATATGTGGAATCTAAAAAGAAATGATATAAATGAACTTACTTTAAAAAAAAGAAAGAGACTCACAGACTTAGAAAATGAACTCATGGCTGCCAGGGGGAAGGGATAGTTAGGAACTTTGGGGAGGTCATGTGCACACTGCTATATTTAAAATGGATAACCAACAAGGACCTACTGTATAGCACATGGAACTCGACTCAATGTCATGTGGCAGCCTGGATAGAAGCAGGGTTTGGGGGAGAATGGATACATGTATATGTATGGCTGAGTCCCTTCACTGTTCACCTGAAACTCTCACAACCCCAATACAAAATGTTTTCAGTGTTAAAAAATAAATACAAATAAATTTTTATTTAAAAAAAGGAAACACTGAAGCATAGTATTTCAAAATGAGCTTAAAGTATAAAACTCTAAAATTCAAAAAGAAACAAGAGGGGCTTCCTTGGTGGCACAGTGGATAAGAATCTGCCTACCAACGCAGGAGACACGAGTTTGACCCCTGGTCTGGGAAGATTCCACATGCAGCTAAGCCTGTGCGGCACAGCTGTTGAGCCTGTCCCCTAGAGCCCAGGAGCCGCAATCACTGAGCCCACGTGTCACAGCTGTTGAAGCCCTCATGCCCTGAGGCCCGTGCTCTGCAACAAGAGACACCACTGCACTGAGAAGCCCATGTACCAAAACTGGAGAGTAGTCCCTGCTCGCCACAACTGGAGAAAAGCCTGCAGCAGCGAACACCCAGCACAGCCAAAAGTAAAATAATGAGGAAAGATATTAAAAAGATTTAGAGAAAATGTCACATGTAGGCAATAGACAAGGAAGATTTAGCATGGACAGGAGGAGCCTTGATGAAGAAAAACAAAGTAAGGAAACTGAAAAAAATACTAAAAATGGTAATGCCAAAAAACTTTTTTCCTGAAACTGAAAACTGCTTACTCAAAGAGCACAACATATCCCTGAGAATACTGACCCAAAATAATACCACGTAGTAAGTTAACTGGACTTTAAAGGAAAAAGTTCCTTTAGACATCTAAAAGACAGAATGTCTTTTAAGGGAAAGCAAATTGGATTATTCTCAAGCTTTTAAATGCAACACTTTATGTCAGGGGGAAAAAAAAATGGAGTGCAGATGGTCTCCGACTTACAATGGTTCAACTTAATTTTCTGACTTTACGATGGTGTGAAAGTGATATGCATTCAACAGAAAACTGTGCTTCAAATTTTGAATTTTGATCTTTTCCTGGACTAGTGATATGGACTATGATACTCTAGTGATGCTGGCTCCCTGGACAAAGATGGAACCATTTGAACTTCAAAAAGAATAGCAATTGCAATAGAATGGAACTCACATATGTTTAAATCTGTGAGTTTATGATTAGTTTTTTAAAAACATGGTTACCTTACAAGGATAATAAGGAACTATTTCATTATCTGGGAAGTGGGCTAATAAAGTGAAAGAATCAGCATACGACTTCCTTGGTGATCCACTGGTACTCCACACTCCCACTGCAGGGGGCCTGGGTTCAATCCTCGGTCAGGAAACTAGATCCTACATGCTGCAAATAAGAGACTGGGCACAGCCAAATAAAGAAATACATTTTTTTAAAAAAGTGTGATGAGTTGATCTAGGCATAGCACATCAGTGATTGTGGAAGTCATAAAAAAACAGCTCGACACTGCGGCCCTTCTGATGACTCAGCACTCTACCTCCGGTGTGCTCACCACAGCAACTGTAAATCTCACCAAGCCTCTGGATCCAATTGCTGACATGCAGGAAGTATAAAGAACAGAGGAACATTTTCGAACTGCATCATGAATATGCCATCAGCAAAACCCAGAAATCCAGACTGAGAGGAATTCTACAACCTGGTCTCTTCAACAGATAAATTGTTAAGGAAAAGAAAGGAGGGAGAATCTGTAGATTAAAAGGCTACTCATGCAAGATTAAACTATAGTCTAGGGATGCCCATGTGAATGAAAAAAATCTCTCTTTAAAGTGCAAAGAAGTGAATACTGTAGAAGTCAGGTTGATGGCTCCTAATAAGGGGAGAGAGGGTGTTGTGATGAGGATGGAACACATGGAAGGGGTTTCTGGGTCAGCTGCCAAAATTTCTGCTTCTTGACCCAGCTAATGTTTACCTTCTAATAATTCTGTGTGTGTGTTTTGTGTGGCTTTCTACTATAGGTCTTATTTACAATAAAAAGGTGAAAAGCATTGATAGATTTAAAGCACAACAGTTTTTCCATGATAAATATTGGATAAACCTTGTTCTTTTTGTTTCTAACATGCATGTGTGGCAGTGATGTAATGGCATTTAAACCAAAAACTTCACTCTCACAAGCTTGTAACAGCCTCTAAGGCCCTTATGTATGGCAGTATAAAATAGAAAGTCACATTTTAAAAGCAAGATGTTCCAATTCTAAGAAAGAATAAGTGTTATACATTATCTAGGGGGCTTCCCAGGTGGCACAGTGATAAAGAATCTGCCTGCCAATACAGGAGCCACAGTAGATGTGGGTTCGATCCCTGGGGCAGGAAGATCCCCTGGAGAAGGAAATGGCAATCCACTCCAGTATTGTTGCTGGGATAATCCCATGGACAGAGGAGACTGGAGTGCTACAGTCCATGGGATCACAAAGAGCTGGACATGATGGAGTGACTGAGCATAGCACCCTACTGTTACTGCTGCTGCTAAGTCACCTCAGTCGTGTCTGATTCTGTGTGACCCCATGGACTGCAGCCTCCCAGGCTCCTCCATCCATGGATTTTCCAGGCAAGAGTACTGGAGTGGGTTGCCATTGCCTTCTCCGATAGCACCCTAAATACTCATCAACTATACTTTTGTTCTAGTGTCTGCACAGTGGAAAGGACATTGTAAAAATGAGGTCCCATGGACTCATTTGAAGTATATATCACTTTGTGGGGAGTGTTGAAATATATATATACACACACATAGCCCTTTCCTCAGCATTATGTTTAAAGAAAACATTTGTATATATTAATATATATAAGTATAAATGTTACATATAAATATTATTTATTAAATATATCTATATACTTAGCATATATGCATCTGTGTACACACTATATACTTTTTCTCATCTAGTGGATCTGATGAAATCAACAGTACCTTAAAAAGAGTTTAGCAGCCATAGACATTCAAATGCATGCATTCCTCTGATATATTAAGGTCCATGAAACCCAAGTAAGATGGTAGGTGTTGCGAGAGGGCATCAGAGGGCAGACACACTGAAACCATAATCACAGAAAACTAGCCAATCTGATCACATGGACCACAGCCTTGTCTAACTCAATGAAACCAAGCTATGCCATGTGGGGCCACCCAAGATGGATGGGTCATGGTGGAGAGGTCTGACAGAATGTGGTCCACTGGAGAACGGAATGGCAAACCACTTCAGTATTCTTGCCTTGAGAACCCAATGAACAGTATGAAAAGGCAAAATGATAGGATACTGAAAGAGGAACTCCCCAGGTCAGTAAGTACCCAATATGCTACTGGAGATCAGTGGAGAAAGAAGTCCAGAAAGAATGAAGGGTTGGAGCCAAAGCAAAAACAATACCCAGTTGTGGATGTGACTGGTGATAGAAGCAAGGTCTGATGCTGTAAAGAGCAATATTGCATAGGAACCTGGAATGTTAGGTCCATGAATCAAGGCAAATTGGAAGTTGTCAAACAGGAGATGGCAAGAGTGAACGTTGACATTCTAGGAATCAGTGAACTAAAATGGACTGGAATGGGTGAATTTAACTCAGATGACCATTATATCTACTATTGTGGGCAGAAGAAATGGAGTAGCCATCATGGTCAACAAAAGAGTCCGATATGCAGTACTTGGATGCAATCTCAAAAACGACAGAATGATTTCTGTTCATTTCTAAGACAAACCATTCAATATGACGGTAATCCAAGCCTATGCCCCAACCAGTAATGCTGAAGAAGCTGAAGTTGAACGGTTCTATGAAGACCTACAAGACTTTTTAGAACCAACACCCAAAAAAGATGTCCTTTTCATTATAGGGGACTGGAATGCAAACGTAGGAAGTCAAGAAACACCTGGAGTAACAGGCAAATTTGGCCTTGGAGTCCGGAATGAAGCAGGGCAAAAGCTAATAGAGCTTTGCCAAGAGAACACACTGGTCATAGCAAACATCCTCCTTCCAACAACACAAGAGAAGACTGTACACATGGACATCATCAGATGGTAAACACTGAAATCAGACTGATAATATTCTTTGCAGCCGAAGATGGAGAAGCTCTATACAGTCAGCAAAAACAAGACCAGGAGCTGACTGTGGCTCAGATCATGAACTCCTTATTGCTAAATTCAGACTTAAAAAAGACTTAAGAAAGTAGGGAAAACCACTAGACCATTCAGGTATGACCTAAATTAAATCCCTTATGATTATACAATGGAAATGAGAAATTGGTTTAAGGGACTAGATCTGATAGACAGAGTGCCTGATGAACTATGCACGGAGGTTTCTGACATTGTACAAGAGACAGGGATCAAGATCATTCCCGTGGAAAAGAAATGCAAAAAAAACAAAATGGCTGTCTGGGGAGGGCTTACAAATAGCTGTGAAAAGAAAAGAAGTGAAAAGCGAAGGAGAAAAGGAAAGATATAAGCATCCGAATGCAGAGTTCCAAAGAACAGCAAGGAGAGATGAGAAAGCCTTCCTCAGAGATCAATGCAAGGAAATGGAGGAAAACAACAGAATGGAAAAGACTAGAGATCTCTTCAAGAAAATTGAGATACCAAGGGAACACTTCATGCAAAGATGGGCACAATAAAGGACAGAAAGGGTATGGACCTAACAGAACCAGAAGATATTAAGAGATGGCAAGAATACACAGAAGAACTGTACAAAAAAAGATCTTCATGACGCAGATAATCACAATGGTATGATCATTCACCTAGAGCTAGACATCCTGGAATGTAAAGTCAAGTGGGCCTTAGAATGCATCACTACAAACAAAGCTAGTGGAGGTGATGGAATTCCAGTGGAGCTATTTCAAATCCTGAAAGATGATGCTGTGAAAGTGCTGCATTCAATATGCCAGCAAATTTGGAAAACTCAGCAGTGGCCACAGGACTGGAAAAGGTCAGTTTTCATCCCAATCCCAAAGAAAGGCAATGCCAAAGAATGCTCCAACTACCGCACAATTGCACTCATCTCACACGCTAGTAAAGTAATGCTCAAAATTCTCCAAGTCAGGCTTCAGCAATATGTGAACCGTGAACTTCCATATGTTCAAGCTGGTTTTAGAAAAGGCAGAGGAACCAGAGATCAAATTGCCGACATCCACTGGATTATCGAAAAAGCAAGACAGTTCCAGAAAAACATCTATTTCTGCTTTATTGACTATACCAAAGCCTTTGTGTGGATTACAATAAACTGGGGAAAATTCTGAAAGAGATGGGAATACTAGACCACCTGACCTGCCTCTTGAGAAACCTATATGCAGGTCAGGAAGCAACAGTTAGAACTGGTCATGGAACAACAGACTGGTTCCAAATAGGAAAAGGAGTACGTCAAGGCTGTATATTGTCACCCTGCTTATTTAACTTATATGCAGAGTATATCATGAGCAACGCTGGGCTGGAGGAAGCACAAGCTGGAATCAAGATTGCCAGGAGGAATATCAATAACCTCAGATATGCAGATGATACCACCCTTATGGCACAAAGTGAAGAGGAACTAAAAAGCCTCTTGATGAAAGTGAAAGAGAAGAGTGAACAAGTTGGCTCAAAGCTCAACATTCAGAAAACTAAGGTCATGGCATCTGGTCCCATCACTTCACTGGAAATAGATGGGGAAACAGTGGAAAGAATGTCAGACTTTATTTTTTTGGGCTCCAGAATCACTGCAGATGGTGACTGCAGCCATGAAATTAAAAGACGCTTTCTCGTCTTTTGATCTCTGGTTCCTCTGCCTTTTCTAAAACCAGCTTGAACATCTGGAAGTTCACGGTTCACATATTGCTGAAGCTTACTAGCGTGTGAGATGAGTGCAATTGTCGGTAGTTTGAGCATTCTTTGGCATTGCCTTTCTTTGGGATTGGAATGAAAACTGACCTTTTCCAGTCCTGTGGCCACTGTTGGAAGGAAAGTTATGACTAACCTGGATAGCATATTCAAAAGCAGAGACGTTACTTTGCCAACAAAGGTCCGTCTAGTCAAGGCTATGGTTTTTCCTGTGGTCATGTATGGATGTGACAGTTGGACTGTGAAGAAGGCTGAGCACCAAAGAATTGATGCTTTTGAACTGTGGTGTTGGAGAAGACTCTTGATAGTCCCTTGGACTGCAAGGAGATCCAACCAGTCCATTCTGAAGGAGATCAGCCCTGGGATTTCTTTGGAAGGAATGATGCTAAAGCTGAAACTCCAGTACTTTGGCCACCTCATGCCAAGAGTTGACTCATTGGAAAAGACTCTGATGCTGGGAGGGATTGGGGGCAGGAGGAGAAGGGGACGACAGAGGATGAGATGGCTGGATGGCATCACTGACTCGAAGGACGTGAGTCTGAGTGAATTCCGGGAGTTGGTGATGGACAGGGAGGCCTGGCGTGCTGCGATTCATGGGGTTGCAAAGAGTCGGACACAACTGAGTGACTGATCTGATCTGATATTGCCACAGATGTTTCTGTAGGTCAAAATGTATGCATACTGGTAACTTCATATGGTTCAACTTAATATAAGAACATTCCAAAAACTATAAACTAATCAATAAAGGTAATGCCATTTTCAACTTCAATAACAAGGCAAAACAGTTCACAGTCCCCCTTTGAGGAGCCTTCTCCTGCACTTAACTACCAGCATCCCCAGAGTCTGCCTCTCTGCTGACCCCCATCTGTCAGCACATGGAGCAGCTGCTGTAGTAGCTCCTATTTTAGAAATGAGGCCTTGACTTTATATCATCCAAAGGCAGTCCTACCTCTCAGCACCCCTCCGCAGCATTTTTGAAAGAATGGTTTCTTCTCCCTATGTTCTCTTACTCACTTCCCAATGTTTCCTAAATTCACTGAAGAGGGCTTGCAAAGCTACCACCCATAAACAATTGCTCATCAAGGCCATCAATACCTCCCTGATAATTTTTCCCTATTCAAGACTGCTGCCCACTCTTTCCTTTCTGAAATATTTTCTTCTTTTGGCTTCTGTGAGACCACACTTCTCTTGAGTTTCCTCCTGTTCCCTTCTTTGTTTACATCCCTGGCCCCTACAATTCACCCTCTAGAAAGCACACATAGTCACCTTTTAGATACAGCATCAGAGCATGCCACTCACTGAAAATATCCCCCGGCCACCCCTACACCCCATGCTTCTCACTGGATAAGTAACAGCTAAGCTCTGGTGAGATCTGGCCCCTATCTATGCCTTACTCCATCCCAAAGCACAACCCTCTGTGCTTCGCACTTGACTGTTTGCTTCTTTTTTTAATGCAATATTTTTACTGTATTTTAATCTATATGCTTTTAAAAAACTGAAGTATAGTTGGTTTACAATGTTAGTTTCTGGTGTACGGCAAAGTGATTCAGTTTATACACATGCGCAGATATTCTTTTTCAGATTCTTTTCCATTATAGTTTATTACAAGACATTGAATATAGTTTCCTGTACCATACAGGAGGACCTTATTTATTTTATATATAATAGTTGTTGTTTAGTCGCTAAGTTGTGTCCTACTCTTTTGCGACTCCCACGGACTGTAGCCCACCAGGTTCCTCCTGTCCATGGGATTTCCCAGGCAAGAATACTGGAGCCAGTTGCCATTTCCTTCTCCAGGGGATCTTCCTTACCCAGGGGTCAAACCCAAGTCTCCTGCACTGGCAGGCGGATTCCTTACCACGGAGCCAGTTGGGAAGCCCTCTATATAACTGTGTGTACCTGTTAATCCCAAACTCCTAATTTATCCCCCCTCCCACTTTCCCCTGTGGTAACTGTAAGTTTGTTTTCTATATTTCTATTTTGTAAATAATTTCATTTGTATCATTCCTTTAGATTCCACATATAAGTGATCTATGATATGTCTTTCTCTCACTTATTTAACATGATAATCTCTAGGTCTATCCATGTTGCTGCAAATAGCATTATTTCATTCTTTTTTATGTCTGGGGTCGCACAGAGTCGGATGTGACTAAAGCGACTTAGCAGCAGCAGCAGCGGTCCATGGTATATATGTGCCGCATCTTTATTTATTCATCTGTTGATGGACATTTGGCTGTTTCCATGTCCTGGTTAGTGTAAATACTGCTGCAGTGAACACTGGGGTGCATGTATCTTTTCAAAGTGTGGTTTTCTCCAGATATATGCCCAGGAGTGGGGTTGCTGGATCATATGGCAACTCTCAGTGTTTTAAGGAAACTCCATACTGGCTGCACCAAAGTCCATTCCCACCAACAGTACAGGAGGGTTCTCTTCTCTCCACACCCTCTCCAGCATTTATAATTTGTAGACTTTTTGATGATGGCCATTCTGACTGGTATGAGGTGATAACTCAATGTAGTTTTGATTTGCATGTCTCTAATAATTACTGATGCTGAGTATCTTTCCATGTGCCCACTGGCCATCTGTATGCCAAGCTTGTTCTTGCTCTGGTCTTCCACACATGTTCTCTCTGCTTTGAACACTCTTCCCTGGTCTTCTCAGGACAGATGCCTCCCCTGCATTTAGGTCTCAGTTCAAACTTCAATTCCTCAAAAAGACTTTCCCTCAAAGCCTAATCTAAAATGGTTCTTAACCGTTCCCTGCCCAACCACTCTCTCCCATCATCCTGGTTTGTATTCTGCAAGGCATGTATCCTAACATGAAATTGTTTTGTTATTAGTTCAGTACTTGTCTGCCTACCCTAGAACATTAGTGCCTTGAGAGACCTTGTCAGTCTTGTTCTTTACTTTATCTTCAGTGTCTAGAAGAGTGACATATAAGTGCTCAATAAATGTGGTGAATAAATAAATCATGTACTCTCTGCTATCAGACAGTACAGCCATCAGCAGATGTCTGATGGCTGTGATAATAATTACAGAATCCTAGAGATGACCTTCCTTCCAAATAATCTTATCTAAACTCAGATTACATGAAAAAATTCTCCACTACACTGCTGGTAGAAGGTTATCCAGCCTCTGTTTGAGGACTTTCAGTGATAGAATTTGTGACTTTTAATAATGGAATGTTTACATATCAATGTTGATAGCTCTAATTTCTGGAAAGATTTTCTATTCTGTGACCCTAAATCTTCCTATCTGTATATTCTACTTATTGATCCCAAAACAACTTGAAAAAGTCCTGCTTCACCTGACAGTAATTCAAACATTACTTGAGGGAATGATCACATGATTTTAAGCTCTGAGATATATTCTCCCAGCTATCTCAACACTTCATGTAACATGAAAAATTAACCAGCCCCGCACATGAGAAAAGTCTGCAAATGTTTAGCAGCTTTAAATAAAGGCTTTAAATAAAGCCTTTCTAAGCATCTTATCTGAAAAATAAAACCTAAGTGTGCCTGTGGGTATTCAGAGAAAACGGTCTCATTTCTCGTGGCTGTCTTTGTGTTCTCTTAACAGCCTATTTCTCTGCATCACACCCTTTCTGATACTGAGGGAACTGCAACAATCACAGATAGGCCCATGAGCATCTTCCCTGAGACAAAGACTTATCTTCTGCAGAAGATACTTGTGAGGATATGTCCTCACTTCTGAATATCGTTTATAATTCAATAAGATGAGAGAGAACTTTCATGATGTAACTGCTGGCTAATGAGCTTTGTGGCAAGTGCTATTTGCCGAAGGCAGTAACAATTTATTCTATGAGTGAAAACAGTTTGGATCTTACACCCCTTGGGGCTATCAGTGTGTGTAGTATAGGAGGAAGAACATCTGTTGTGATTAAATGGGCAACATTCTAGTGCATATTTGTATTCTTCCCAGTGACTTCTGCAATAGAGTAAGCACTCTATATATTTTAAAAACTTTACTGGAGGGACTACCCTGGTTGTTCATTGGTAAAGAATCTGCCTTCCAATGCAGGGGACATGGGCTCCAGCCCTGGGTGGGGAACTGAGATCCCATATGCTGAGCAGCAACTGAGCCCATGGGCTGCAACTACAGAGCCAGTGCCGCAAGAACAGAATCCGTGCGCCTCCCCCCGCTCCTGCCCTGCATGAAGCACCCATGAGCTGAAACTAAGACTTGACACAGCCAAATAGATAAAAATTTTTATTGGAGTATAGTTGATTTACATGGTGTGTTAGTTTCAGGTGGATAGCAAAGTGATTCAATTATACAAATACATATATTCATTTTTTTACAGATTTTTTTTCTTACATAGGTTATCACAGAATATTGGAGGTTCCCTGTGTTCTACATAGGTTCTTGCTGGTTATCTATCTTATACATAGTAGTGAGTGTATGTTAATCCCAAGCTCCTGAATTATCCCTCCCCTTTGGTAACGATTTCCCTGGTGGCTCAGACGGTAAAGCGTCTGCTTGCAATGCAGGAGACCTGGGTTCAACCCCTGGGTTGGGAAGATCCCCTGGAGAAGGCAATGGCAACCCACTCCAGTACTCTCGCCTGGAAAATCCCATGGACAGAGGTGCCTGGTAGGCTACAGTCCACGGGGTCGCAGAGTCAGACACAACTGAGCGACTTCACTTCACTTTGGTAACGGTAAGTTTGTTTTTGGTATCTGTTTCTGTGTTGTAAGTTCACTAGCATCTTGTTTTAAAAAGTTAGATTCCACATATGAGTGACACCACATATTTGTCTTTCTCTATCAGACTTACTGTAGTATTACAGTCTCTAGGTTCATCCATGTTCTGCAAACGGCATTATTTCATTCTTTTTTATGGCTGAGTATTATTCTATTGTGTGTGTGTGTGTATATATATGTACCACACCTTCTTTATCTATCCCTCTCTCAATGAACATTTAGTTTGCTTCCATGTCTTGCCTATTGTGAATAGTGCTGCTATGAACATTGGGTGCATGTATCTTTTCAAATCACGGTTTTGTCCAGACATATGCCCAGGAGTGGACTGCTGGATCATATGGCAGTACTATTTTTAGTTTTTTAAGGAACCTCCATACTGGTTCTCCATAGTGATTGTACCAATTTACATTTCCACTAACAGTGTAGAAGGGTTCCCTTTCCTCCACACCCTCTCCAGTACCTATTGCTTACAGACCTTATGATGATGGCCATTCTGACTGGTGTGAGGTGATACCTCACTGTAGTTTTGATTTGCATGTCTCTGATAATTCGTGATGTTGAACATCTTTTCATGTGCTTTTTGGACCGCTATATGTCTTCTTGCTGCTGCTGCTGCTGCTAAGTCGCTTCAGTCGTGTCTGACTCTGTGCGACCCCATAGACGGCAGCCCACCAGGCTCCCACGTCCCTGGGACTCTCCAGGCAAGAACACTGGAGTGGGTTGCCATTTCCTTCTCCAGTGCATGAAAGTGAAAAGTGAAAGTGAAGTCGCTCAGTCGTGTCCGACCCTTAGCGACCCCATGGACTGCAGCCCACCTGGCTCCTCCATCCATGGGAGTTTCCAGGCAAGAGTACTGGAGTGGGGTGCCACTGCCTTCTCCTATATGTCTTCTTAGGAGACCTATCTATTTAGATCTGCCCATTTTTTGATTGGGTTGGTTGGTGTTGTTTTTGATATAAAGCTGCATGAGCTGATGTATATTTTGGAGGATAATTCCTTGTCAGTTGGTTTATTTGCAAATATTTTCTCCCATTCTGAGGGCTGTCCTTTTGTCTATGGTTTCCTTTGCTGTAGAGAAGATTTTAAGTTTAATTAGGTCCCACATTTCAGCTTATGTTTTTCTCTAGGAGATTTATAGTGTCCAACCTTACATCTAGGTCTTTGATCCATTTTGAGTTTATTTTTGTGTACAGTGTTAGGGAATATTCTAGTTTCATTCTTTTACATGTAGCTCTCCAGTTTTCCCAGAACCACTTATTGAAGAGACTATCTTTCCTCCATTGTATATTCTTGCCTCCTGTGTCACAGATTAATTGGCCAGAGGTGTGTGTGGGTTTATTTCCAGGCTTTCTATCCTGTTTCATTGATCTATATTTCTGTTTTTGTGCCAGTACCATAACTAGCTTTGTAATATAGTCTGCAGTCAGGGAGCCTGATTCCTCCAGCTCCATTTTTCTTTATCAGGATTGCTTTCAACTATTTGAGGTCTTTTATACTTCCACACAAATTTAAAAAACTTTTTGTTCTATTTCTGTGAAAAAACCCATTGAATGAAGGAGTGAGTGAGTGAATAAAGAAACCAATGAATCCGAGGACATCAGAACCAGTGCTTGGTCCACGCCCTCATGTTACAGAGGGAGCAGGGTCCTGACAGGGACGGACCCATTCCTCAACAGTGCCAGCTGCGGGACCAGGCTCCAGGGCTCCAGATTCTCAGGCTTAGCATTCTCTCACTGGTTCACACTGCCTGTCTTACTGGGCACCTGTGAACATTTCCAGTTAACTGAGTAAGTACAAAAGGATTTTGTTTTGTTTTTAATAACTAAGTCATTGTGGATAACTTCCTTATATCCATGTCCCCCAACTGGTTGTTTTACACCAGTCACAGTAAGCCCCTGGACCCTGGCAGTGACAAGTTTAGGGACTGGCATGTGACCCAATGCTGGCCATCAAGGCCTGAGAAGAAGTCCACTGGGCAGATTCTGACTCCTTGTTCCTGAGGAGGAGTCACAGGGAAAACATCCCTCTCCTCCCTCATACACTACTTTGTCTGACTCGTACTTGGACCAGCTGCAGCCATCTTGCTGCCAGTCTGAAGACGGGAGAGCAGAAAAATGGAAAGAATCTGGGTGCTTCTACATCAGCTCTGGAGGCTGCCCCATCTGTGGTCTTTCAGTGAAACAGAAAGAAAAATTACCTTATTTAAACCAGGTAAGTCAGATATTCTGTTATTCAGAACTGAAAGTATCCTAAGAGGTTCAAACAATTTGACAGTTTCCTTTTAAAGGTTTCTATATGCTTCCTTAATTTCTTAAACAATAAAAAAACTATAGAAAAATGAACATTTCTTCAAATAGGAATATCATTCAGCTGGCAAGGCTATAATGTAGTGTTGCTTTGGTGCTAATACTGACATAAATTCTATGTCTTTTTAATCTATCTTATACCTTTTTAGTCTCAGGACCCCTTTATATTCTTAAAAACATTATTGAGGACCTCCACTCAGCTTTGATTTATTGGGCTATATTTATTATTACTGTATGAGAAATTTTAAATTTTTATTACTTCATTTAAAAATAATAAGAAACCTAAAATATACTATTTTCTAAAATAAATTTAAAAGGAAGCAGTGCTTTACGTTAGGAAATCTCTTCAATGTTTGGTATTGTTCATTCACTCAGTCATGTCTGACTCTGTGACCCCACGGACTGCAACACACCAGGCTTCCCTGTCCCTCACTATTTCCTGGAGCTTGCTCAAATTCATGTCCATTGAGTCGGCGATGCCATTCAACCATCTCATCCTCTGTTGTCCCCCTCTCCTCCTGCCTTCAATCTTTCCTAGCATCAGGGTCGTTTCTAATGAGTCAGCTCTTCGCATCAGGTGGCCCAAAGTATTGGAGCTTCAGCTTCAGCATCAGTCCTTCCAATGAATATTCAGGGTTGATTTCCTTTAGGATTTACTGGTTTGATCTCCTTGCTATCCAAGGGACTCTCAAGAGTCTCCTCCAGCATTACAGTTCAAAGGCATCAATTCTTCAGTGCTCAGCCTTTTTTATTGTCCAGCTCTCACATCTGTACATGACTGACTATGGAAAAACCATAGCTTTGACTATACAGACCTTTGTAGGCAAAGTAATGTCTCTGCTTTTTAATATGCTGTCTAGGTTTGTCAATACTTTTCTTCCAAGGAGCAAGCATCTTTTAATTTAATGTTTGGTATAACAAGACAATTGAAATCTCACATCTGCTTCTAGCTGAATTGGTCATAATACATTGTTTTGGTTGAAATGTACATATGAGGAACATCTGAACTCAATGTAATTGGAAAAGAAGTGTTTTAACAGTCTTTCCAGATAACTGAGAATATTTTTCTTTGATATTACACCCAAACTTGACTAGTTTCTTAAAGATTAATTGCAATCTAGAATCTGAAATCATATCAATGAACTTTTCACATACTTTAATCTTAACACATTATTGATCAGGGGATTTTTGCAGAAACTAATGCCTGTGGCCAATGATTTGTTACATAAATAATAATGAAACACCCATGTTTGAGTAAATATCAACAACTTTTTTTGCACTTAATGTAGTTATTTGAAACTCTGTACATGTCTTATACTAAAGCATTCTAATATTTCTTTAGAGTGTGACAGGCGGTATAGCAGGCAGAATAGAACATCTGTTACAAATATACTGTGTTGCACTGCACTTTTCCCTGGCAGAACAGACCCTACACTTTCTGGCAGCATTTTGTTCTTTTAGTCCTGTGAGTACTATATCCTCTAGGATATGTTCGTTTATTTCATCTGGTAGTTGACAAGGTAGGTCTTTGTCAGGAGTTTTTTTAGAAACGCCACAAGAAGGACTAGGTGTGGGACTACAGTCACCAGAATGGTCAGTTACCCATTCTCTAGCTACTGCTAACAAAAACTGTCATTTTATTCTGTGCATTAAGGCTACAGTAAATTTTAAATGCATTGAGTAAACCACAATTACTCAAATAGAAACCCACTTTTTAATACCATTTTTGAGTTTTCCAGAGGACATTGTAGTTTGCCAGGTATTGATCGGATCAGTCAACTTCTTTCATATATTTATTAAACCCTAATATACAAGTGGGCTTAGTTATGTGATGGTCAGTCCTCCTGTCTCCCGTTTTTGTCGATGCTATGGAGGCGTCATGAATAGTCACCATGCTGACTAGCCTCTTGTCTTTCCATACAAGAACAATCACTTCTCCCTTCTGTAAAAATGTCATTTCTCTTCTCTGTAGATTTTAAGATTTCTCCTTCAATTGGTTTGTAGAAACAAGATTCTCTCTTATAGTTCCACAGACTTTGGTTTTAGTTTTCAACAATATTTCAGATGGACACACTGTTGTAATATAATAATTGTCTTGGTAAATATAGTGCCAAGAACCAAGATAAGGTTGTAGGCCCAATAATACTGTTTCCTACAGTTTCTTTATTATACCTGTGTGAATCTCAAGGTTGCATATATATCCAGCTTTCACTTTCACTAAACTTCCTGACCAAAATTCCAAGTTTTGTAAGTTTTCCAGGATTATAGGTTTTTGATCCTCTCCACTTTATCACTGCCTCATCAAGCTCTTGTTTGGGTGTATATATATATATATATATATATATATATATATACACCCAATATATATATATATATTGAATATATATATATATATATATTCAATTCAATATATATATTGAAATTTTGGTAGAAAATAATCCAAAAGAGGTTTGACTATTGAAATTCGATCTCCAGGAAGTGGAGTTTCTGAGTTACCATTAAAGTAAAGAAATGTCATTATTTGTTCAAACCTTCTCATCATAAATCTTTCAAAGATCAAATAAGGAATCAATCAACCAATATTCTTTCCAGGGTGGCTTTATTTGTCCCATCAAAATTATTAATCTAAGAAACTTTTCCATGTCACCACTGGTTATATCAGTCCATTTTAAAGCCTTATACTTTTAATATGGTTTTTCATTCTGTTGGTGATACAAGTTTGTTTGAGAAGCAACCGACTCGAAAAAGTCATTACCAAAAATTAACTCTGGTATTTTACTAACACTTTGTTGGTTATTACATCCAATGGTTACTTTACACTGACACAGCTATAAAGTTTTCTAATTTTCATGAAATGTTCTCTTCAATCCACTCTTTTGTAGAACCAAAATAGCATTCTCCATCACTGTTTCATTTTCACTTTCTATATCAGAATCAATCACTAAGGTTTTTTGTCTTTTTATTGATTTAATATTCACACTGTCTGTATCAGAACTATATTCTGAGGAACTATCATCTTTCTAAGACACTGGTATATATGTCTCTTGGACAACCAAAGAAAGTATCTGCATAAAATTCACTGAAAAATTCTTCACTCAAAATTTCACAATGCATCATTTTTGAAAATTTTATGGTTAAAAAACTTGCACTTATAATATAAACAATGTTGGAATGAAAACCTAATGGAGGACATGGGTAAACCTATGGCTGATGCATGTTGATGCTTGGTAGAAACCAACACAATACTGTAAAGCAACTATCCTTCAATTAAAAATAAATTTAAAAAACCTAATGGAGCAAAATATGAGCAATGACAATCATAAGCTGTATAATAAACTCTTGATTAATTTTAAGCTTTAACAACTTTGCGTGGTGATACAGTTAATAATATATCAGTCTCTAAAAATGTATTGATATGCCTCTAGTCAGTAACATTTGGGTAACAAAAGATGTATTAATATGTCTCTGATCAATAATGAGTTAGAATTCTCCATTGGTCCATCTTACACTTGGAATAAGTTTTCTTATCCATGGATGATATTTTTTTAAAAGCATGCATTGGTCATTTCAATAATACTGACTCACTGAGTTATGAAGATCCTCCAGGTGGTAAGACATTTCATTATACAATATTTAAAAAAAAATTTCACATTGGTTAAGATCATTACCAATCTCATCTCACCAGAAAAATCTTTTAAGTATTGCTCATAATGGTGGATACAGGTTTTCCAAAATTCTGATTTTGGCTTGATATTTCAATCACTGGTAACAAGTACTTTCAATTGTTTTTCTTAAAGTGACAGGCTTACTGTATTCATTTTTGAAAACCTATCTGCCAAATACTCAAGTCTGAAGACCCACAGTTTCTCTCTCAGTCATTATTTTAGTGTTCCATGAAAAAAGCAATGGGTTCAGCTCTCATATGTGCTTTTCCTTGAGACAATCTCCATATTTTGAGGTACCGCTACTGTTGCTACAGCTAAGTCACTTCAGTCGTGTCCGACTCTGTGTGATCCCACAGACAGCTGTCCCACAGGCTCCCCCGTCCCTGGGATTCTCCAGGCAAGAACACTGGAGTGGGTTGCCATTTCCTTCTCCAATGCATGAAAGTGAAAAGCGAAAGTGAAGTCGTTCAGTCGTGTCTGACTCTTAGCGACCCCATGGACTGCAGCCTACCAGGCTCCTCCATCCATGGGATTTTCCAAGCAAGAGTGCTGGAGTGGGGTGCCATTGCCTTCTCCGATTTTGATGTACAACAGAATTCTTTTATGTGCATCTCCCATTTTGCCACAAACCATATTAAAAAGACATGCATTCAAGGGTTGATACTTAAGTAATTCCTTGATGAAGCACTAAAAATTAAGTGGAACTAGCCTACCTGCCTCTCAGCAGTCTTACACACACACACACACACACACACACACACACACACACCCCTTGACCCTTTCCTCATGGCCCTTCCAATCCTGAAGGCCTGGCTGGGGATAAAAGTACATTCATTTTAGGAGCCAGGCCAGAGAAGGATTGACTCAGCGGGGGCTGGAGGACTCCCTGGGAGTGTGCAGACCACATGTGAGCCTCACTGCTTTGTGCTTCTATAGCTTCCTTTGGTTTCGAGGTGCCAGGTGTCCCTGTTTGTAACTGTCCGTGCTGCCTGTGGGAGGCTCCTCCACTTTTAGATGCACCAGTAGAAGCATGGGTTGGAGAAATTCCAGCTGCCTGGCTCCAGATTTCATGTTTTTGGACTTTGGGTTTAAGTCCCAAAGAAATGAAGTTTGAGTTCCAGATTCATCATTTAAGAATTCTATAACTGAATCAACTGCAGATCCTCTGCAGGCTTTCTTAGATAATCAGAGGACTGAGTCCAGTGATCTCTAAACATCTTCCAGTCCCCAAACGTTGTGGTCCTAATATGCTAAATGCGTGTGTGCACAAATGGAACATTCTGAGTATGCTGTTTTGTGCCCTTCTTCACAACTCTGACTGTATTTTTGAATCTCTAGAAGTCATTACAGACAGGTTTTGGGAGGAAAGAAGTATGCAAAGAGTTCAGGTGACATCAGCTGATTTTCTCATGATGACACTATTGGGAAATATCCAAGATTCCATATGTAAAAACAGAAATTAAATGCTAAAATGAAATAATAAACTAGTAAACAATAAATTCAATTTAACTGTATCATTTACATGATATATAAAACCAGTAACTGATTTTGTTACAGCACGAGAAGATGCAATTAAGAGTTAATACCTACTGATATGTTCAATGACATGTGTTAAAACCATTCAAACCAAGTAAAAGCAAAATCTTTGGGCAAGTAAGAGTAAAAATGAGTAGAAGAGATTGTAAAGGATGAAGTTATTGGTTTCAGAAGCTTCAAATATAATTTTATTTAGAGTTCCCAGAAACATACCTAAAGTTATATTTTGCTCTTTTTCTATCTACTAAATATTTACTGATGTTTCTGAGATGATCAGAATTTTTTTCCCTAGCTCTATTACTGGCACCCCACTCCAGTACTCTTGCCTGGAAAATCCCATGGACAGAGGAGCCTGGTGGGCTGCAGTCCGTGGGGTCGCTAAGAGTCGGACACGACTGAGCGACTTCCCTTTCACTTTTCACTTTCACGCATTGGAGAAGGAAATGGCAACCCACTCCAGTGTTCTTGCCTGGAGAATCCCAGGGACGGGGGAGCCTGGTGGGCTTCCGTCTATGGGCTTGCACAGAGTCAGACACGACTGAAGCGACTTAGCAACAGCAGCTCTATTACTGAAAGTAAATGTATCTGAACATACTAACTCTATTTAGTCAATTTACTTCCCTATTTTCCAACCACATGATAAAGGAACTACTAATTTAGCTATTCATCCTTTGAAATAAGTCTAAGAGTTTTATATTTAAAGAGGTATTACTTTGATGTACAATGCTTAAAAAGCACTAATTGACTTTATTTTGACATTAAGTAATGAACTTCTAACACAATTATAAATAGTAAAACAAAATGGTTAAGAAAGTCAAGATAGTCTCAAGGCCTCTTTTTTTCTTGCATGAGGAACAGGATATATTTTATTCAGATATTTTGGGACTTAATTAGTGTTTTGGTGACATCACACATACAGAATAGAAACTGTGACCCTTTACCAATGGATGTAAACCATCTTATACAGTGTTTTTGCAAGCAAATGGAAGATTTTTTTCAGTGTAAAAAGTTTCCTTCTTTGCAACTGAGATCAAACTGCCATAATTTTTTTTTAATTGTAAGATTCTAAGAGTAAGTTAAATATAAAAACAAGGCAAAACTTTCAGCGTTTCTCATATTTGGAAACAACAGGCAAATGGAAATCAAGAAATCATGATTTGACTCAAGGCATGTTGATCAAGGGATTCTTTAGCTTCAGCAGTCTGAACTGAAAGTAAGAAAATCATGGATCAAGATGTCAAGGTAGGTTGTCCCCAAAGTCATCCCCCTCACAAGATAGGTACTTAAACAAGTTACTATTGTGAAAATTCCAGAACCCAGGGGGTGAGGTGGGAGCACCCCCTTGGACCCACAGAGACCAAGAAGGAAAGCATTACAAAGGTAAGAAGAAGGTCTACACTCCAACTGCATTGCCCATTCTCTGCACACTTACAGGGCCACATGAGATGGCCCCTGGGCCTATAGCTTTTGGGGGGCGTAGGGGAAAAGGGAGAAGGACCCCAAAGTAAAAATTCAGCTCCCCTAGCACTGTAGGGTGCTTCCCAGAAAGTCCACTTGGGTCTCCCCTCACAGGGATCACTGGGGAAATCTGTGGGACTTGACCATGGAGACTCAGACATGGAGAAGGGGGGCCAGGTTTACAGTAACCATCAATCAGATATTGGCAGAACACATTCCTCTTTGCAGCTACAACTGATCAGAGATTGCAGCCAGAGGCTCTTTCCATCTGCAGAGCTGTGCTGGTAGCCCTGTCTGGCCAGGGAACTTGGTGGGCAGTGGAAAAAAAAGGATGCTAATTTAACACTGCAAAAACCTATGAATGTGTAAATCTCACTGGTAATAGTGAACACATGGTCAAAGTCAGATTCTCTAACATTGTATTGGTGGTGCATAATTTGCATGCAACTCTACTTTAAATGTTAAAATGCATTAAAAGCAACCATAAGTAGAATAATTTGTTACTGGGCACAGTAAGTCCCAAACTTTCAGAGATGTGAACGTGCATCTGCATGTCCAGTCATGTAAGTTAGTTCATGTGTCTGGTGTACACTGTCCTGTGCATGTATCCTCTACAAGTAGTTGTGTTTCTACTTTACTATACAGTACTGTACAGAATACAGTAAGTAGCACACTATCTTTATTTCAAGCCCAGGATGTCCAGAAGCAAGTGTAAAAGCAGTGGTGATGTAGCTGATACTACTATATTCTTCAAGGTACTGTGTTGTACCGTAAGATTAAAAACGTTTTCTTTTTTTGTGTGTGTTTATGTATTTGTGTGAAAAGTATTATAAACCTAGTACAGTAAGTGCTATATACCCTACTGTGTTACTTGGATATTCTAGGCTAATTCTGTTGGACTTACGAACAAATTGGACTTATGAATGTGCTCCTGGAACAGAACTCGTTTGAATGTAGGGGACTTACTGTATATAATAAAAAGATGTAAATGGTATCATTAGTAACCTAAAACACAATGGATGGTGGGGTAGATATAAAAGTACAAAGTTTCTGTATGCTGCTGAAGTTATTATCACCTTAAAAATAGAATATTACAAATACATTTTATGTAAGTTTCATGGAACCATAGGAAAAAAATCTGTAGTGGTCACAAAAAAGACTGAGTAAAGGAGTCTGAGTGTATTGGAATAAAAAAGTCATCAAATCACAGAGGAAGATATCAAGAGAGGAAGCAAGGAACAAAAGATCTACAAAACAGAAAATTATGAACAAAATGGAAATAGTAAGTCCTTGCCTATGAATAATTTCTTTACATGTAAATGGACTGAATTCTCCAGTCAAAAGATACAGTGGGTGAATAAATTAAAGAAGAAGATCCAGTGAAATGCTGCCTGCAAGAAGCTCACTTGAGCTTTAAGAATGCACAAAAGGCCCCAAACAGCCAAAGCAATCCAGAAAGAAAGAAACCATACTGGCATAAAAACTGACACACAGGTTTATTCCTGAGCTCTCAGTTCTGTTCTATTGGCCTGTGCATACATGGCTGACTAATATTTGACCAGGGAGCCAAGAATACCCAATGGAGAAAAAATAATCTCCTCAATAAATAATGCTGGGAAAACTGGATATTCTCATCCAAAAAAAGTGAAAATGGACCTCTTTCTTATGCCACATACAAAATAACAACTGGATTAAAGACTTAAATGTAGACCTGAAACCATCATTTTCTTAATACAACACTTGATATTGGCATCAATATCTTGATATTGGTCTTGTCAATGATGTAACAAAAGCAAAAATAAATGGGGTTAAATCCAATTAAAAAGTTTCTGTATAGTAAAAAGTGATCACGAAGAGGCAACCTATGGACTGGAAGAAAATATTTGTAAACAATGTATCTGATAAGGGGTTAACAGCCAAAATATCAGATCAGATCAGTCGCTCAGTGGTGTCCGACTCTGCAACCCCATGAACCGCAGCACGCCAGGCCTCCCTGTCCATCACCAACTCCCAGAGTTCACTGAGACTCACATCCATCGAGTCAGTGATGCCATCTAGCCATCTCATCCTCTGTCGTCCCCTTCTCCTCCTGCCCCCAATCCCTCCCAGCATCAGAGTCTTTTCCAATGAGTCAACTCTTTGCATGAGGTGGCCAAAGTACTGGAGTTTCAGCTTTAGCATCATTCCTTCCAAAGAAATCCCAGGGCTGATCTCCTTCAGAATGGACTGGTTGGATCTCCTTGCAGTCCAAGGGACTATCAAGAGTCTTCTCCAACACCACAGTTCAAAAGCATCAATTCTTCAGCACTCAGCCTTCTTCACAGTCCAACTCTCACATCCATACATGACCACTGGAAAAACCATAGCCTTGACTAGACGAACCTTTGTTGGTGAAGTAATGTCTCTGCTTTTGAATACGCTATCTAGGTTGGTCATAACTTTCCTTCCAAGGAGTAAGCGTCTTTTAATTTCATGGCTGCAGTCACCATCTGCAGTGATTTTGGAGCCCAGAAAAATAAAGTCTGACACTGTTTCCACTGTTTCCCCATCTATTTCCCATGAAGTGATGGGACCAGATGCCATGATCTTCGTGTTCTGAATGTTGAGCTTTAAGCCAACTTTTTCACTCTCCTCTTTCACTTTCATCAAGAGGCTTTTGAGTTCCTCTTCACTTTCTGCCATAAGGGTGGTGTCATCTGCATATCTGAGGTTATTGATATTTCTCCCGGCAATCTTGATTCCAGCTTGTGTTTCTTCCAGTCCAGCGTTTCTCATGTTGTACTCTGCATATAAGTTAAACAAACAGGGTGACAATATACAGCCTTGATGAACTCCTTTTCCTATTTGGAACCAGTCTGTTGTTCCATGTCCAGTTCTAACTGCTGCTTCCTTACCTGCATACAAATTTCTCAAGAGGCAGATCAGGTGGTCTGGTATTCCCATCTCTTTCAGAATTTCCCACAGTTTATTGTGATCCACACAGTCAAAGGCTTTGCCACAGTCAATAAAGCAGAAGTAGATGTTTTTCTGGAACTCTCTTGCTTTTCCCATGATCCAGCAGATGTTGGCAATTTGATCTCTGGTTCCTCTGCCTTTTCTACAACCAGCTTGAACATCAGGAAGTTCATGGTTCACATATTGCTGAAGCCTGACTTGGAGAATTTTGAGCATTACTTTACTAGCGTGTGAAATGAGTGCAATTGTGCAGTAGTTTGAGCATTCTTTGGCATTGCCTTTCTTTGGGAGTGGAATGAAAACTGGCCTTTTCCAGTCCTGTGGCCACTGCTGAGTTTTCCAAATTTGCTGGCATATTGAGTGTAGCACTTCACAGCATCATCTTTCAGGATTTGGAATAGTTCAACTGGAATTCCATCACCTCCACTAGCTTTGTTCGTAGTGATGCTTTCTAAGGCCCACTTGACTTCACATTCCAGGATGTCTGGCTCTAGGTGAGTGATCACACCATCATGATTATCTGGGTCATGAAGATCTTTTTTGTACAGTTCTTCTGTGTATTCTTGCCATCTCTTCTTAATATCTTCTGCTAATGTTAGGTCCATACCATTTCTGTCCTTTATCGAGCCCATCTTTGCATGAAATGTTCCTTTGGTATCTCTGATTTTCTTGAAGAGATCTCTAGTCTTTCCCATTCTGTTGTTTTCCTCTATTTCTTTGCATTGATCGCTGAAGAAGGCTTTCTTATCTCTTCTTGCTATTCTTTGGAACTCTGCATTCAGATGCTTATATCTTTCCTTTGCTCCTTTGCTTTTCGCTTCTCTTCTTTTCAATTATTTGTAAGGCCTCCCCAGACAGCCATTTTGCTTTTTTGCATTTCTTTTCCATGGGGATGGTCTTCATCCCTGTCTCCTGTACAATGTCACGAATCTCATTCCATAGTTTGTCAGGCACTCTTTCTATCAGATCTAGGCCCTTAAATCTATTTCTCACTTCAACTGTATAATCATAAGGGATTTGATTTAGGTCATACCTGAATGGTCTAGTGGTTTTCCCTACTTTCTTCAATTTAAGTCTGAATTTGGCAATAAGGAGTTCTTGGTCTGAGCCACAGTCAGCTCCTGGTCTTGTTTTTGCTGACTGTATAGAGCTTCTCCATCTTTGGCTGCAAAGAATATAATCAATCTGATTTCCGTGTTGACCATCTGGTGATGTCCATGTGTAGAGTCTTCTCTTGTGTTGTTGGAAGAGGGTGTTTGTTATGACTAGTGCATTTTCTTGGCAAAACTCTATTAGTCTTTGCCCTGCTTCATTCTGTACTCCAAGGCCAAATTTGCCTGTTACTCCAGGTGTTTCTTGACTTCCTACGTTTGCATTCCAGTCCCCTATAATGAAAAGGACATCTTTTTTGGGTGTTAGTTCCAAAAGGTCTTGTAGGTCTTCATAGAACCATTCAACTTCAGCTTCTTCAGCGTTACTGGTTGGGGCATAGACTTGGATTACTGTGATATTGAATGGTTTGCCTTGGAAACGAACAGAGATCATTCTGTCATTTTTGAGACTGCATCCAAGTACTGCATTTTGGACTCTTTTGTTGACCACGATGGCCACTCCATTTCTTCTGAGGGATTTCTGCCCACGGTAGTAGATATAATGGTCATCTGAGTTAAATTCACCCATTCCAGTCCATTTCAGTTTGCTGATTCCTAGAATGTCCACATTCACTCTTGCCATCTCTTGTTTGACCACTTCCAATTTGCCTTGATTCATGGACCTGACATTCCAGGTTCCTATGCAATATTGCTCTTTACAGCATTGGACCTTGCTTCTATCACCAGTCACATCCACAGCTGGGTATTCTTTTTGCTTTGGCTCCATCCCTTCATTCTTTCTGGAGTTATTTCTCCACTGATCTCCAGTAGCATATTGGGCACCTACTGACCTGGGGAGTTTCTCTTTGAACAGTATGAAAAGGCAAAATGATAGCCAAAATATAGAGAAACTCAAACCACTGAACAGAACAAAAACAAACAATCCAACTAAAATATGGGCAAAGAATGTGAATAGATGTTTTTCCAAAGAAGGCATAAATGGCCAACAGGAATGTGAAAAGGTTCATTGTGAAATGAAAACCAAAACCATGATGAGCTCACCTCACAGCTATTAGAATATTGTCAAAAAGGAGAGATGACAAGTGCTGGCAAGAACATGGAGAAAAGGGAACACTTGTTCATTATAGTGGGAACATGAACTGGTACAGCCACTATGGAAAATAATATAAAGGTTCCCCTAATAATTAAAAATAGAACTACCATATGATTCAGCAATCACAATTCTGGCTATTTATCTGAAGAAAACAAAAAACACTAACTCAAAAAGATATACGCACCCCCCTGGTTCATTGCAGCATTAGTTACAGCTGTCAAGATGGGAAAGCAACCTCAGTGTCCATCAATGCATGAATAGATAAAGATGTGTTATATATAAACACAAAGGAATATTATTCACCTGTATAAAAAAAAGGAAGTCTTGCCTTATGTTAAATGGATGGAACTTGAGGGCAATTTGCTAAGTGAATTAAGTCAGATAAATACCATATGATCTCCCTAATATGTGGAATCTTAAACAACCCC
Source organism: Bos taurus (assembly GCF_002263795.3). Lineage (NCBI taxonomy): Eukaryota > Metazoa > Chordata > Mammalia > Artiodactyla > Bovidae > Bos > Bos taurus. Next base: position 40,432,258 of record NC_037336.1, read on the forward strand.
ACCCTCCAAAAAACCCCAAACAGATTGGTAGCTGCCAGAGGCAGGGGCTGAGGGATAGGGGATATTGATGAAGGCAGTCAAAGGTACAAACTCCTAGTTATAAAGTAAATTCTGGAGATGTAATATACAACATGGTGACTATAGTTAATAATACTGTTTTGTACATTTGAAAGTTGCTAAGAGTAAATTTTTAAACATTCTCACCACATATACACACACACATATACAACTGTTACTATGTGAAGTGATGGTTGTATTAACTAACCTTATTATGGTAATCATTTTGCAGTATATGTATACATCAAATTATTACATTGTACACCTTTAACTTACATATACTATATGTCAATTCTATCTTAATAAAGCTGAAAAAAATTTAAAAGGAAAATCATGATCCTATTTTAGCCTGTCCTGCTGCTGCTGCTAAGTTGCTTCAGTCGTGTCCGACTCTGTGTGACCCCAAAGATGGCAGCCCACCAGGCTTGCCCATCCCTGGGATTCTCCAGGCAAGAACACTGGAGTGGGTTGCCATTTCCTTCTCCAACGCATGAAAGTGAAAAGTCAAAGTGAAGTCACTTAGTCATGTCCGACTCCTAGCAACCCCATGGACTGCAGCCTACCAGGCTCCTCCGTCCATGCGATTTGCCAGGCAAGAGTACTGGAGTGGGGTGCCATTAGCCTGTCCTACTAACATATAAATTAATAAGAACATCAATGGTTTGTCAGTTGAGACAATCATGAGACAACTGCCAAGAACTCTGTGTTGTTACATCTAAAACTGAAAATATACTATAGTGAAATGAAAACTAACAAATATTTATCATTTGTCTTGCCATCTGCTTCAATTTGTTAACCCTGACATTTCTTTATTTTTCCCATCACACTTAACTATTGCATGACATTCCTTAAAGAAGTTAAACTACTGAATATTACTCATTCCTAATTTACTTAATGCTTACCGCACCTTAGGTATTATGCTATGAACTGCAGACACAAAGGCAGGTAAGCCTTGCCCTCAAGTAACTTAACAGTTTTTTTTAAAATTAATTTCAGATTTAAAATACCACAGCTTTTTTTTTTTATTCAAGGACTTTCTGTTCCCATTAAATTAGGAGGGATGACAGAAGGATGGTTATAAAATGAATGGACCTTTAATTTTGAAAGCAATGCAATTGATTTCTATGGTAATACTTCTTAAATTTCTTCATAAACCATAAGAAAAATAATATTAAAATGCTAAACACAGAAAATTACTGATCCAACATTACGACTATTGATGCCTATTGGTGGATTCTAAACACAAATTAGGACTTAATGGGATTTGTACTTTATTTTTAAAATTATGTGTAAAAGGCCCAAAGGGTTCTGAGTCATATGTAGGATGACAGATCTATATTTAAATATACAATTGAAATGCTTTTTTCTTGTATTGGAACCAAAATTTTATCTTAGCTGGAAAGACTTCTTGCAGAAGCTCAGAGAAGACAAGGGCAATGAATACATCAAACCTGGGCTCACATCGTCATTGTGCAAAAGGAAAGGCTGTTAGGAAGGCACGGTGACATGGCACAAGACTCAGTAACCACTCCATCTGCCCAAAACCATCCCACTCACCTTCCATCCACAGAATTGATGGTAATTTGGTAAACCAACAAAATAACAAAAGGTTAAACAGTTACAAAATGTGATTCTTTATGCAGAGCTAAGAAAACCAATGAGTAATACTCTTCACGTGGCCATATCAGATATGCAGATCTGTTCCCTCAGGATTAACCTGCTTGTTCATGTGAAAAAATAAGTATTTTAAGGGCTAAAAATACATTTAAACCCCTAAATTCTTCATTTCTATCAGTAATTGGAGGATCTCCCTCCCCTTTAATAGGACCATGAATCTCCAAAACATTTAAAAAACACATATAATAATCTATTTAACTTGGACCCCATCAAAGAAAGATACAGAATTTCACTTACTTTCTTTTAAAATCAAGAGCAAAAAAAAAAAAAAAAACACCCACAAAATCACTGAATCTCTGTAAAACCTCTTGCTGTTTGTTGTTCAGTCGTGTGGACCCTTTTCAACCCCAAGGGCCGCGGCATGCCAGTCTTCCCTGTCCCTCACCATCCCCCGGAGCGCCAGACAAATCACCTGATCCTATCATTGTCCCAAGCTTGGATTTATATTTCCAATTCTGGTGACCAGATCTAGTCAACATAGTTAGAACACTCCTGCCTCTAACACATTCCTCACACCTAATTAGTTACCAAATTGTACCATGTCCTACAGAATCTACCCTTACAAAATAAATCCCCTTATTTCAGCAGCCAAAAACAGACTCCAATCACTTCTTTGCCCTGAGGTTTCTAATAGATGTGCTGTTTATCTCTTGGCCTCCAATCCATTCTCCATGCTATTTCCACAGTGACTTTTATCACATCCCTGATTAAAACAGGCTTCTAGGACAAGGGTCACTCTCTCTCACTTAGCATCTCTTTCTCATTGTTCCTGTCGGTCTGTATCTCTGGCCTACTCACTGAAAATCCCCTTGCATTAGACACTGAATTCTGTATGGGTCTCCAAAAGTGGTGTGTGGTCTTGAACCTTTGCCCTCTCTGCCTTCTTCAACCAGATAACTCCATTTTCCCTTAAAATTTAGCCTGGGTGAAGCCTGCCCAGGAATCTGATTTGTATTCTTCTTTGCACTCCCACAGCTTCCTCTTCACAGCACCTCCCACCTTCACAGCACCTCCCACCACCTGGAATTTGCTGACACCAGGGAAACCCTCAGAAGCAGAGACTCTCTCTCTCACTCACTGTGTATTAATGTACATACACCTAACCTGGCATATAGTGCCTATCATGCCTTACTGTATTACAAAAGTATGCCTTGGGCTTCCCAGGTGGCACAGTGGTAAAGAATATGCCAACAATGCAGGACATGCAGGTGTGGTCCCTGGATCAGGAGGATCCCCTGGAGGAGGAAAAGGCAACTCACTCCGGTATTCTTTCCTGGGAAATTCCATGGGTAGAGGAGCCTGGCAGGCTATACAGTCCACGGCATCGCAGAGAGTCAGGCACAACAGTGCACACACACAAGTATATCTCACCTTACAGAATCACTAGCTAGGTTCTTGGAAAAAAAGAAAAGCCTATACTGGTGGGGTGGAGACTCCAGTCCTCGTGTGAACCTGCAGAATTTCCATAAGTGGTATGCTTTGTAGTCACCAAAATAAAACAGTCAATATACTAAAGTTTTAAAATATCAGAAGTTATTTTAGATACAGTAAATTAATTACACAATTACCTATAATTAAATTTCCATTTATTACTCCTTATATGCTAGAAACCTTTCAGGATAGCCTTCTCTGAAAGGTTCAAAAAATTCACCCTGTTCCATTAAATTTTCTTGTTTAACATAGTATGCAGGTGCTATAATAGATAATATTCAGACTGCAGGTACTATTATAGATAATATTCAAACAAAGAGGCATTCACTTTTCTGTCTTTCCTTTATACATCCAATAGCTTTTCATTTTGCCTTTCAGCTGGAGCTTCCTGCTACCTCCTTCCTTTGCATGGTCATCCCAGTGCTCAACTCATTGTAAGTAATGAGAGTGTATTTTCCAAAGCCTGCATTTACTTTACCCACTTTGGATACACCACAGAAACCTCTTACACCTCTTTCTGATCCCTTTCCGTCCTGACCTCTCCTGTCTATTCCAAACAGAAATTATTCACACATTTTCATTCAAACAACAAACATTCATTAAGTGCCTGGATAATGGGAACAGAGTTAAGATTTTTAATTCATTTGGTCTCAGAAAAGGTGCATTCATATAAACTCAATCTGTGACTGTTATCCACAGGGAGAAATGCATTTTGCACAATGCTATATTTATGTATAGAAATAGAATTTCATGAAACAAGACTCAACCCCTGTGCCATGCACTAGAGCCTTCTACTGGACTCAATTCAGTTTCTTTTCATTTTGTTGTGTGGAGGCCTACCAAATTAATTTCATGAGACCCACTAATGAGTCTAGAATTGTAATCTGAAAAGCACTATCCTAAAATACAGGAAAGAAATTTGTGTTCTGGAGAGATTACTGTATTTTAAAAACTAAACAGAGTTAAAAATACCCTGGAGGGGTTGGAAAGAGGACGGCAAAGGAAAAAAGAGGGAGAAAGAGAGGAAGATAAAATAAACAGGGGGTTGGGGGAAGCAGAAAGAGATCATTAGAAAAGCATATAGAAAAAAGCCAGAGAGGGTTAAAGAGAAAAATAAAGGCCTGAGCCAGAGAAAGAAAGACTTCTGTGGTAATTTCTGGGGTCACAACCTAGTTTCCTTGGGCTGAGGAACTGCTGTCACCATCGTCTCCCTCCTATGGAGCGAATTAGCTGCTAATCATTGATCACTGCTTCCCAACTGCTCTGATCCTTAAACCTTTAAAGACTGTACCCCTGGGTGTTTGGAAAAGATAACAAGAGTGACCCATAAAATACTTTTTTAGCCTGCAGCGGAGATGAGAATATTATCTGCAGAGGACTAGATGAAATCCACTGTGGGGTGGGAACCCCGGAGTGACATGTACATAGCAACACAGCATCGAAAGTGACACCACGGAAAGTCAACAAAGTTGAGCGAAGCACGGCCTAATGTCATGCTCACCTCACGGGTGCGAAAACATGCCCTGACTCTGTGTAAAAGCATCCTCTGATGAGTGAGAGGATCCCCTAGCCAAAGCCGAAACCCAGGGGCATTCCCTCTAAGGTCAGCAGATGCTGTTTATTGTGAGATGTTCTTAGCAAATAAATTCAACCTATGGTCTTAATACAGTAAACAGTTATTTAGCTCATCCTCCATTGGAAGGATCCTAAATTAGACAGTTTTTTACCAAACTCTATGTATTACATTTTGAACCATTGCTGAGAGACAAATGTTTAAACAAGTGAGACATATACCTGGAATAGGTGAGCCGTGGAATAGCAGGCACTAATAATACATGTGTTCATGTTCTTAACCTCCACGGATTGGCATATATTGCTTAGTTAAAAAGTGCTGAGAACTGGGAGTGTACAATGAGGGCAGGGTGGTCCTGAATACAGTGCCCCACCTGCCCGGGCTCAGCAAGTTCTTCCCTGCAGGCCTGTCTCACTCTGCATCTGGTCACAGGTGCAAGTGGAAGCAGGACAGAGAGGGAAAAAACGCTAAATCCTTGATGTGTTCACTCTTCTCCTCTATTAGAAGGCACTAGGGAAACAAACAGGAGAGGGCAGGGGGTTTATGAGCAGGAAGCAGAATAGGGGAAGAACTAACAAGTGATCACGGATGGATGAGGTGGGCCGTGAGAGATGCTCACAGCGCCCCGCGCGTACTCGGACAGTAATGGGGGCAGGGGTGAGAGTCAGCACATTTCAACAGACATTTACTGAGCACCCAATTTAGGTACAATTCAAGAGGCAGCAGGGGAACTTACAAATTAGGATGGCAATGACCCTAAACAGCAGTAACACTGTTCCCAGGACGTCTTAACCTCCATACCATGTTATGAATCAAGCAAAGTGTGCCTGTCCAGGAAGCAAGTCTACATTTGAGGCAATATGCTCGGGACCAGGAAAAGAATAAAGGCATATTCTCTTTAAATATTATTTAAAAAAAAAAAAGTTCAAGCTCAACAGGGCAGAAACACTATGGTTTGCATCTGGAGCCGCCTATAAACCAGATCATGTCAGAGGATCAAAATAAAGGCTGTTCACACTAATAACCCAGTATTTTTACCACTGTGGTTATAAAAGCAGTTGGTAACACTAGGCATTTACAGCTTAGTGATGGACAGCCAGCTCGTCTGGGTTTGAATGTCAGTTGCTGTTTGACGTTGGGCAAGTTATATAACTTCTCTGTGGGGTTTCCCCATCTGTAAAATGAAGACGATAGTTAAGACCTACTTCCTAGAGTTATTGTGAGAATTGAGTTGATACAGGTTAAGGTACATAGAACAGTGCCCATCACGCACTGCTCAGGAAGTGTTGCCTGATGTCGCTTTTCCCTAATCACCACCCACACACTGAGGGAGTGGCATGAGTCAAAGGGAGGGTCACGCTCAAAGAGGATATAACTGTGAGTGTTTGGGCTGACAGTGCAGACACTGACCAGTTTGGGGTTTAAGATCCACTCCTAAGAAATGTCCTGCAAGAGCACAAGTGACCATGTCCAGCTCCTCCATCCAGTTTTCTATACTTCTGCTTCAGGAGCTCCTGGTCTACTGGCTCCTTGCCAGTTGATCACTGTCAATATATTTTATATTGGTTGTTACATACCTCATTTAGAAAAGGAGTACTTGTTTGCCTCATAATTTCAAGACAAACTGATAAGACTATGAATTATCCAGAGATCAGTAGACACAAATGTATATAAACTTAAAAAAACTTGCTATATTTCAAAATATACTAGAACCTGAACCATAACAAGATGAGGATTTGGAGCATCTCACATAAATCTAATTTCTCTTGGTTTTGGCACAGCGTTAAAAATCTAAAATTGAACAGCTGACATTTTAAGAACCTAGTTACAGAGTTTCAATTTAAAGCAAGTGCACAGGCCACACGCGCACACACACACACACACCAAAAAACAACACTCTTGAGCAGTTGCCATGACAACATAATACAAAGCCTACCAAGCTCTTTGTTATCCTGCTGAAGATGCTGTGCAAAGATACTCATGTTAGATTCTTTACTAATTAAGTGGAAAAGGTTAAAAAAATTCAAGATCCACATGGTTTGTTTTTTTTTTATCTGTGCTAAGACTCAGAAAAGCAAATACTAAATACTGTAAGAAAAAGAATTTAAAAGTAACTTATCAGCAAGACCAGTTACAGATCAAAGTAGACACAATGTTGAAGGAAATGGGAAGATGTTTTTCTTTTATTTTGTAAGCTATATTCCCTTTAGTATCTGCTCCTCCTAAATTGTGCTATACTATTTTAATGGAAGAATCAATTCAAATAATACAATTTGATAACAGAGTCTCTTACTTTACCAACACATTTAAACACTTTTCCTTCTTTGGCCACCTCCAATGGCACCCCACTCCAGTACTTTGCCTGGAAAATCCCATGGATGGAGGAGCCTGGTAGGCTGCAGTCCATGGGGTCGCTAAGAGTCGGACACGACTGAGCGACTTCACTTTCACTTTTCACTTTCATGCATTGGAGAAGGAAATGGCAACCCACACCAGTGTTCTTGCCTAGAGAATCCCAGGGATGGGGGAGCCTGGTGGCTGCCGTCTATGGGGTCACAGAGTCGGACACGACTGAAGTGACTTAGCAGCAGCAATATCAGCTTATTTGGGAGCTCATACTTCCGTATGCTAACTAGATCTAAGAAAGAAAACCTGTTTCTAAGTTAATGAGCTCTTATGTTTTTAAAAAGAGAGAGGAAAAAAATAGTGACAGAGGAGAGAAAGAAGGGATAAATAGACCTTTTGGACGATGTGATAAAATAATCTTGGTTTTCCTTCCCCTTCTCTGATTAGCCATCTCTGTTTCTCTTCTCAGTGTTAAACCCAGATCCCCTTAAGACTCACCTGTAGATCTCCTCAGTCTGTTATTCTCTTAAGTGGTGTCATCTTTGACCAATGGCTTCAGTTATCATCAATATGCATTCATAATCCCAGAGCCTCTTTTCTGAGTTCATATCAGTGGATTCAACTGCTTCCTAAACATGGCCACTTTGGTTCCCCCTTGAAAGGCAAATGGGGTTCTCCTACAGTGCTCTTTACCTTGATAAATGGCAGGTCCTAATAGGTATTTAGTACCTATTTGCTAAGTGAATGAATGAAACAATCAATCAATCAAACCTATTGCACAAACCAAAAAACCTAATGACCATCCTTGGTAAGGCCTTTTTTCCATATCCAACTCCTCTCTATTTTACTTCCTAAACATTTCCTAGATTCATCTCATTTCCAAAATTCTCCCAGCCACTACTCTCTAAGCCACCAATCTTTGCCTGGATCACTACAGTAGCCTCTTAACAATCAGGAACACACAGATATAGTACAGACAGAAGTCGGGCAATCAGTATCAATGGTTTATTAAACTAACTGATAAAGTTGGACTAAGAAAAGGGAAGAGAACATTTACTAAATGTCAACTCTATGCCAGACACTGATCTAGACACGTTACATATTACACCTCACTTAATCACCACAGTGACCCATTTTCATAAAAGAAACTCAGCTGAGCACACGGCATCAGGGAGCCACTCCTGGTCACAACCTCTGCTTTGCTTGGTCCCAAAAAGCAGAGAACAATGATAAATACAAAGAAGAATGTGATGATGGTGATGATCACAACATAATGAGAACATATTAAGCACTTTGTATGCATGATCTCATTGAAAGTGTCACCACCCTCCCATGAATCAGGGATTATTATCACATTTGCAGATAAAGAAACTGAGCCACACAGGACTTAAAATTACTTGCTTAACGTAAAAAACCCCAAAAGTGGCAGAGTGTTTATTTAATTTACTAAACAGCAAGTTAAAAGAACTGGTGAAGATACAGTGTTAGAAAAGACAAACCACTCCTGCCCTCAGGGGTCTGGTAGTGAACTTGAGGAGCTTGTCTCCAGGATCAGATCTGTTTTTTCATCCCGGCCCTACCCACTGGTGGGAATCCCCCAGCAATTTCAATCCCATTTCTAAAGGGCGCATTTCAAGCACAGGTCAGGCTGCCAGCCTCTTCCACATGCCCATAGATACCCAGTTCTCCTCCAATAGGATACCAGGAGGAGATGCTTTAGTGCTTATACTAATTTGGTCCTAATATTTCTCTTACAAAGTCTTAAAGGCATGAATACAAAGATTATTTTTACAAGGTCTAATCTAGTACTTACAATTTTATAACTCCATCTGGGCACCTGGAACAGAACTGCTGGCTGCTCTTGTCTTGTTTATGTTGACTCTGCCCCAGCTGCACAAATCTACAAATTATAATGTGTAAAAAAAAGTAAGCTAAAGGAAGTACCTGCCACAAATTCAGTAGATCACACAAAGTGTATGGGTGTTCAAATGACAGTAATATACTTCTATCAGAAAAGCACACAAGAGGACCCTATGTGACAGAAGACTTGGTTTATAAATGACTGCCTGATGTTAGAGTGGGTTTATGAGAATAGAGGAGGAGGAAATGCTTAAAATTTAAGTCATAACCATGGATATAAAAATGAAAGAAAATGTTTACTTTGTTGCATTCTGTTTACTCAAACGTGGTATAGAACCTGAGCCGAAATGTTCCTGAGGCCAGGAATTTGACCATAACCCCTTGCGGGTCTGAGGGTGACCGCAGCAGGAAGCAGAGGGAAACAAGGGGAGGGGGATGGTGCTTGGGTGAGACAAATGACAAGGAAACGGCAGGATCAGGCTAGAGACCCAGCTCCTGAAGCAAGGATGCTGCTAAGATCCCAGGACAAGGACTTGGTTCCTCAGGACCACAAGAATCCCCACACGTACACCAGCCACTACTAAGGGTACTTTCAACAGAGACAGAGGGGGCTGAGGAGACCACCTGCTGAGCTTCACTGGCCCACCATGCCTCCTCAGAGAAGCCTCCAACAACACTAAACCGGACTTGTAGCTAAGGGCCAGAGGAGGCCCCAGGCCCACTCAGCAAGGTGAGAGGATGCCTAGCAATGGGCCCCTGATATTTCTCAAGTACACCCATCTGAGGTGTGGCCTGTGCTCCATGCATCCATCTGACCCTCAGGGATGCAGCCTGTAGTTTTTATTAGGTTTTTTAAAGGTCAGGAAAAGTGCTTCAGAAACTACCAATTATTAAATCATTACAGTGCTATGAAAAACTTTTAAATTAGCTTAGTCTTGTCCAGCTTTCATCTTCAGCAAGTGAACATCACTGACATGTACACTTATGCTGTCTGCAGTAAGTACAGTCATATTGGTCACTAACTCCAGATAATTCATTCTTCTAGACCATGTTGCTTACAGAGGTCTACTTCAACTACTATTAGAGTTAAGTGACAGAGTGTGGCAGCTGTTGTGAATGTATTGTGTGTCCAGGAGTGAGGAGGGTATGGCTGAGTTCTCAATGACTCAGTTGACTTCCAGTAGGACAGTATACATAGTCATACCAGTGCTTCTGCAGTTAAGAAATGCTATGTATTTCTATATTTTACATATTCTACAGCAGATCTGACTAATTTGAAGTAGAGAACAAAAAATAATCAGCTCAGTGGATTCTGCAGAACAAATACCCTCCTTAAAAAAGACCTAAAGACTAGTACTCATTTATATTACATTTTACGTAAGCCAAACTTACATAAGTGGGACCATGTTCATTTGTTAAATAATTACGAATTCTTAATACATATATTAATACTAGGTTGAGGTGGTGTTTAAATGGGTGTTTAATCCTTAGGTTTTTGAGGATTTGGGGGTGAGGAATTCTTTAGAGAATCTGATAACTATTAATCTCTGCAAACACACACAGACACATTTTTAGGTACATGATTTTATGGATACCTTTTGGTAGATCTCCACCTTTTAGCTAGATCTTCCTAATAAAAGTCTATAACACTCTGAATTGGTACCTTTTCATCACTGCTTCTTTTTCCTCCCCAGTCACCACTCCCACCAGGGCCACATCCACCCCCTCCACCCATCCCAAGCTAAATTGAATACAAAGTCGTCAACTGTCAATATCCCAAGTTCATTTTGTAAGAAGGTACTTGATCTTGAGAATTTGTTAATGCAAGAATGCAGAAATGCATTTGAACTTCAGTTTGCAGTTTATATTCGGGCAGTGAAAATATGTGTAAGTATCATAAACTGTTATCATTCAGGGGCCCAAGAGTCTCAGACAGTAAGAAGGGTTTTTAATTCCAAATATAAGTTGTTTCAGAATCTGACCTAAATGCTACTATTCCAAGTGGAAGTCACTTCCTCCTGTATGGTTGACTACTTTCAATTTTTAAAAGTTATATTAGATGTAAGTTATTGTAATACATTTGCATTTGTCCTTAATTTCTCTTGAAAATACCTTACCTTAAATAAATGGAAAGATCTTCTTCTGAGAGGCCATCTGAGAGGTTGATTCCATACACCTCTTTCATGGGCTGGACTACATTCTGGGGTCAAAAATAAGGGAATCAGGAAGAGTTCTTAGACATCTAGCACATTAATAATTTCCAAAAATGAAGAAAACAACCCTGTGAATTTCCCCATAAAAACCATCACAATGTTTCAACATATTCATTAAATTTCTCAATGATTTTTAAAAATTTTTATTTCATTTTCACTAAAATAGATTATAGATAAAAATTAGTTGGTAATTACTAATTGCTTTTGTATAATGCAAGAGTTGGCAAGCATTTTCTGTGAAGGGTCAGGCAGTAAATACTTTATGTTCTTTGGGTCACATCATCTCTGCCACAGCTGTGTAATTCTGCTGTTACAGGGTGAAAGCAACCATAGATAACATATAAACAAATAGGCATGGCTGGTTGTAAATTAAACTTTACTTAGAAAAAATGGCAGCAAGCTGCTTTGGCCAATAGGCTGCACGTTGCCAATGCCCAGAATAAGATTTAGTTCCCATATCATTACATTTTATTTGCCATGTCTACCTCAAATGACTTCTGGCTCTTACTAGAAATCCAGTTCCCCTAAAGCTAAATTTGATTTTTCTATTGTTCACTTGCCTTTTGTTTTCCCTCAATATACTATCAATATCAAATTCAACAGGATGAACTTCCCACTGGGATTAGACAGAGATTGTGAGGCCCAGGTGCAAACCCTGCATTCCCGTAATGTGCTAAGCAAGGGAACAAATAGACCTCAAGTGGATGCGTTGCTCAAAGAGGGACAGGATTCGCCTTAAGAATTCTGAAGTGACAAGAAATTTACTATTACACGTGGAAGCAAAAATACCAATTTCAGAAACCATTTTCAGTAATATCTTTGCCAAATGTATTTGTCTCTGCAGCACCTCCAACATGGCATGAGAATGGTGGAGTGAGGTGATGTAACTCTTCCTCACTCTCACCTTTCGGCTGAAAGCGGGATGCTGGAGCTGGTTGTCCAGAGCCTCACTGGACAGCAGCCTCTCCTGCGTCCCTCACCTCTGTCACTTTGGCACTGTCGCCCAGGTCGGTCATCTTCACTGGGGTGGAGCGCTGGGACACGGAGCCCTCCTCCTCTCGGTCGGTCCCGGAGTCGTCTTCCGAGCTGCTGGACACGGCCTCCTCGCTGGGCGGCGGCGGGGCACTGGCGGCTGTTTTCCGCTGTAACACGGCTTCTTCTCTGTTGCTCTTATTTCTTTAAAAAGATGAATATGGATGTGAAGCATCTGTAAACCGAACCCTCAGTGCTCACCGCGTATCACTCTGTCCCAAAGCCTTAGTCCTGGAGAAGTGTTAAGAAAATGACTGTGAGAAGCTAGCGTCTGGATTCAAGTTGTGCTGAAGGGAAAAGTTTAATAGTTTATCATGTACATGTACTGACCCTTCTATGAATTTAAGCTTTGCTATGAATTCAGAAAATAAGCAAGTATGTGCTTGCAGTGTGCAGAAAAGCCTTTCTACCACTTGGCTACTGTGTCTTCCCTTTTGGTAACTGAAATCAGGATTTTCAAAATTTATAGTACAGTAGAAGACTGTTATATCTGAGATATTAGTGAAATTACCTATAACTTGTAGAAGCATCAAGAAAGGGTCAATAGCCAAATCCATGTGTGTTTCTGGCCTTCCTATGAATTTTTATCAATCACAGTGGCAGCTGATTACTTGTACCGAAGTAATGAGCAACTGATGAACATAAACTAAGATTTTAAACTGTTTTAAAACAATTTATTAGTAAATAACTATGTTTGCTGATGATGTCTTCTAATAATAGAGAGTGGATGAGGGGAAACAGAAAAAAATATACATTATTTGCTTTTATTTCATTGCCAAATTTGACAGTAGTCAGAATACTGTTTTTTTCTTAATTAAAAAAATGTATGGTAATATTTTTGGATTTTATGAAAAATATTTAATATATTTAATATTCTTACTTGAAAAAATTATCTGCAAGGGACTTGAAATATTCTACATTTTCTAGAAAAGAAATATGTAATACTATCTAACCATGGGTTAGATATTAGAGAAAATAAATTCATTTCTGACTTCATGAAACTAAAAATTAAAGTTGATACATTTCAGAACTATACACTAATATAAGTGGTCATTTATGTATTTGTCCCAGGAACACTTTAAATTCTAAATGTCCTGAGGCCGTTCCTTCTTTTAAATTCCTCATAGCACCTGGTCCAGGACACATATTTAAGCCACATAAGTGGTGTATCTGGGAAATAGTAATATCAGTATATATCTCATTGTATAAATCACACATGTAGTTAGAATCCAATTAAGACCCTGTACACACTCCCAAATACAATTAGGACTCAAAATCCACGGTCTGGCCAGGGCCTAGGAGAATTCTCATCACTGGGATCACTCAGGTCAGCGGCAGTAACAGAGATGCGCAGACTAGGACACATTTCATTTCAGTCTCAAAGCATAAAGATTTAAACGTGGTTTGTTCTCTTCCTCATACTGCTGTATACAATAAAATAACAGCCATCCCCCACACAATGTTAACGGAGTACACAGAAGATCTATTAAGTCCTCTGTCTGAGCATTTGCTTTAATGTTTTCTCCGGGTGCCAGCAAAAATAAACACAACAAATACACATTTTTACCTAAGTCTTTTATGTTGCGGGAAACAGAGGATATGGAGTTATTAAAGGACATACATAACATCTGCTACCTAACTTTATGCCATCTACGGAACATCTAATTTAAGTAAAATGTACTGTGTTGCTGAAATTCCCATAAATTCTACTTAAGTGTCAACCATGCTTTAATAATCCCAGTTTTATAAATAAGCTATCTGTATAGATGCAGTGGGCTTCCCAGGTCGTGCTAGTGGTAAAGAATCCACCTACCAATGCAGGAGACGTAAGAGATGCAGGTTCTATCCCTGGGTCAGAAAGATTCCCTAGAGGAGGAAATGGCGACCCACTCCAGTATTCGTGCCTGGAGAATCCCATGGATGGAGGAGCCTGGCGGGCTACAGTCCATGGGATCACAAAGAGTCAGACATGACTGAAGTGACTTAGCACGCCCGTGGATGCAGTGTACATACTATGCTGTAAACTATATGACTTGAAGTTATTAGTTTTGGGTGAAAGTGCTATATTATTTTTATGTGAATCTTTAAAATTTTATTCTACATGTAAATCTTACCCCAATACCGATTTTCCGGTTTCATCTGGCTTACGTACAGTAAATGGACTTGGATCAATACCAACGGTCTTAGGCATGAAGTCACTGAAGAAAGGGGAAAAAATTCCATGTGAATCACTGTCCATCCAGATGGTATCGGCTTCCCTCTCTATTCACATTCTTATACTGTTCCTTCTTAGCCTTCAGAGGTATATATATTCTAAGTGAAATACTCAGGGGAGTTCAGGTGATCTGGGCCATAAGACCCCATGAATCAACGGCACTCGGTAACTTCAATGTTAGCAGTCTTCACTGTGAATTTTCTCTGATTAAGAGGCCCAACAATTTTGAATTCAAGATTTTGTTTTCTGGAGCAGAACTGATATCTGAATTACTATTAAGATTCATCTCTGGTTGTATATCATGATTCATTTTCAAGTAAAATTAAACTCATAAAACTGATGGCAAGACAGTAAGCTGCTCGGTTTTATGGACAATGTTTTTATTACACTATACCACCTAAGGAGGCAGGCACAATTATCAAAAACACAGTGATATGAATTGAAGTATCAACATCTATTTCATTAGTCTGGAGTTAATTCATTATAACACTGGAACACTTTAAATAGAAACTGTTAATTTACCACTTACTGTGATAAGCTGAAGCTACTTCCTCATGATACAGGGGCTACCTTACTATTACTGCTGATGCCAGACAAAACTCCTTAATAGATGCCAAATAAGCAATCGTTACATGATTTATGCAGATAAGACTCATAACTTCTGGCAAGGATACTGCTCCAAGCATGTGACTCAGTATTACATTTTTTGAAGGAAAAGAAAGTAGTATTGAATCTGACTCAAAATGCCTACTTAACACTTTGAAAATGCTCCTTTCAAATGTAAGTAGTTTAATTTTTCTTTCTTTTTGAACTACTCAGTTGATCTTCATGATTTATGGATGACATATTTGAGAATTTGCTACTCACTAAAATTTATGTATAACCCAAAGGAAAATGACAATAACCTCACAGTTAAAACTGCTAAACTTTAACAAGTATAACTGAAAATCAAGCAAGTAAAAATTCCAAACTTTCTATCTGAAACCAAAGAAAAATGTAGAGTGATTTCTAGGAAACAAACCATGAAATATGTTTCACCATGTACTATATTAAGTTCAGGCACACATATATCACATTTGAAGAAAATTTGAAACACAAAAGGTAAACACAAGAATGCAAACTTTAGTATAAAACATAATGGTCAAAAACTGATTTTCTGAGCCTCATTTTCTTAATCTAGACCCATCATTTTCCTAAAAGGCCCCATTAAAGTCCAAAAGAGACAGAAAAATGAAGTATGTTCAAAGGTGACAGACCAGGATGGAGAGCCGTCCAACAATAGAAGGACTGCCTCCTGAGTAATGGGCTCCCAACTGCAGAAGGAATTTCAGAGGTTGGACAACCACCTGCAGGAGGCATGCAGAACAGTAAAGGAAGACACAGCTAAACAAACTAGGAAAACCACAGTTCCCCAATGCTTCCAGTTTCAGAGAATTCACAACATACCGTGCTGAACTCGTCATAGCCAAGCAAAAGGTGTCATCAAAGCTACTCAGCTCATATGGTCGAAAGAACTCATTGTGGATGTCAATCTCCTCTTCATATTTGTGAAATTTCTTCACTACTAACTTCTTTAAGTTCGCAGCACAGATAACTAAGAGAGATACTGCCTGTTACTCTTAAAAGTCTTCAGATTACATCTCCTAAACATTTCTGTCATGGCAACTGTGTTCACAGAGAGTACACTGAACGAGGCTCAGATCGTGCCTCTGGCACTAACACACTTGGAGCTGAAACCAGACATGTGCACAGAACATACACGGCAAAGCTGAGCAAGACAATCGCCAAGGAGGCAGAGGCCTCTGGAAGCTGGGGTGGGAGTGGGGAATTATTTAAGAAATCAAATCACTCAATTCTTTAAATTCCTTTTTTCTCTTAAATCAACACCCTCTGCCTTAGAGATAAAAATTATGCAGCTATTTTATTAAATTTTCCATTATATTTCAAATCCTCTTTATTATGGGCAACATTAGGTTGTTAAATTCCTATCTTTTTTCCTAGAACAACTGAATCTTCTTAGCAGCTGTATGATTTATGATTTTGTCCAGAATTTCAAGATTAACAAATGCTTTTTAAAAGATAATTAATAATTTGTGAAGAACTTATTTGCAATCTTCTTACTTTATGGCCTGCACCATACCATCCAAAAACGGGATGGTCAAACGTGACTAGATGGAATCTTCAACTGGAGTGTTTCAGATTGGCAATAGATCATCGCATCCTTTCACAATTGAGAAAACTGGCTTGTCCATGGTCGGAAGAATCAATAATAGAATCAAGAATAAACTCTATTTCAAACTGATCAATTATTTAAACTTGGAAACATTGTTCTAATATGTCAAAATACATCTGAAGGTATTCTTTGAATGTAAAAACTTTCCTGCCTTTCTGACAAATTAATATGTAATTTTCAGTGACTAAAATACAGTTTTATACATACATCTGTACCTTTTTCACTGCTTAGATATAGGGAAAGTTTTTATTTCTCCTTGTGAATGGGTCCTCACTTCCTCCCCTATTCCCCCCAAATATGTAGGAATATATTAAGTACTAATTTTAAATGATGAAATAATATATCCACTAAACATCTGAGTGACATACCTGATAACTGGTAAGACACAATACAAGGTATTGGCCTATTTAGACAAAAGAAGTATAATACAATCTCTACCCTTTAAAAAAAGCTAAGATGTCATAATCTCCTATCTATTATAACAGCAACATAACCCTGAATAGTCATTCATTTCCTCCTAATAAAATGTTATATGAAACGAATGCTTCAAGATCATTTAATAATAATTTCCAAATAGGTTGGCATAAAAACTAGAGAAACAGCGTACCTACCTTCATCATAAGGCAGTGGTAAATGTTTTATTACCTCTGGTGTCCACCAGTAAGTGTAACTATTAAAAAAAAAAAAGGATTAAAATGCGCCAAATGTAAATGCTGGTTTTCTACAATTCACTAGATAAAATGTGTTATCTAGACAAACGAACTATGGTAGGGGGTGGTTAGTACTAGGGTAACAGGAAAGGCTCCTAAAATTTTGCTTGAGACTGAAGTCATGCTTTAGAGCAGTGCTTCTCAAAGGCAGCATACACATGAATCACTTGAAAATCCTGTTAACAGGCAGATTCTGATTCAGTAGGTGGGGTCTGAGATTCTGCATTTAAGACAAGCCCCTGGTGATATCAAAGGGGCTGGCCCTCAGACTACTTTTTAAATAGCAAGGCTTTAAAGCATGGGGGAAAAAAAAAAAACAACAGAAAAGGGATAAGTCTGCTGCTTACAAAGAATTCATTCAGTCTTTCACCATTTATTAAGCAATTTATTTATTGACTTACTGTGTGTCAAACACTGTTCTACACTTTAGAAATGCCGTGTTGAAAATAAAGAGAAAGTAGAGCTACAGTATTGTTCCGATCTTCACCAGCACAAGTTTCATGCTGGAAAGAGAAATACACAAGATAAGAGGGAACTGTGCACAGCCCAAGAGGCGGAAGGAGACAGCACAGAATCTCTGGGAGCGTTCAGGTGTCCTGATAGAGCTGCGCTCAATACTCTTTTTAAAGAGCAGAACTGACATTGGAAATGGGCAAATGCAGTCTTGATGTTCAAAAGCCAGAGGGTGAAAGACTCCAAAAACTACACAGCAATGAGTGTGATGTCAACGCAGGCAAGATAACAAATCAAGTATTTACTAGAGATGGGAGTAACCTAAGAAGATGACCGGTGACTTCTATGAAACCACATCTATTCATAAAAACAAGCCACACCAGGCTATTCTCATTTCCTTTTCCAAAAAAATCAGATTATCAGATCAAAGGAATGAAAAAGACATGGGCTAACTCATTTAAAAGGGTGTATGTGTGTTAGAGAGAGAAAGAACTCACCCACGAGCAAGCACAGGCATAAATTCTAATGATGGCAGACAGAATTGGCAGAGGAGGAAAGCAGAGAAGGTATCAACGCATATATAAATAAATAACTAAAAAACGGTTACTTAGGAAAAAGAAGAAGACATTATAAAGAACATGTTTTAACTCAGAATGCACCATGTGAAGAAAAAGAATTAAGAGAAAATTAAGAGATCAGGCCATAAATTTTTAAAAAATATTACTAAACTGTATCCTTATGCAAAATAAAGCTTAACAATACTTTTCAACAAAGCTAGAGTCATCAAGACAGTATTGTACTGGCACAAAAATGGAAATACAGACCAATGGAACAAGATAGAAAGCCCAGAAATAAACCCACACACCTATGGGCACCTTCTCTTGGACAATAGAGGCAAACAATGGGGAAGAGACAGTCTCTTCAATAAGTGGTGCTAGGAGAACTGGACAGCTATGTTAAGAGAATGAAATTAGAACACTTCCTAATGCCATACACAAAGATAAACTCAAAATGGATTAAAGACCTAAATGTAAGACCAGAAATTATAAAGCTCTTAGAGGAGAATATAGGCAGAACACTGTATAACATAAATAACAGCAAGCTCCTCTATGACCCACTGCCCAGAGTAATGGAAATAAAAATAAACAGGTGGGACCTAATTAAATTTAAAAGCTTTTGAACAGCAAAGGAAACTATAAACAAGGTGAAAAGACAACCTTCAGAATGTAAGAAAATAATAGCAACTGAAACAACCGACAAATGATTAATTTCCAAAATACACAAACAGCTCATAAAACTCAATACCAGAAAAACAGCCCAATCAAAAAGTGAGCAGCTATGGAAGACGGTATGGAGATTCCTTAAAAAACTAGGAATAAAACCACCATATGACCCAGCAATCCCACTACTGGGCATATACCTTGAGGAAATCAAAATTGAAAAAGACACAAATACCCCAATGTTCACTGCAGCACACTCACGATAGCTAGAACATGGAAGCAACCTACATGTCCATTGACAGATGAATGGATAAAGGAGCTGTGGTACGTATATACAACGGATTACTCAGCTATAAAAAGGAATGCATTTGAGTCAGTTCCAATCAGGTGGATGAACCTAGAGTCTATGATACAGAGTGAAGTAAGTCAGAAAGAGAAAGATAAATATTGTATACTAATGCATATACATGGAATCTAGAAAGATGGTACTGATGAGTTTATTTTCAGGTCAGCAATGGAGAAACAGACATAGAAAACAAACTTAAGGACATGGCTTGGAGGGGAGGAAGAAGGGGGTGAGATGTACGGAGGAGTAACATGGAAACTTACATTACCATATGTAAAATAGATAGTCAGTTTTGCTGTATGACTCAAGTAACTCAAATAGGGGCTCAGTATCAGCCTAGAGGGGTGGAATGGGGAGAGAATGGGAGGGAGGTTCAAGAGGGAGGGGACATAGGTATACCTATGGTTGATTCATGTTGATATTTGGCAGAAAACAGCAAAATTCTGTAAAGCAATTTCCTTCAATTAAAAAATAAAAATTTTTTTTAAAAAGTGGGCAAAAGACTTAAACAGACATTTCTCCAAAGAAGATACACAGATGACTAATGTGCTAAGTCACTTCAGTTGTGTCCAGCTCTTTGTGACCCTATGGACTGTAGGCTGCCAGGCTCACCTGTGCATGTGATTCTCTAGGCAAGAATACTGGAGTGGGTTGCCACGCCCTTCTCCAGGGAATCTTCCTGACCCAGGGATTGAACCCGTGTCTCTTAGATGACTAATAAACACATGAAAAGATGCTCAACATTGCTTATTATTAGAGAAATGCAAATCAAACTGCAATGAGATATCACCTCACACCAGTCAGAATGGCCATCATCAAAAATCCACAAACAATAAATATTGGAGAGGGTGTGGAGAAAAGGGAACCCTCTTGTACTGTTGGTGGGAATGCAGACTGATACAACCACTATGGAAGACAGTACAGAGATTCCTTTAAAAATGAGAAATAAAACTACTATATGACCCAGCATACTATATGATCCCCACTACTAGGCATATACCCTGAGGAACCCAAAATTAAAAAAGACACATGTACCCCAATGTTCACTGCAGCACAATTTATAATAGCTAGGACACAGAAGCAACCTAGATGTCCATCAACAGATGAATGGATAAGGAATTTGTGGTACACAGATATAGTGGAATGTTAGCCATAAAAAGGAATGCATTTCGGTCAGTTCTAATGAAGTGGATGAATAGAGCATATTATACAGAGTGAAGTAAGTTAGAAAAACAAATATTGTATATTAACACCTATGTGTGGAATCTAGAAAGATAGTACTGATGAACCTACTTGCAGAGCAGCCATGGAGATGCAGACAGAGAAGAAAAGCTTTATGGACACGGGCTGTGGGGAGGGAGAGCGGGGGATGAATGGAGACAGTAGCATGGAAACATATACACTACTGCCATTTGTAAAACAGAAGACCAATAGGAATTTGCTATATGATCCAGGGAACTCAAACCAGGACTCTGTGGCAACCTAGAGAGGTGGGAAGGGGTGGGAGGTTCGAGGGGGGTTCAAGAGGGAGGAGACATATGTGTACCTATGGCTGATTCATGTTGATGTATGGCAGAAATCAGCACAATATTGTAAAGAAGTTATCCTTCAATTAAAAGTAAATAATTTTTTTTTTTAAGTCTAACTCTTCTAAGTGGGTCTCAGAAGGAAAGAAGCCCAAAGAAATACCTGCTCTGGGGAAGCTGGGCTGAGATGGATGGAGGAGGAGAGCATCTGAGAGGATTGAGCCCAGGACTGGGAGGCATCACCTCCCCCACCAGCACATTCACCCAGGGGAAGAGCACCTGCACCGGGACAGAAATCTGCTTCCGGACCAGGTATCAGAGGACAGGCGATGGCAGGTGGGCGCCACTTCCGCCTCTGCATAAACACCTAGAAAGTCAGCTTCTTTTCTCTTTTTCACTCTCCAGTATTAAGAGTATTCAATTCCACTGGCTCACATAGAAAGGTTATGATTTTAAAAGGCTCTTTAACTCCACTAGTAAACTTGGGAGCTCTCTGAAATAACATATATGGATCTGAGCAAAGCAACTGATATACGTGAACAAGACAGAGACATGGGCAGGATGATAGGACAGTCAAGTGTTGACAGCATGGTTAGTTACAGCTGTTGAAATGATTCCAATCAAAAATCACGTAACAGTGTCAAGGTAGAGGGAGTTGTTGGGTGGTAGCCCACAGGGCTCTGCTATCCTATTCTGTTTAAGGACTCACCCTATTTCATCAAGGACTTACATTAGGATCAAGATAGCCAACTGATTAATTCTGAAGAAGCTACAAAGCTAGAGGAAATAGCTAATAAATAGGATACGTGTTTACGTATTTTTTCTGGAAGCAGGCAAAGCATATACAGGCAAGAAAAGATGGCAGAGATAAGGCATGGCAATAGGGCATGTTAAAAAGACGGGAATTCCAGTGGATAGAAGCCCAGAGAATTAACATTACGATAGCATTGCTGCAAACAGTCAATGTAACTTTGTACTTCATGATAAAAAAACAGATTACCCAGGACAAGGGGAACGATGGCACCAATGGTCCCACAACACTTGGCACAAATTAAACCAGAGTCGGACTACTGTTGGACCCAGGTTTGAATTCCAGTTTAAAAAGAGCACTGATATAAACTGGAATACAGAAGAAAGCCTTCTGAACGCTAAACAGACTTAAAACCACAGTACAGGAGAAACAGTTAAGAAAGTGGAGCTATTTAACCTGGAGAAGAAGAACTTTGAGAATGTGTGAACCTGTCTTCAAATATTTAAAAGACCATCAAGTGAATGAGAAAACTGTGTTCTTAAGGTCTCAGGGGATTAAACTAAGATTAGTAGGTAAAGTTACAGACAAACGGATCTCAGCATGATATGAGAAAGAATAATGTGAGTAAACTGTCCAAAAACGACTACCTCTCAATCTGACAGGTGCTGGTTGACAAACCGACGCCAGCCAAGCACAGTACAGCTGAGCCCCACCTGGGAAGATACAGAGGGAACTCATACATCAGACAGAAAATAGTGCCAGGAAACCTCCCAACTCTGAGTCAAAGAGACAATGTATAATGCCTAAAAATACCCTGGTGACTTTATTAACACTGATTCCAAAATGGCATCTGAGATGATATATGACATATTAACCTATTTCAGACTTCCCTGGTGGCCCAGATGGTAAAGCATCTGAATACAATGCGGGAGACCCAGGTTCGATCCCTGGGTTGGGAGGATCCTCTGGAGAAGGAAATGGCAACCCACCCCAGTACTATTCAGAACAAAGCTTCAATCAGCAGTTTGAACAGATTCATAAATGTGGGATTTTGAGTCACAAAAGTAGTTATCTCGAGAGAACTGGTTTGGATGAATTCTGGGCAAAGCTAGTTTATCCCCCCTTCCCTTATCATTTTATAAAAATACTATTTCAGAATAAGTCATTGGTAAACAGTGTAAAATACAGATGGTCACAAAGTTTGGAAACACAGACAAATACATAATAAAATGTTCACTAATAGTATGTTATAAAATAGATCTTAATCATCCAAATAAGCATGATGGTATGGTCACTCACCTAGAGCCAGACATCACAGCATGTGAAGTCAAGTGGGCCTTAGGAAGCATTACTATGGACAAAGCTAGTAGAGGTGATGGAATTCCAGCTGAGTTATATCAAATCCTAAAAGATGATGCTGTTAAAGTGCTACACTCAACATGCCAGCAAATATGGAAGACTAAGCAATGGCCACAGGACTGGAAAAGGTAAGTTTTCATTTCTAATCTCAATGAAGGGTAATGCCAGAGAATGTTCAAATTACTGTATAACTGCACTCATTTCACATGCTAACAAGGTAATGTTCAAAATCCTTCAAGCTAGGCTTCAATAGTACATGAACCAAGAACTTCCAGACGTACAAGCTGGATTTAGAAAAGGCTGAGGAACCAGAGATCAAATTGCAAACATCTGTGGGATCATAGAAAAAGCAAGAGAATTCCAGAAAAACATCTACTTCTGCTTTGACTGTGTGGATGACAACAAACTGTGGAAAATTCTTAAAGAGGTGGGAAAACCAAACCACCTTACCTACCTCCTGAGAAACCTGTGTGCAGGTCAAGAGGCAACAGTTAGAATGGGATATGGAACAATGAACTGGTTCAAAATTGGGAAAGGAGTTCATCAAGGCTGTATATTGTCACACTGCTCATTTAACCTGTATACAGAGTACACCATGTGAAATGCTGGACTGGATGAATCACAAGCTGCAATCAAGATTTCTGGGAGAAGTATCAACAACCTCAGATATGCAGATGATACCACCCTAATGGCAGAAAGTGAAGAGGAACTAAAGAGCCTCTTGATGAAGGAGAAAGAGGAGAGTGAAAAAGCTAGCTTAAAACTCAACATTCAAAAAACTAAGATCAAGGCATCTGGTCCCACCCCATCACTTCATGGCAAATAGATGGGGAGAAAATGGAAATAGTGGCAGAGTTTATTTTCCTGAGCTCCAAAATCACTGCAAACAGTGACTGTAGCCGTGAAATTAAAAGATGCTTGCTCCTTGGAAGAACGCTATGACAAACCCAGTCAGCACATTAAAAAGCAGAGACATCACCTTGCCGACTAAAGTCTGTATTGTCAAAGCTTTGTTTTTCTTTCTTTCCAGTAGTCATGTACAGATGTGAGAACTGGACCATAAAGAAGGCTGAGCACTGAAGAATTGATGCTTTTGAACTGTGGTGCTGGAGAAGGTTCTTGAGAGTCCCTTGGACAGCAAAGAGATTAAACCAGCCAAACCTAAAGGCATTCAACCCTGAATATTCATTGGAAGGACTGATACTGAAGCTCTAATACCTTGGCCACCTGATGCAGAGAGCCAACTCATTGGAAAAGACTGATTCTAGGAAAGATTGAGGGCAGAAAGAGAAGGAACAACGGAGGATGAGATGGTTGAATGGCATCACTGACTCAATGGACATGAATTTGAGTAAACTGGGAGCCAGTGAAGGGCAAGAAGCCTGGCGTGCTGCAGTCCATGGGATCACAAAGAGCTGCACATGATTTAGGGAATGAACAACAAAAAATAAGTGATAAAATAATATTATCTAAGTTTCCAGACTTAATGGTCATTCGGATAAAGCATCGGCCTGCCATGCGGGAGATTCGGGTTTGATCCCTGGGTTGGGAAGATCCCCTGGAGAAGGAAATGGCAACCCATTCCAGTATTCTTGCCTGTAGAATCCCATGGATAGAGCAGCCTGGCAGGCTACAGTCCACGGGGTCGCAAAGAGTCAGACACGACTGAGTGGGTTCACTTCACTCACAACTAAGGAATGCAGTCGTTTTAAAGAACAATAACAATACTAGTATCTGTTGGACTACTATGTACTAAGGATTTATATGATCTCATCTGATTCTCAGAAAAACCTACAGGTCAGACACTATCACTATCTCTATTTTACTAATGTGGAAACTGAGAATTGGACCGGTTACATGTCTTGCTTCGGGTCACACAGGTATTAACTGCAGGCAGTCCCTCCAGAGCTTGGCTGCTCCCAGACTGCGTGGATCATGTGTCAGACCCAGTAGGAAGTACTTCCCATTCATATTTTATTTAATCCTTAAAGTGACCTGTGAGGTGTGTGTAGTCATTTCCTTTCTATAGTTGGGAAAACAAGATTTCCAGAGGTTTAGAAACAGGTCTAAGGTCACACACCTGCAGAAAATCCAACTCAGCTCTACCCTAGCATCCATGCTCCAGTCTGGTTGTAGCCTCTGGCTATTTCTTCTGAGAATCAGCATATGGATTTAACCCTCATCAAAATAACTAGTATCGGTGGGTGACTAGAAAGGCCAAAATAAAGTACTGAAATTTATCCTACAGTCTTTATTAGTATCAGTTGTTGATGCCAAAAATCAATTTTTGGAATTTTCACATTCTAGAGAAAAACAAAACAAGGAGACCAAGTCAACTGTGAGAGCCACAGTACCTACTTTGATAAAAGTTTATTCTCAGTGGGAGGTGTTTAGTGTATTCACTTACTGTGCTGTCTAATCGGCTACATAACCTCAGTCAAGACACATTTTCTCTGCAACTCAGTTTCCTTTTTTTAATTTTAAAAATGGGAATGTAACATCAGCTTCCTTTTATTTCCACAAATAAGCACCAACACTGCCTGCCTCAGTTATGTAACTCTAGGTTTAACTTATGCTTGTAATTTACTAGCTAATTTCAGCAACAGAAAATTGAGTTTTGCTTGTTCTCCAAGTTGTATCTTAATAGCTTCAATACTTTAAGGTAATATAAAGTTTCAGAAAATCAACCATATTTACCCATAGTCAATTGCATCAACAAAGCTAAATATAGGCATTTATGTTTATCTCTCATCAAATAAACATAATTAGCTCCAGATTTTTTTGTCAGCAAAAATTCATGGCAATCATTTATTAATATAGTGGAAAAATCAGCACTGCTTCATTTATAGGGAAAGTAAGGTCAAGCATTAAGCTGGTTATTCCAAGAAAATACACTTAAAAGAACAAAGCTGAGAAACACATAAACTCTGACATTTTCTTAATATTCGAAATGTTCCTGAAGTAATAGAGAATTTGGCAACATCTATAACATTAGCACTTGCTAATTCACCAGTTGCTTGTGGTCTGTCCACACAGTTAGCACAGACCAGCAATGAACCCTGTAGTGTTTGCGAGGCACTGTTGCACAAAATGAGGGCTAGATCACACGGATGCTGTGAGAGGAGAGCCTTAGGAGCAGACCTGACATCACAGGGCTCTGAGCAGAAGGGACCAGGCTCAAGTCTCATATGTGAAAAATGTTGCCCATTATTAGAACATGACTCTTCAATTAACAGTGCTAAAGAGTCCTCTCATTAAACCCTTACAATGACTCTGTAATGTGTGTCCTGTCATTTACATTGTGCAGAGGAAGGAAATGAGACTTAGAGAAGTTAAATAACTAGTCCAAGGTCACACGGCTACAGAGACGCCAACTCAAGTCCCCTGACCCTGCAGCCTGTGCTACACAGAGAGTCTTGTCCTATCCTCAGGAGATAGTTCATTCATTTGGGGACTGCTGCTGCTGCTAAGTCACTTCAGTCGTGTCCGACTCTGTGCGACCCCATAGATGGCAGCCTACCAGGCTCCCCTGTCCCTGGGATTCTCCAGGCAAGAACACTGGAGTGGGTTGCCATTTCCTCCTCCAATGCATGACAGTGAAAAGTAAAAGTGAAGTCGCTCAGTCATGTCTGACTCTTCATGACCCCATGGACTGCAGCCCACCAGGCTCCTCCATCCACGGGATTTTCCATGCAAGAGTACTGGAGTGGGGTGCCATTGGCTTCTCCGTATTTGGGGACAACTGCTACCAATTTAACTGTCATCATAATAGCCCATACAGCAAATGACTCAAGAAAGCCCAGATTGAGCAACAGGGCTGGTGGGAGTGGCGCCTGCCACGAGCACCATGGCTCTAGCTTCCTGTCCTCCCCAGTGTCACCAAGAGTTCCCTGTGCTTCCTGGAGGAAAGAACATTGGAATTCCAAAGTGAGGCTGCCTAGACACCACACTTAAAAACCAAAGACGATTCCTTACATGTTAAGAGTTCTTTATCACCCCACATTTGTAGGAAGCACTCAAAAGTTATGTTACTGGTTTGCTCCAGTGGAGCTTCAACTTAACAGTTCAATGATGAAGCTCTGAAACTTTGTATCTTATGAAAATGCAAAACAACTGTATTTGTTAATGACAATTTCCCAATGTTGAGGCTGAAACTCCAATACTTTAGCCACCTGATGTGAAGAGCTGACTCATTTGAAGAGACCCTGATGCAGGGAAAGATTGAGGGCAGGAGGAAAAGGGGACAACGGAGGATGAGATGGTTGGATGGCATCACTGACTCAATGGACATGAGTTTGGGTATGCTCCCGGAGTTGGTGATGGACAGGGAGGCCTGGCGTGCTGCGGTTCACGGGGTCGCAAAGAGTCTGACACGACTGAGCGACTGAACTGAACTATCAGGACATCAACAATACTAAATTCCTCCTGGCAAACATGTAGCAAGGCTGACTACTTTAGCCTATATTATCATTTCTCAAAAAGAAAGTTCTCTCATATTCAAAATAATATCAAAGCTGAGTTTAACACAGTAGACCAGGAAGAAAAATACCTTCTTCTTGTTGGTAAAAGTCTCATGGTATTTTTGTGATGCAAATAAAAATCTGTCGGGAGTTCCCAGAGATGAGGTTTCCCTTCAGTGGGATGGAAAACTCCCAGGAAGAGATTAATGGAATCTTGTCTGTCAGCATCTAAAAAGCAAAAATACATAATTCAGGAACTCTATTACTCATATAAACAACCCAGGGGAATGCTTTTTTAGGAGGATTAAGGGTACATCTGGAATGTCATAGAACACACCTCTGAAAATAAAAGCATTTATACTGTAAAAGTCATCCACAACATCTAAAACACCCACCAAGATTTTGAAAATTAAAATCTTATTTCAAAATGTTTCCTTTTTACTCTATACGTCTCATAACATAGAGGATAGTGAATGTAAACTGCTTCTTGAATTTTGAGAGATTCTTAAAAAGTCTTTAAGAACTGCCCTAGTTACCTTAGTGATTGCATTTTTAGAATAAAAACATTCTCACCATTTGTGAGTTTACCTGAAACAAAGAACATCTTCACTTTATGGCAAAGACAGAAGAGAAGTCAGACAAATAAAGCGGCCCAATTCCTACCCATATTCTGTGGCACATCCTTGAACAAGTCAGTTTCCAAGTTTCTGCTTTTAATCCATGAAAAGATACTCCATTTCTTTAGCAGAGACAACCTTTACAACATTTGGTTTCCCCTACAGCTGTGTTTGATAAAGAAGGCAGAGTGTGCACACGGAAAACAGCGTCACTCTAACCATTCAACCTCTCCAAAAGTACTTTTTCAAAACAGACTACAAACTAGTAAAACTAATACAATTATGTAAAGTTTAAAAATAAAATAAAATTTAAAAAAAAATAAAACTCCCCCCCCCCAAAAAAAATAAAATAAAATAAAAAACAAACTAGTAAAACTGACCACACACACACACACACACGCTGTCTCTCCTCTTCTTTTTCTCAATTGTATTTTTGGTAAAAACGATAAGCACTGAAGTGGTCTCATGAGCCATCCTTCCTGTCCTGCACAGCCCCCTCCCAAGCATCCTTCATTCTTTCCATTCTGGTCTCGGAGCCCTTGTATATTCAAGTTAGGGGCAGACATCCACAATATAAATAATAATCTCTTTCTGAAATTGAGCACAGAACCAAAAAGCCAACAGAAATGACTGCTTTTGAAACAGGATATCATCATCATAAAATCAATTTCCTTCCAACAGCTATAGTGAACACAGAAAAATCTGAAATTAGCAACACTGTTCTCATTGGGCTATTTGGTCATTTTGGCAGAAGCAATAAATGAAATCTGGTACATTAAACATGGGTTCCAGTTATATATTTTGACAGGAAGCATTCCATTAAAACAGCGCTCACCTTTTATGCTACAAGTAATACATGAAAGGGATGTGTTTATATGATGAGTATACTTGGAGCCTTTTTTCCATTTGTTGAGAGAAAACATCAAGTATTAAATGATGAAGGCATTACCACCCCAATTTGCACCCTCTTAACACAATATGAAAGTAAACATACTGCTTTTATAGTAATTATATTCTTTATGATTCTTGGGTAGCCTTAATGGCACTTAATAACTCACACTATGCAGTACCTCAAAATATCTTAATTCTATCTAAAGAAGCTTTCCATTTTTCAGCCACATTTTCAAGGAGTTTCTTTTATCCCTAATTAAGACTAATTAGTAGTTCCTTTAATTTTTAGCAAGTATGATAAAATGTAAGATTGAGAAACCTAACCAAATAATAGATATGCCTTCAAAGGATCATAATGGAGACTTCTTGAATGTACTGCTGTTACATTAACTTACAATGTATCTATGGTATTTATGGTCACTTACTAAGCTTGGATTTCTTTGGAAGGAATGATGCTAAAGCTGAAACTCCAGTACTTTGGCCACCTCACGCGAAGAGTTGACTCATTGGAAAAGATTCTGATGCTGGGAGGGATTGGGGGCAGGAGGAGAAGGGGACGACAGAGGATGAGATGGCTGGATGGCATCACTGACTCGATGGACGTGAGTCTCAGTGAACTCCGGGAGTTGGTGATGGACAGGGAGGCCTGGTTTGCTGCGATTCATGGGGTCGCAAAGAGTCGGACACGACTGAGCAACTGAACTGAACTGAACTGAACTGAACTAAGCTTGGAATCTAAGGCTAGTCCTAATGAGCCTCAGGAACTTTTCCTGGCTACTTTTGACTGCAGATGAAGTTTTCGCCCTCTGGAAGACAGTAGTACTTTGGACCGAGACAAAAGCTTAAAATAGGTAGGTTCTCTGCAGTTGCAGATAACAAGAGGGCAAAATAACTACCTACTTTTATATTCAATTGTGCTTTAAAGGAAAAAGGAATATGCACCTTTCAAACTCCATCCAGATAGTTAATCACTAACACACTGTATTTCAATAGGTCAGGCTTGAAGATAACAGTTCTTTTTATTTTATTTATTTATTTATTTTTATTTTTTTTTAATCTGGCGCGGCGGCCCCGCCCTCCCTGGCCCCGCACGCAGGCCCGGTCCTGCTGCGGAGCATCTCGGGAAGTGTAGTCTAGGCGCCCAAAGCATCCTGGGAGTTGTAGTCAACAGTTCTTTTTAATTAGCCAAAAATGATTATTTGGAAACTAGAGTATTTGTTGACCAAATATTAAATTAAGTCCATGATAAAGTGGCCTCTGAAATCAGTAATGGAATGGGATGCTATTCGATAAACAGTACTATTTAACCAGGGTGAGGAGCAGACAGTGAACTTGGACCACTGCCTCCTACTGTATGTTGAAATAAATACCAACTAAATGTCAGAAGGACAAAGATCAACACCCTAATAGAAAAACATGCAATTTTTAAAAGAAACAAATAGATGGTAAACATTCAAAAACTCAACTTTACTAGTATTCAGTAAATGATGCAAACTGAGAACAATGCAAACCATTTTCTACTTATTAAGCTGGCAAATACTTTCCAAAATGGGCACTCCTATACTCTGCTGAGAGAGAACTGATTGCTACACCCTTTCGTTAAGGCTATCTGGCTATACATATACATATATGTCTTTAAAGATCCTGAAAATATGTATACTCTGACCTAATAAATATGGTGCTGAAATTTTCATAATATAAAAAACATTCAAAAAAGATGTTCGTTTAAAAGAAACATAAATGCACAATAAAAACAGGTAACCTCACTGTGGTGCTTCTAAAGGACAGACTGCCACAAGGTTACCAAAAATTAAGTTGTAAAAGAGTATTTAGGGTCATAAAGATTACTCAACATTATCTAAAAGGGAAAAAGCAGATATACATTACCTGTACAGTAACTAGAAGGATCATGTTCTGCTAAATATGAACAAGTTGCTACCTCTGAAAGGTGAGGATTATATGATTTATTTGTGAGTTATTTTATACTTTTTATAATTAGCATATATTACCTTCATAACTACAAAAAAAAAAACCCACCATTCATTCATCCAAGAGCCTACTATGTCTGTCCCACACTAGGTATATGGTCTATACATAACTGATTCTGGCTTTCATGGGGCTTACATTCCACAGTGGGAAGCAAAAATAATTCTCAAGTAAATAAGGTACAGGGTACTTTCAGAGGATGTTAGTTCTTTGAAAAAATAAGAGTGACATGAGAGTAATGAGAGAGAAGAGGGACACTTAGGTCGGTGATCAGGGAAGCAGGTGGAGGCTGCACAGTGTCCGGAACAGCACGAAGGTGGAGGGGGGAGCAGGGGGCTAGAGGGCAGGGGGCAAAGAAAGAGCAGGACTGGGGACAGTGAGGCAGACCACACGCGGCCTCGAAGGTCATGGCAAAGAGTCCGATCTTAAATGCGATGAGAAGCCCTGGAAGGGATTTCAGAGTGGGGAGTGATATGATCTAACTCTCGAAAGGATCACTGTGGCTGCTGTGAAGAGCAAGAACAGAAGAGGGGAGGCCGAGGGAGGAATCAGGAGCCACGGCAGCTGTTCAGAGCCACCAGCTGTCTGAACCAGCCCGGCAACAGTGGGGAGGAAACACAGCAGAAGGATTGGGGATATGCTCTGGAGGTGGAGCCAACCAGGTTTGCTGAGAGGTGAGACCAGGGAAGATAAGGAGAATAAAGAAATTAAGGATGATTCCTAGGATTCTGAACGGAACAATGGAAGCAGAGGTGAAAAAAGAAAAAAAGTAGAGAAACAAGTTTGGGGCAGAGTCAGTACTCTTGCCTGGAAAATCCTATGGATGCAGGAGCCTGGTAGGCTGCAGTCCGTGGGGTCGCTAAGAGTCGGACACGACTGAGCGATTTCACTTTGACTTTTCACTTTCATGCACTGGAGAAGGAAATGGCAACCCACTCCAGTATTCTTGCCTGGAGAATCCCAGGGATGGGGGAGCCTGGTGGGCTGCCGTCTATGGGGTCGCACAGAGTCAGACACGACTGAAGCGACTTAGCAGCAGCAGCAGCAGCAGCAGCAAATCATTTCCTGCTGGAAATGATTAGTTTGAGATTCTTCTCAGATATCCGTGGTAGGGAGAAACTTGGCCTCATGACCTTCCCTCCATAGTTTCTCATGAACATTTCATCTTAGATGGCAAAAGCGACTTTGTAGATGTAACTGAAATGACTAATCAATGACATCAACGTAGGAAAATTATCGTGTCTTACCTGGATCGGCCACTGGAATCATAAGAATCCTTTAAGAGGAGGAAAGCAGACAGATTTTAGGCACAAGGGTTGATGCACCATTGCTGGCTTTGAAGATGGAGTGGACCACAAGCCAAGGAAGGTAAGCAGCATCTCAAACCCGAGAATGAGCCCCAGCCAACAGCACACGGGGACAGCAGTCCGAGAACCACCTCGAGTTCTGCCAGCAACCTGAATGAGCCCAGAGGCCTCCAGATCAGAGCCCACATTCTGACTTCATTGCTCTCATTTGAACTGCAGCCAGGTGAGAGCCTAAGCAGAGAACACAGGTGAGTAATGCTATTCCCAGACTTCTGAACCACAAACACTGGGACATAATAAACGGGTGTTGTTTTAAGCCACTGAGTCTGTGATAATTGGTTATGGCACCTGTAGAAAACTAACACAATATTCAGAAGGAAATGCCTGCAAGGTAGGCATTTAGTTAAGTCTGGAGTCAGGGAAGAGATATATATTTGAGTGTCAAACATATGGTATTTAAAAGCTGGGTGAGATGCCCCTAAGGTAAAAGTGTAGAAAGAGAAGAGGAGAGTTTAGAAATAGGGTAGAAGTCACCAGCGGGACTGAGAGAGACAGCACAGAGGTGAGTTTCAAGAAAGAGTGCTCCATTGTGATACAAGCTGCCAAACAGCTGAGCAAGATGAACACAGAAAAGGAGCCCTTGGTTTGGCAGTGGGAGATTGGGGTGATTGTGATAAGCACGGGTTTGGGGGCATGACAGGGCAAAGGCTCAGTGAAGCAGGTGGAGAGAACAGGATATGAGAGAGGGAACAGGTGTGCAGATAACGCTTCCAAGAGGTTTTGCTTCAGGAGAGCAGAGCTTTTGTTAGCAGTGGGTGTGGTTAAGAACAGAAGGAAAGATTAGATGGAAAACACAAGGTGTGCCTCCATGCTCATGGAAATGAGGCCGCAGAGAGGGGAAACTGACCGCATACGGCAGTGAGCATGTAAGGACAGGGGTTCAGTCCCTGGGTCCGGAAGACCCCCGGGAGAAGGCAATGGCAACCCACTCCAGTATTCTTGCCTGGGAAATCTCATGGACAGAGGAGCCTGGCGGGCTACAGTCCACGGGGTCACAGAGCTGGACATGACTGAGCAACTAAACAACACACACACACACACACACATATATATCTATATATACGTGTGTATATGTATGTATATACAGCTGTTCTATTATTAACTGTGCAGGTATCTTATATTTTTTTCCTTAAAATAGGATTTCAATTCAATAAGCTTCAGAAAAAAATATTCAGGTTTACCTACATATAAATATAAAAGAAAATTAGAACTTGACAAGGAATTACAATTATAAACTTCTTCCTAACATCCAAAGAGAATACCTAGGTACTTGTTCTTCTCTTATTGACGTCCTACAACTGCTTCTGTAGCCAGTTATGGGAGAAACCAAAGGACATTTCTCAGAAAGAAAAGAAACCCCAGAACATGGTAATAGTATGTGAAAACTCAAAACAGTTTTTAAAATGAACCTGAAAGGGAGTCAGGTGGGTTACCCACATAGTCTCCATCTGTCCATATGAACCAAGGATAAAATTCTTAACAACCTCATTTCAAGAACCTTCCTGTCTACCTCAGAGACATGACACGGAGAGACTGATTCACAAAGTTATCTTGAGTGCTTAAAGAAAAGGGTTCTATTAATATATTACCATTATATAATATCCATTGTAATTTTAAAATAAGTTGTACACCCCAATGGCACCATGCTTCTCAAAATACAGAAGTCTGTTTTAGCCATATTATTCATAAAATAATTCCTTTCATAATAGTTCCTCTTTCAGTTGTGCATAATTTTGCTTTACCTTTCCATCGTGTGCACGTTACTTATTTATGACCACCTTCTGTCTTTTAATTGTTCTCCTTTCATTTTTAATCATGCACAGCTACACATTCACTCTCTGTGCTCTAATCTTACTGAAAAACACATGACTTTGTCCTTAAGTGTCAATCAGTTCAGTTCAGTCACTCAGTTGTGTCCGACTCTTTGCGACCCCACGAATCGCAGCATACCAGGCCTCCCTGTCCATCACCAACTCCCGGAGTTCACTCAAACTCAAGTCCATCGAGTCGGTAATGCCCATACAGCCATCTCATCCTCTGTCGTCCCCTTCTCCTCCTGCCCCCAATCCCTCCCAGCATCAGAGTCTTTTCCAATGAGTCAACTCTTCGCATGAGGTGGCCAAAGTATTGGAGTTTCAGCTTTAGCATCAGTCCTTCCAATGAATACCCAGGACTGATCTCCTTTAGGATGGACTGGTTGTATCATAATGACTCCCAATTCAGGAACAACCCTGAACAGGAAGTTTTAAACCTTGTTCAACACATATCCAGAGGTATATGTACTTGTTGGCACATGACTTACATAGCTATTCAAGCTGAACTGTGTTCCCCACAAAAGGGATATTAAAAGTCTTAAGCCCCAGGACCTGTGAATATGACCCTATTTGCAAATCAAGTCTTTGCAGATGTAATCCTGTTAAGATACAGCCACACTGGAATGGGGCAGGCCCTGAATGCAGTATGACTGGTGTCTTCATAAGAAGAGACACACGCACACAGGGAGGAGAACACCACGGAGACACAACAGAGAGGAGAATGTCGTGTGACACCAGAGACAGAAATGAAAGCACCACAGTTTTAATTGCAAGCCAAGGATCAGCAGCAAACCATCAGAAGATAAGAAGCAAGTAAGGAACCTCCCCTGGAGCCTTCAGAGGGAACACAGCCCTGCTGACATTTGATTCCCAACTTAAAGCCTCCAAAGCTGTGAAACAGCACATTTCTGTTGTTTTAAGCCACCAAGCTTGTAGTGCTTTGTTACAGAAGTCCTAGAAAACCAGTACAATAATGAAGCATAGCCAGTGAGACTGCCTTTAGAGAGACTACCTTAAAACCATTCTAATTTACAAAAACAAGTGAAACCACGTGTTATTTTTAGTGTTTTTAGCTATTTATAATAATCATTTGCAATAATGTTGTAGCCACTTGGAATACATCAATACATAATATCTTTATTGGGAACTACAGCAGTAAGTGTAATAAAGGATGATGGGAATACTTCAATATTTTTGCTTTAGAAATCTAGAATTTAAACTTACGCCACTGACCTGAATTTCTAAATTTGACTTTCCTAACTCTTGATTTTTGTTCAGATTAATATACTTTGATTGTAAAGTTCCTAAATCCAGCTCAAGGAGTCATGCACACAGAGCAATATCCAAACACTCTAAAGGTCTATAGTGGCTTTGTGGTTTATGTTACACATTGAGCTCACCAGCTGTATAAAGGCCATAATTCTCAGTGAATTCGAAAGACATGATTTGAGCAGTCTAAGAGCATTCCTGATAAGCCACATGTTATTAGGCTGATATACTTAGCCCTGTTGATTTCTGAATTCAGGGAAAAGGGGAAGCTGGGGAGGGCATAGGTAATGAATTAACTCATGCATTTATTAATTCAGTCCATAAACAGTTTATGTGCCATGAGCAAGGCAGCAGGGACACCATAGTGAACCAGTAGTAAATAAGATGCTCATGAGCTCTTGGGTCTCACAGTGGGGGATACAGGGACACACAACCCAACTAATAGCACAGTCAAGGATTTAAGTGCAACTGTGCCAGGTGCTGCAAAGGTGCAGAATGCTCCAAGAACAAAAACAGGAGCACCTTCCTTGAGAAAGTAAAAGCAGAGTGAGCTCTCAAAAGCTCAGAAGACTGCAGTCTTATCTTCCAATGTTCCAAGGGGCACAGCAAGAGCCTCTGGCAGAGGAAGCCTAACCTAGTCAGGAAAGAGTGAGAAGGTCTGTGTGTCTGGAGAGCTGTGATGGGGGAAGGGGATGGCATGAATGGCAGAATGGCAAGGTAGGCGGGGCCAGACCACACAGGACCTCTAGGTCTCTCCCGCACGTCCCCCCACACCCACTCGGCTGCCAACCAGCTTCCAACCCCTCTGCAGTGTGGTAATGGGGATGGTCTCACTTGATCTCGACTCCAAAGTGACCCCCATGCTCCCCACTTCCTGCTGTTCATGCTTTAGTGTGATAGATAGCCTGTGTTGTGTAGTGAATTGTTTCTCTCTAAAAAGATATACTGAAGCCCTAAACCCCAATATCCATTAATGTAATCTTATTTGAAATTAGGGTCTTTTCAGACATAATCAAGTTATGTGTGCTCAGTTGCATTTGATTCTTTGTGACCCCATGGACTGTAGCCCAGTAGACTCCTCTGTCCATGGAATTTTCCAAGCAAAAATACTGGACTGGGTTGCTATTTCCTTCTCCAAAGGATCTTCCTGACCCAGGAATCAAACCCAGGTCTCCTGCATTTCCTGCATTGGCAGGTGGATTCTTTACCATTACGCCACCTGGGAAGCCCAAATCAAGTTAAGATAATGCCATACTGAATTAGGGTAGACCCTAATCCAATTAGGGCTTTGCAGGTGGCACTAGGGCCTGCCAATGCAGGACACGTAAGAGACACAGGTTTGATCCCTGGGTCAAGGATCCCCTGGAGAAGGAAATGGCAACCCACCCCAGTATTCTCGCCTGGAAAATCCCATGGACAGAGGAGGCTGGCGGGCTACACCCCATGTCGCAAAGAGTCGGACACAGCTGAAGTGACTGAGTGTGCACGCATGCTAACCCAGTATGACTGGTGTCCTTACAGGAAGAGGGAAACTTGACACAGACCTAGACACACAGAGGAAGACCATTCGACCGTGGAAGCAAGACAGCTGCAAGCCGAGGAACACTGAGGACTGCTGGCAAAATATCAGAAGCTGGGAAGAGGCATTCTCCTCTGTGGACTTCACAGTGAACTTGGGTGGCTCTGCTGACAACTTCACACTGAACTTCTACCTCTGAACTGTGAGATAAGTTTCTGTTGTTTTACATCACCTAGTTCTTAGTATTTTGTTGCAGCAGCCTTAGGAAACTGTCACAGATTTTGCTCATGTGTGGGTGGGACCACAATTTGCTTCTGAGCAATGGTATATGGCAAAGTGATGGCATGACACCCCACGATTACATTATGTTATATAAGACTGTTTTGCCAGAAGACTCATTCTAGAGACCCTTTCCCATGCCAGTGATGAAGACGCAAGCTGCCATGATCCCTACAAGGAACAAGTCCACAAGGAACTGAATTCCCCCAACAAGCACATGAGCAGGGAAGCAGACCCTCCCCGAATCAGGCCTCCAGATGAGACCACATCTGACTGACATCTCCACTACAGCTTGGTGAGACCCTCTGCAGAGGACCTGGCTAAACTGGGCCTGGAATTCTGACCCACAGAAATCGTGAGATATGAATATATGTTGCTTTAAGCTCTCAATTTTTCAGTAATTTGTTAGATAGCACAGGAAATGAATATGCCTGCACAGAAGTATAGCAAGCCGCCTTTGCATTCTCTCTGGGCACGGAAAAGGCTGAAGGCTGATTCTTTTGTGGATGGTTTCACGTACTCTCCTGAGGTTCCCAGCGCTGGAGACACCTGCAGTTCCCTTGGCATGAGCACAGGCTTCTCACATCAGGCATTTTCCTGCTACTCCTTCCTTGGGAAGCCAGTGATCAATCACCTCCTGGTTCCCGCTGCTATGGTCCCTCTGGCCAGGACCTAGGCCAATGCCATGCCAGCACCCTCCCCCACGGGCCACCTCTGGTCACCTGGTA
The DNA here is from genome assembly GCF_002263795.3 of Bos taurus. Lineage (NCBI taxonomy): Eukaryota > Metazoa > Chordata > Mammalia > Artiodactyla > Bovidae > Bos > Bos taurus. The sequence continues at coordinate 40,470,190 of NC_037336.1, forward strand.
GGCCTACTGATCCTCTGGCCTCAGCAACTCTAGGAGGGGAGGCCATTCCCAACATGGCAGCCCGCTCCTCAGCCCGTCCCTCTGCTTCAGCTTTGCTACACAGCTGCCCGAAGCCAACAACTCCACGGGGTCCCTCATTAAGCCTGCCCAGAATCCAGTTCTCTCCAGGCTGGAGGTAAAGGAGCAGGGGCTGGGGACAGTCACGGCGTAGCAAAAATTCAAAGAATCTCTTTGCTGATTCCTCTTCTCTACATTTTGTAAACGGTTTTGTCTTTAATCTAGTTTAAGAGTCCAAGACTCACAAAATCAACTTGAGCTCTTCCTTTAAAAATTCTGTGCACGGGACCTGTCTCACAGTCACTTTGGTGGGTGACATCAGAATGGAGGCAGAAAAAGTGCCCTTTTAACCACCTGTTGCTGTTAGTACTCCCAAGTCATAAAACGAGAAAAGACTAAAATTTAGTGCTAATGTTACTTCTCATTTCTAGCTGACATTTAAAAGATACAGTGATATTCACATACTTAGACAACTGTTAAAATGATGAACTCTATTTAAAAATAATTACTCAATACTCTTAAATTGATCTATGTATTTCCAGGGCTTCCCTGGTGGCTGAGCTGGTAAAGAATTTGCGTGCAATGCAGGAGACCTGGATTCGATCCCTGGGTTGGGAAGATCCCGTGGAGAAGGAAAAGGCTACCCACTCCAGTATTCTGGCCTAGAGAATTCCATGGGCTGTATGGTCCGTGGGGTCACAAAGCATCGGACACGACAGAGTGACTTTCACTTTCATTACAAGCAGAAACTAGGAATGAGGCAGAAGCCAAGGAATCACAGTACTGTGAAGTATACAAAAGCTCCAGTTATGGGTGGCCAAAGTGCCCTACTTAAAATACAAAGTTTATTCATTCATTTACTGCATATTTACTGAGCACCTCCTAAGCGACAGATTCTGTTTTATTTAAACTTTTAAAAAATATTTAACTTTGACATTACTTTTCCAGTTAGCTTTAAAAACAAGGATATGTAAAAGAGAAAAATGTGCATCAGGATAAGTCTCAGAAATGCATATAACTCCAGAATTACCTGAAAAAGCATTGCTGTAATATCGAGATAGGGTCTGCATGATGTCTTTTGAGTGCTGGGTCCACGGTGCTATCTTTCTGTAGGTTTTTACACGATGAACAAGTTGGGAACCACCATACTGAAGGGACAGGGTATCCCCATGGTCTTCATAGAGTTCCTCAAACAACCTAAGAAGCCCAAGTAAAACACACAAACATTAAAGAATTTCATCCAAAGTATTATACACCTTATTCACTTAGCTACAGATTCAAAACAAGTCTTTTCGTACATGAATTCCCCTGAGCCTTTCTTTTCAAGTAGACTCTTCAACATCTTGGAAGATAAATGCATACACAAAATGTATTACATTTTAGAGTAATAGTCCAATAAACAACAAAATCACAGAAAACTCTAAGGGGAAAAAAAAAAAAAAAGCAGGGGGACCAAAAAGCATAATCCACCCAAGCCTAGACCAAGGTGGTTCTACTCTCTTAAAAGACTCCTAACTTTCTGCAGCCTGCCAGCTCAATTTACCTCCCATGCCAGAATTTTCTGTTCTCTCTGAATTGCCTTTGGAAGAAAGGACAAGCTCTTGTCACATCAAACCATATTCTTTCCTAGAAATATATGTTTGAAACTTCTGTTTCTTCAAGTGCCTGTTAAGGTTTTTTAATGCAGTGATGGCTGAGATCTGGCCATTTGTAAGCTGAGCACTCTTTTGGACAGAGCCTTTATGACTATCTCAGAGGACTGATAATAGCGATCACTGCATTTCAAGAAACAGTACTTCATGCCTGTCATGGACCCAGTGGGCAGTGAAATAACAGTATTTCTTCAATCTTTTATCTATCTGACCTGTTTAATTCAAAATATACGAAGGCATATTACTTTTTTTCCTAACACAGCCTGAGATTTTTTTTTTTCAAAGAAACTCACTAGTTTGGATTTATCTAAAGTACACAGCATTTTTTGATAATTAACACAAATAGGAAAACAAAACCATGGCAACAACACATAGGGCTTTAATAGAAATAGATGTTACCAAATTTAAATTACGTCTTTTAACAACATAATTTTTGAGAAGCCAAAAGGGGAAATGAGTTCATAAAAGTCCTTTATGATTAATCAAGTTTGCTTTCTGTCATTACCAGCATTTGAAAGGCAAAAAAAATAAGGCTTACCTAACTGCATCTGTATCAAATTGTAGATTGGGTTTGTCAATTAAGCCCAAGGAGTACAGTTGATAAGCCAGAGCACATTTCCCCACCATAAACTGTGCTGTGTTGGTGCGATCCAAACAGTCCACACAGTTGGTTCGAAGAACACCAGTCTAAAGAGAAACACCTTGAACGGTCAATCATTATTCAGTCACCAGAACTACTTCCAGCCTACGCAAGATTTCTTTAAGAAGACAAGCTGCAAGTAGGGTGTTATTCCTGAGCAAATAATGAAGCATTTTTTTTCACTATAAAAGGTTATATTTGGTAGTCACAATATTGCTCCAATAGCATCATTATACCTTCTAGTCTATATTTGAATTTTTCTTTAGTTTAACAAGATAAAACAAACAGCTAACATTTTCCACCTGTGCCAATTAGTTAAATATGTGCTTTTCCTCCTGGTCTGTCTCCTTTACTGTACAAACCAAACCATTTAGTGGCTGAGGCAGTTTCATTCTTAAAGCATAATTAATAGATATAGTGATTATCTGGCTCATTTTCCAAAGTCCTTCTAATTTGTTCTTTACACATTTCTGTTTGTTTCTATTTCCAATAATTTTATATTATATGAAAAAAGTCTATGAAAGTGAAAGTTGCTCAGTGTGTCTGACTCTTTGTGACCCCATGGACTATACAGTCCATGGAATTCTCCAGGCCAGAACCCTGGAATGGGTAGCCTTTCCCTTCTCCAGGGGATCTTCCCAACCCAGAGATCAAACCCAGGTCTCCCACATTGCAGGAGGATTCTTTACTAGCCGAGCCACAAGGGAAGTCCAAGAATACTGGAGTGGGTAGCCTATCCCTTCTCCAGTGGGTCTTCTCAACCCAGGAATCGAACTGGGGTCTCCTGCGTTGCAGCAGACTCTTTACCAACTGAGCTATCTGGGAAGCCCCCCCGAAAATCTATGGGCCATTACTATTTAAGCTATACATCCTTTCCAAGAGTTAAACACTAGCTGTAAGGCATTAAAACTTGTTCTCAAATGATTAATAATGTTGCATTCAATAAGAAGTATCTCTCTCCATGGTTGCTTTCAGAAAACATCACACACAGTGGATACAAATTCTGTTCATTATTAACACAATGTCATCTATACCTGCAGGCGACCAGTGGGAATCACGCATCCTCCTAGTTCATTCCACCTGTGTTTAAAAATACATGCTTTAATTTTAAACTATTTAATAACATAATCTATATTCATATTTGGTACCAGCTCTTAATTAAGAATGAAAGTAATAGGGCTGAACGCCCCTGAACAATCCGTTGATTCAGTTTACTTTCTCAGGTAAGTGAATTTGCAAATAACAGAGATGGAATGCTACCCATGCTCCCCTCAAAGGGAGGCCAGGAAAGGAGCATCTTAACCTGCTCCAGCCCCGCACACTAGCATTTCGTCACCCACGTTCATCCAAAGTCTCTTGCTTTAAGCCCATTTCCTGTTCAGTCTCTACAGACATGAATAATTGCAGATCAACTTTATAATACAATCTACCAAGCCTGGTCCTTCTCCCCTTGATTTTAGGAGGTTCTACTTCCTCCAGCTTTTCTTCATGGAGCTTTGCTACAGTCCTTTCATTGTTTTTACAAACTTCTTTATTATTTTCCTTCCCACATGTTTTCTCCATGCCTTCGCCAACGAAGGCATGGGGAAATATTCTATTATAAGTACTATGTAATGACATTAATCTTTTAATTATTTAAAAGAAGGTGCAGTGCAGAAAAAGAGTTAACACAGCAGGCCTGACTGCTATGCTCAGAAAGGCCCGCTTACAAGGCTGCCCCCTGGCTGGTGCCGGGAACTTTAATTCCCACTATTCCCAGAACAGACAAGCATGGCTCACAGTGCTTAAGCTGTTTGTAGAAGCAACATGGTTTGCTGAACAGCCTTTCCTTCTGGGAGCCTGAAATTTTGGTAGCTGCCAGGCAGAGCTGCCTGTGGGACCACTTCCAGTAAAAACCCTGGCACCAAGTCTTCAATCATCTCCCCTGGTTGGCAACACTTCACATTCGCTGTCGCAAGTTGCCGGGGGAATTGAACATACTCTAGCAGGAGAGGACTCTGGAAGCGAGTCCCTCATTTCCTCTGGACTTTGTCCCATGTGCTTTCTCCCTCGGCTAATTTTGCTTTGTTTTGCTTGTTCATATTAAATCACAGCCAAGAGGACAACAATACACTACAACTCCTGCGTTCTCTTAGGAAATCACCAAGCCTGGGAGGAGTCCTGGGGACCCTGGTCACAGGTGCCCTGAAATTCAAACTATAACAGAAGATGTACACATTAGTAATTGGTTAGGTTTTTTTTTTCCTTGCTTTTTGCATGTTTTTTCTTTACCATTATAGTTAACTTTGTTAACTGAAAATAAAATGCTGGAAATACATAATATTGGTTCTTTCAAGATAAATTAAGCACAGATGCTTGATCTAAAGAAGCTCACAAAGTACTAATGAAGAAAGATTTGTGGGCAAATAACTATAATACAGTGATAAATTTCGTTAAAATGTTAGTATAGACTGGTCTGACTCTTTGGGACCCCATGGACTGTAGCCCACCAGGGTCCTCTGTCCACGGGATTTTACAGGCAAGAATACTGGAGTGGATTGCCGTTTCCTTCTCCGGGATATCTTCCTGACCCAGGGATCAAACCCGGGTCTCCTGCAAGCAGATTCTTTACTCTTTCAGCCACCAAGGAAGCCCCAATGAAGAAAGATCTGTGAGCAAATAACTAATACACTGACAAGTTTCATTAAAATGTTACTATAAATACTAATCTATAGACGGGTGCATATGAAAAAATTTTCCTGCTCCTATTTAATACTGAAACACAGAATTCATTACAGAAAGTTTTATTTTACAGAAATACTTTATGTAACATTTATTCTAAGAAGCAAGAGATTCTGTGGCTTCCATCTCAAGGTATGTAGCTGCCAAGAGAATCTCCCACCCTCATGAACGTTCATTCCACAGACAACGTGGGCAGGGTGTCGTCTCCCCAAAGGAATAGTCATCTATCTTCCAAGGAGTACAAACTGCTCATGTCTAGAATATTTTTTGTCTATAAGCGCTAACTTCTTGATATCTTAGGTTTTAAAACACCATACGTACTTTTCATCTGGCCGCAGAATGCTACAGTAAGAATCGGGGCGGTTTACAAAGAAGCCTGTTTTCTTCACCACACTTTCTGCAATCACGTTCAGGCGATCTAGAACATTACACAGCTTGCTGAGAGCAAGGAGGAAGAGTAAGAGAAGTGAGAATGGCCCGACTCTTAACATGCACCTATGTTTATACCCAAAGCCAAGGCTACAGTAATGGTACTTGGGAATGTAATTTTTTAAATCTCTGGTCTGTACTCAATAGGCTCATTGTAAGAATTAATTTCTAGAATGCAAGGTGTACTCAATAACTAGCAAGATTTGGCACAAGAAGGGCCTGTAACTCAATAGCAATTGTTGCCAAGCCTTAAACTTGGCACATGGCATCTCCCAGCAAGAGCTTTTTCCAAAGCCTTTCACTCCCCAAGAGTGGAGTCAGTGAAGTCAACACACAGTCATGAAATGTGAAGACAGCACAATGCTCAGTGCGGCTGTTTGGGAAGAAAACACTGGGAAATACATTACTATGAACGGCACCAACCAGTAACCAGGCTTATACTCTGGGAAAGTGTGTGTGTGTGTGTGTGTGTGTGCACGTGCATGTATCTAACTATGTAAGATGATTCAGAGAAAAGTACAATGAGTCAAGTGCAAAACAACACAGTGACATTAAGAAAATGAGAGAGAGACCTTGATGTGAACCTAGTGTTTGTAGGACGCCCAGAAAATGAGTCAAAGGACAATGCAAGGTTAATGAGAGCTCCTTGGAAGAGATGAGTTTTGAATCAGAACTTGACGGTAAGAGAGGTGGGAAAGCACCCTGGGGGGTAGGGAGGAGGAGTGGAGGGAGAGGAAATAATAGGAACAAAGGGTCCAGAATTGGACCTCAGCTGCTACACTGGAGACAGAACCTGCTGGATAGCTTTGCAGGAGCAGAATAGCCCTGGGAATAAAGAAGGAGTTATTACATTCTGGAACCAACCAGATGTTGGGGCTTTCACCTTACACCAAGGGGTCTGGATTTACTATAAACAGTCGGGAGTTAGTGCTGGTTCACCCACGAGTGAGAACATCTGAAAGTGGCATCTGAGAAAGGAATTAAACAGGGAGACAGAATGAAATAGAAAGAAAAGGTAAAACTAACACCTTTGAGGAAAAGCAGCTGAGGAGAGGTGTTCTGAAGTCACTAGGATACTTCAAAGAGAATTTGCAAATGGAAAAAATGGTGGGCAGAGAGTTTGATTAATTAATTTAAGCCCTCTAATTATACACCAGCAGTTAAACAGCCCATTAAGCAGAATCACAAAGGAAAATAAGAGTGACTTTACGGGGGAGGTCGCTTCCTGCTATTCTCCATCACAAGAGGAAAACCTAACCAGACAAGACGAGCATCTGCTCACCTTTTGGTGTACTTGGCCATGTCCCACGGAATATAAATAATCGTGTGCTCGGGAGGCAAAAACTGGTTGAGGTAGGTCACAGCAGCTACAAGCTCTTCGCTCAGAATTCTTTCATGCTTCCTTTTTTCTCGTTCCTTTTCCAAAAATTAAACATCGTCAGTGTTCAAACTGTCTTAAATTGGAGGAACAGACTTTAAACATAACTGCTACTAAGGCAAGACAAAAAGATGAAGTGCTAAATATAAAAAAATGAAACCTACCTTATTAAAATTAAAGTAAATGCTAAGATATAAATATGCCACTGAATTACAATTAACAGATAATGAGCACTAAAGACTCGAGGAGATCAGATTTCTTCCTCGTAACCTCCTGCAGTCTCAAGTCCAGCTCACCCTACACAGACCTGTCCTACACCCTCCACACCCCACTGTGGCGAAGGAGAACTCCCCAAAGACCAGAAGAAAGGACCCCCAAGCCCCAGCCAGCTAAGGACCAGACAGAAATCAACTGGGCTTGGATGGATAATCCCCAAACTGGCAGAGTGGAGAGTGTTTTCATAGCCTTCATATGCTTTTAAACTTGACTCTCATAAAATCCCCTGGAGGTAGCCAAGGCAGCCTTGTCTTCGCCTTTCACACTGTGGCTGAAGGCACTGAAGCTGAGAGGCGTGACTGGGACTACATCTTAGCGGTCCACCTCCTCGCCTGCCTGCTGTAGCTCCGGAGAGACCGCACCGTCTCCCATTCAAGGGGGCTGGTGTGTTATTACTCAGCTGTGAGCTTGGAGCTCATTCTCTGCCTCCTACCAGCTCACTCGCTGCCTCCTGAATTCCTCATCTATAAAATGGGTAACAGCAGCACCTCTCTTAAAGGATTAATGTGAGGTTTAAAGGAGATGAAACATGGTAATTTCTTATCAGAGCATCTGACGCATGGTAAGTATTAATACAAAACAGACCATTTGTATTATTATTCTGATCAGGACTTTACTCAGAAACAAACATGCAAACAAAAAGTAACTCAGTAACGGACTACTACTGGCATCAGGATAGGTCTATGCTGTTTTCAACCATGCTGGTTACTTTTCAACTGTCATGAATTTAATTAGATAATCACCAAGGAAACAAAAGAAAAATATCTATTTTGCATAACTGTATATATCAAATGGAGGAATTAGAGTTGATTAAGACCAGTGATAAATCAGTTTTAGATGAACAAATATTAGCTTATTTTTACATCTGAGAAAATTAAATTACATACCTGGAATTTTTCTCAAAAGTATTTTAAACCAACTAGAGAAACAAAAAGTTTGTGAATTTCTTATGTCAAATCTGACATTTAAGGAGATGCAGAAGTAAGGTTATTGCATCAACTTGGGATCAACTCTATGCAAAGAGCGTGCTTTATGCAGTCTGCCCACAGTGGATTTGTTACTGAATTGTTTAGTCGACTGCCTTTGGGTCACGGACTCGTTTAACAACCAGATGAAAATTTTATGTATGCAAGTGAGTTTGTACATCACTTCAAAGGGTTCAGAGATCCTCCCAATAGCCGTCCAAGGCCCCCAAATTAAAGTCCTCTGATGGATAATGACATCAGACCCTTGGCTGGCTTCCTATTAATCCTGAGCAGCAGCACTGACAGTGTAAGGATTGCTGCAAAATTTTTGTCAAGCAGTGTCTCAAACTTACACACGGTGGGGAAGGGGGTGGGAAGGAGACAGTTCACATACAGGACCTAAGAGAAAAATCAAGAAAGGTATTCCATTTTTGACACTTCATACAGAGGCAGAACAAAGAGTGACTATCCCTTGGTATCTATACACACACACACACACACACACACACACACACACACACTTTGACTAGTTAATATGTTAATATTCTTCCAAGTGAACTGAATAAACATCTTCTTCTATCCTATGAATAAAGTAACTGATGACAAAAACAAACATTTTTTTCTATTCTACAAAACAGCAACTTAATCTCCAAAGTATTTTCTCGTTATTGTCAGGATTTTTATGACAATGAAATAATAAACTACAATAATTTTAAAATCTATTGACTGGCATTTAAATATTAAGAAGTAAATGTTCACTTGAGAAATCTGGGCAGGAACACTTTATAACCACATGTATCTGATATTATATTTTGAACCTGCATACTTAGTAGAGAAATAGTTTATTTCATACATCATGAATCTCCATTTAACCATAGCTTTTAACTACACTAAAAGGACTCTGTAATATATGAAGAAAATTCACTAACTTAGGTTGACATTTATATTCTAGTGATAACTTTTTAATTTAGTGCTTCAGCAATAATTTATTTCTATACAAACAATATCTTATTGCCTATACATTTACTAGAAAATTGTTCATGAAGGTTCTTGTTAGTAGAGTGTTGCTTCTTGAATTATTTTATGTTTCTTATAGCTACTGTGTAATATCAGGCTGAGGCTATGGGTCATCCAGCTATTGTCTTATATTATTCTGAGTTGACAGCGAGAGAGATGAAATTTCTGAACTGATGTGAACAAAAGTCTAAAAAGTTATTTATTTAATACTTGATTTATTTTACAGAGTCCATCCTTGATTATTTTTATATTATATATAATAATATTACAGGAGTTTTGGGTGTTGGCAGTCATCTAATTGAAGCAGACCAATAATTTCCTAAGCCAAAGAGCGATAAAGAGAGAACTAAAGCTTCCTGCCTCGCTGTCCACAGCTCCCCTCATCACCTTCCTCCCCTGACACATACACACACACACACACACACACCGTACACCACACACACCGTGCACCACACACACTGTACACCACACACACACACCTCCTTTGAATTCGTGCACTAAAGCTTCCTGCTTCACTGTCCACAGCTCCCCTCCTCATCACCTTCCTCCCCTCACACACACACACACCGTACACCACATACACACACACACACAAACACACACAACTTTGAATTCATGCACTAAAGCTTCCTGCCTCACTGTCCACGGCTCCCTTTCTCATCACCTTCCTCCTCTGACACACACACACACCACACACAGACACACCCCGCTCCTTTGAACGCATGCACTTAGTGCTATGGTCCTCTCCCAGCAACTGGCTCACAGTTGGCATCCCTACCCCACGCTCCGCCTCCACTATGGCTAGGCCATCATTCCCACCCTCATCTCCAGCTCAAGCCATTCACCACAGGTAACTCCTCTGCCCTCACCATTTCTTATCCAGAACCTCTTTTATTTTCAGACAGTTTGTTTTAAACACCCCACCTCACAAGAACCCCAGTCCACTGACAGCTCTGCTTTCTCCACCACCCTCTCCATTATTCACCCTCCTCCAGCTCAGGTTTCACAGTCCACTTCAATTAGACAACTGCCAACACCCAAAACTCCTATGATCTGTCTTTTATGTCACACCTGTATGGCAAAACTAAATGAACCCAATTATTTACTTCTCTGTGTGTCTGGGCTTCACTGATAGCTCAGCTGGTGAAGAATCTGCCTGCAATGCAAGAGACCCCGGTTCGATCCCTGGGTTGGGAAGATTCCCTGGAGAAGGGAAAGGCTACCCACTCCAGTATTCTCTCCTAAAGAATTCTATTGACTGTATAGTCCATGGGGTCGCAAAGAAGTCCATGGGGTCGCAAAGAGTCAGACATGACTGAGAGAATTTCACTTTCTGTGCTTATACCCATTCACTAGCACTGCCAGGAAAAGTCAGGCAATAGCATGACTTAAAAAATCCTGGAATTTGCCCCTACCAACCTGGAATTTGCCCTTAGCATTGCCTGGAGGTCTCTGGTCAACCCACCTTCCCACATATATGAAGGCTGTGAAACTTCCACCACCCTCAAACTTCCGCTCTGAGCAGGTAACCTTCCCTCTGACCTTAAGGACAAGTTAAAGCCATCAGGAGGGAACCTAAGTGCATGTGGATGCATATACAACACACACACACACACACACACACACACACACACGTACCCTTATGATTCTGTCCTCCCATTAAAATAACTCCTCCCTCCAGGTTTCAGATTTCCTTTCCTCTCAAGTACATGATGCCCCTGATCATCCCTTCTCTTTCCTGTATTCTCTCCTCTCCTTAAGGATCTCAAATGGCTCCTTCCCAAACACTTTTAAACACATCATTATGATCTCTTCAAGAAACAACAACCAGATGAAAACACCAACTCTTCCACATTTCTCACTAGGTGCTTCATTTTTCCAAGAGGATCCAACCAGTCCATCCTAAGGGAAATCAGTCCTATATATTCATTGGAAGGACTGATGCTGAGGCTGAAGCTCCAATACTTTGGTCACCTGATGCAAAGAACTGCCTCATTGGAAAAGACCCTGATGCTGGGCAAGATTGAAGGCAGACGAAGGGAACGACAGAGGATGAGATGGTTGAATGGCATCACCGACTCAATGGACATGAGTTTGAGTGAGCTCCAAGAGTTGGTGATGGACAGGGAAGCCCGGCGTGTTGCAGTCCATGGGGTTAAAGAGTCAGACATGACTGAGCGACTGAACTGAACTGAGGGAAAAAGTCCTCCTGCAGCTCAGTCCAGGTCACTCAGTGCCCTGGTGCTGGGAACATAAATGAGCATATTTTCCATTTTCATCTTACCTGGCCCGTCAGCAGCCTTTGCCACAGTCAACTGCTTGCTTCCTTCACCACAAAACATGCCTTCTCTTAGCTGTCAGAGCACAGCACTCACCTGGTTTTCCTCCTACTTTCTCATCTGTCCTTCCTCTGACTCCTTTATGGATTCAGCCTGTTCTGCCTGGACATCAGGAGTTGGAGGTTCTCAAGTCGAGACCAGAGGCTTTCCACTCTTCTCTCTCGGTACCCTCGGTTGGGCATCCTCTCCACACCCATGTCTTCAAATATCGCCAGGACTCAGATGGGCCATAATATCACATCTCAGCCCAGACCTCTCTCCTGAGCTTCCATCTCATACAGCGACCACCTACTTACCATCTCCTTTGACAGGACTCCATCCATCTCAAACCTCAACACATTCAAACCACACTCATCGCCTTCCCTCACAGACAGTCTGTGTTCCCCGGCTCAGTGCCTGGCATCACCACCCATTCACCTGAGTGAGCCAGGAACCTGGGGATCAAGTTTCACCCCTCCCTCTCCCTCATCTCAGACCCAGCTCATCACTGGCTCTACTGCCTGTGTGCACTCCTCCCCACCTCTGCCATGCCACCCTAGCTGTGGCCAGTTACCTCTTTTCTGGATAATTATAACAGCCTATAACAGTCTTCCAACATCAACTTTAGTCTGTACCAATCCATTCGTTCTCTACGTTGAGATCAGGATAATCTTCTCAAAACAGAAATCTGATCACCATCTTCTCAACTCTACAAAACCTTCCATGGTTTTGGAAAGTCAAGATAAGACCTGACTCATTAACACACCCTACAAGGCTCTTAAAATCTGGCATAACTACCTCTTCAGTCTCTTCTCACAGCAGGCTCTCCTGCCTGCATTCTCTGGGACCCAGTCAGAGAGGCTTTTTCTTCCTCAAACGCACATTATGCCCTCCTTTCCCAGGGCCTTGCGCTTGCTGCTCTCTTTCCTCTTGGCCTTGTAAAGGCCTCTTCATTCAGAGGCGTTACACTGACTCATCACTTCTTCAGGGAAGACTTCTCTCCCGCTATAAGCTCTCCCAGAATCGTAACCCTGTTCTGGTACCTCTGCCTCACTTTACCATCTCCTGTTAGACTGTGAGCCCAGAGAAGACAGGGACTGTTTTTATGATTGCCTTGGGCACATGGGAAACCTTCAAAACTGTTAAACGGTGGCTTCAATGGACATAGGATTCCTTGGCTTCTAATTAAATTGAATTATGCTTATTATAATTAATGATCTTGGTTATCCAGGTCATACAGTTAGCAAAAACAAGACTGGGAGTGACTAGGACTCAGATCATGAGCTCCTTATTGCAAAATTCAGACTTGAAGAAAGTAGGGAAAACTACTAGGTCATTCAAGTGTGACCTAAATCAAATCACTTACAGTAGAAGTGACAAATAGATTCAAGGGATTAGATCTGATAGAGTGCCTAAAGAACTATGGACAGAACTGTGGACATAAGATTGTATAGGAGGTGGTGACCAAAACCATCACCAAGAAAAAGAAATGCAAAAAGGCAAAATGGTTGTCTGAGGAGGCCTTACAAAGAGCTGAGAAAAGAAGAGAAGCGAAAGGCAAAGGAGAAAAAGAAAGATACACCCATCTGAATGCAGAGTTTCAAAGAATAGCAAGGAGAGATATGAGTCTTCTTAAGTGAATAATGCAAATAAAGGAAAACAATAGAATAGGAAAGACCAGCTATCTCTTCAAGAAAATTAGAGATACCAAGGGAACATTTTATGCAAAGATGGGCACAATAAAGGACAGAAACTATGAATAAAACAGAAGCAGAAGATATTAAGAAGAGATGATAAAACACACAGGAGAGCTGTACAAAAAAATTCTTAATGACCTGGAAAACCACGATGGTGTGATCACTCACCTAGAGCCAGACATCCCGGAGTGCAAAGTCAAGCAGGCCTTAGGAAGCATTAGTATGAACAAAGCTAGTGGAGGTGATGGAATTCCAGCTGAGTTATTTCAAATCCTAAAAGACGATGCTGTTAAAGTGCTGCACTCAATATGCCAACAAATTTGGAAAATCCAGCCACAGGACAGGAAAAGGTTCATTCCAAACCCAAAGAAGAAAAATGCCACAGAATGTTCAAACTACCACACAATTGTACTCATTTCACATGTTAGCAAGGTAATGCTCAAAATCCTCCAAGCTAGGTTTCAACAGTACCTGAACCTAGACCTTTCAAATGTACAAGCTGGATTTAGAAAAGGCACAGGAACCAGAGATCAAATTGCCAACATCTGGGGGATCACAGGAAAAATAAGGGAATTCCAGAAAAATATCTACTTCTGCTTTATTGACTATGCCAAAGCCTTTGACTGTGTGGGTCACAACAAACTGTGGAAAATATTAAAGAGATGGGAATACCACACCACCCTGCCTGCCTCCTAAGAAACCGGTATGTAGGTTAAGAAGCAACAGTTAGAACCAATTTCAAACTAGGAAAGGAGTACATCAAGGCTGTATATTGTCATCCTGCTTATTTAACTTCTATGCAAAATACATCATGCAAAATGCCAGGCTGAATGAAACTCAAGCTGTAATCAAGATGGCCAGGAGAAATATCAACAACCTCAGATATGCAAAAGACACCACCCTAATGGCAGAAAGTAAAGAAGAACTAAAGAGCCTCTTGATGAAGGTGAAAGACGAGAGTGAAAAAGCTGACTTAAAACTCAACAGTCTAAACACTAAGATCATGGCATCTGGTCCCATTACTTCTTGGCAAATAAATGGGGAAAAAATTGAAACAGTGACAGACTTAATCTTTGGGGGCTCCAAAATCACTGCAGACAGTGACATCAGCCATAAAATTAAAAGATGCTTGTTCCTTGGAAGAAAAGCTATGACAAACCTAGAAAGTGTATTAAAAAGCAGAGACACACACACACACACACACAAAAAGCAGAGACATTACTTTGCTGACAAAGGTCTGTATACTCAAAGCTATGCTTTTTCCAGTAATCATGTACAGATGTGAGAATTGGACCATAAAGAAGGCTGAGCACTGAAAAGTTGATGCTTTTGAACTGTGGTGTTGAAGAAGACTCTTGAGGGTCCCTAGGACAGCAAGGAGATCAAACCAGTCAATCCTAAAGGAAATCAGTCCTGAATATTCATTGGAAGGACTGAAGCTGAAGCTCTAATACCTTGGCCACCTGATATGAAGAGCTGACTTTTGGACAAGACCCTGATGCTGGGAAAGACTGAAGACAGAGAAGGGGGTGACACAGGAGAGATGATTGGATGGTATCACTGACAACGGACCTGTGTTTGAGCAAACTCTGGGAGATGGTGAAAGACTGGGAAGCCTGGTGTGCTGCAGTACATGGGGTCGCAAGAGTCAGACATGACCGAGTGACTGAACAACAACAACAAATACTTATTAACCAACTTGTCAGAATAATCTCAGATACTAGAAGGTGTTGGCCAACTGCCATAGCCATAATAAACAAAACACTTTTCATACTCAGGGTTATCCTAGCCACAGAATGAGATTCCTCCATTTCATTTGGTTGCAATAGACACAGATACAATTTCCTACCTGGTCTCCTATACTCCGTGCCAGGCCTTTGACCTGGCTGCCTACTCATATACACAAAACACGCTGACCAGTGTTCTCTGACATGGAAGCACAGAAATATGAGACCAGGTCACCACGCTGTCCACCAGGTTCCTGAGCCATAACTGCACCCCAATTTCTGAATCTAGTCCTTAGATCCTATTACCACATATTATCTTGCCCAGCAGATCTTCTGGATTGTCAAGGGAAGTTACTCTATCAAGGCTAGCCTGTGAGTGTTTGATCTCCATGCGTCCTTCTCCCAGATGTCCTGGAAACTGAGGCAGAATTTCACCCATACCTAGCTCACCCCCAGGAAATTAGAAGACAGACATGCTCATTTCTCTTCTTCCAGAAAACCCACCACAGAGTCTCTGAAGTTACCCAGGGAAGAGGCCACGTGGACTCTGAGGCCAAAGGACAGAGGTTCAGACAGTTCAGACATGGTGAGTAGTCACAGCACAATCAACCCACAACCCTCTCCTCCTTTAAAGCAGGCTAGTTAAGCCCCTTCATGTTGTCCAGTGTGATTGAATTTCATAAGCAAACAGAGAGCAAGTCATACCTTCACTAAATTCAAGACGATGATGGGCGAGCCAAACCTCTGAAGCATCTGGTCAAAGTGAAGGGCAGCCACGTGGGCAAATGGATCTGCCTGATCCACTGGGAGGAAAAAACAAATAAGTACCAGAATGAAAATTATACAGCAAGAATAAAAGCAGCACAGGGTCTTGTTTCACTTTATAATGGTTATAGAAATGTAACTCAATTGATCTTCTGGTAGTTTCATGTCTCAAATTCCTCTTCAGCGCATCATTCTTCATATATTTATTGAATTTGAATGATTCTTACATTTCTGAATATAATTAATTATATTTACATATTTTAAAATATAAATAATTTTCTAGTGGCCAAAATTAAAAATGAAAGTATATAAAGCTGTTGCATAAAAAATACCAGTAGTCCTGATTCTAAATTATCTACTTTTCAGAACCTAAAACTCCATGCTTTTATGAAATTTCTGTTGGCAGCAGTTTACTCTCTAATGTGGGTAAAGGAGAGTTACTACTGAAAAGACTGTTGCACTCACAGGTAATAGGTGGCTTAGGCATCATAGTTGAAATGTCCTGTGACCAGTATAAGGGAACTGATCCCCTAACTTGCACGTAAGAAGAATAACTTCCTGCAGTAAAAGACATGACAGAAGCGTCGCAGAGCATTTGTTCAGTCTCCACTTCATTTGCAACATCACCCTGGAAAGAAAGGTGCATTTACAGGCGTTTTATATTCTCAGAATTTTTTCAGGGAAAAAAATGTCAAGTACAGAATGAAAATATAATTCCTATTCTTAGGCAATGGCACCCCACCCCAATTCCTATTCTTAGGATATTTTAAAAGAGGTAAGTGCTGATCAATATTTGATGCACATATTAAAAAAGGAAAATCATTAAGATGCAATAAAGGAAGGCAATTAAAAATAGCAGAGAATAGACGAGGGAAAAATCAAATTAATAGCTAATAATACAGATAATAGAGTACAGAGAAGGAGAGAAAAGGAAAACAATTACAAGATATTACAGGAGATTAGTAAGACCAGTGAAATATAAAAATTCAATTCTGAAGACCAAGGAGGAATGAAAGGACAAAAAGTAAGATTCAAATAAAATGCCTGATGGACACAAGAAAAAAAACCTTGAGACAGCTTTACTTATAATGTATATGAGGATTTAACAAAGAATAATTTTAGAGGCATTAATAACGTGACTGTTTAATTACCCTTGCTATATCCAAAACTACATAACAGAGCTGCAAAACTCTATTCTTGTCCAGTTGCTCAGTCGTGTCCAATGCTTTGTGACCCCAAGGACTCCAGCTCGCCAGGCTTCCCTACCCATCACCAGCTCCCGGAGCTTGCACAAACTCATGTCCACTGAGTTGGTGATGTCATCCAACCACCTCATCCTCTGTCATCCCCTTCTCCTCCTGCCTTCAATTGTTCCCAGCATCAGGGTCTTTTCCAACGAGTCACTTCTTTGCATCAGGTGGCCAACTACTAGAGTTTCAGCTTCAGCATCAGTCTTCCAATGAATATGCAGGACTGATTTCCTCTGGGATTGACTGGTTTGATCTCCTTGCAGTGCAGGGGACTCTCAAGGGTCTTCTCCAACACCACAGTTCAAAAGCATCAATTCTTCAGCACTCAGCTTTCTTTATAGTCCAACTATCACATACATACATGACTACTGAAAAAACCATAGCTTTGACTATACGGACTTTTCTTGGCAAAATAACATCTCTGCTTTTTAGCACACTATCTAGGTTTGTCATAGCTTTTCTTCCAAGGAGCAAGCATCTCTTAATTTCATGGCTGCAGTCACCATATGCAATGATTTTGGAACCCAAGAAAATAAAGTCTATCACTGTTTCCATTCTTCTCCCATCTATTTGCCATGAAGTGATGGGACCAGATGCTATGCTCTTAGTGTTTTGACTGTTGAGCTTTAAGCCAACTTTTTCACTCTCCTCTTTCACTTTCATCAAGAGGCTCTTTAATTCCTCTTTGCTTTCTGCCATAAGGGTGGTGTCATATGCATATCTGTGGTTATTGATATTTCTCCCACAATCTTGATTTCAGCTTGTGCTTCATCCAGCCCGGCATTTTGCATGATATACTCTGCATATAAGTTAAATAAGCAGGGTGACAATATACAGCTTTGATGTACTCCTTTCCCAATTTGGAATCAGTCCATTGTTCCATATCCAGTTCTAACTGTTGCTTCTTGACCTGAATACAGGTTTCATAGGAGGCAGGTAAAGAGGTCTGGTATTCCCATCTCTTTAACAATTTTCCACAGTTTGTTGTGATTCACACAAAGGCTTGAGCATAGTCAATGAAGCCGAAATAGATGTTTTCCTGGAATTCGCTTGCTTTTTCTATGATCCAAAGGATGCTGGCAATTTGATATCCAGTTTCACTGCCTTTTCTACATCCAGCTTGAACATCCGGAAGTTCTTAGTTCATGTACTGTTGAAGCCTTGCTTGGAGCATTTTGAGCATTACTTTGCTAGCGTGTGAAATGAGTGCAATTGTATAGCAGTTTGAACGTTCTTTGGCATTGGGATGAAAACTGATCTTTTTCAGTCCTGGGGCCACCGCTGAGTTTTCCTAATTTCTGACATATTGAGTGCGGCACTTTAACAGCATCATCTTTTAGGATTTGAAATAACTCAGCTGGAATTCCATCACCTTCACTAATTTTGTTCATCGTAATGCTTCTTAAGGCATACTTGACTTCACACTCTAAGATGTCTGGCTCTAGGTGAGTGATCACACCACTGTGGTTTTCTGGGTCACTAAGACCTCTTTTGGAGAATGGCAACCCACTCCAATACTCTTGCCTGGAAAATCCCATGGATGGAGGAGCCTGGTGGGCTGCAGTCCATGGGGTCACGAAGAGTCAGACACTTACTGAGCAACTTCACTTTCACTTTTCACTCTCATGCATTGGAGAAGGAAATGGCAACCCACTCCAGTGTTCTTGCCTGGAGAATCCCAGGGATGGCAGAGCTTGGTAGGCTGCCATCTACGGGGTCACACAGAGTCAGACATGACAGAAGTGACTTAGCAGCAGCAGCAGCAGCAAGACCTCTTTTGTATAGTTCTTCTGTGTATTATTGCCACCTCTTCTTAATGTCTTCTGCTTCTGTTAGGTTCTTACCGTTTCTGTCCTTTATTGTGCCTATCTTTGCATGAAATGCTCCCTTCGTATCTCTAATTTCCTTGAAGAGATCTCTAGTTTTCCCCATTCTATTGTTTTCCTCTATTTCTTTGCATTGTTCACTTATGAAGGCTTTCTTATTTCTCCTTGCTATTCTTTGGAACTCTGCATTCAGATGGGTACATCTTTTTTTCTTAAAGCGACAGTTATATCTATGTTCATTGTTGATATGATTTTAAGAACGAATGTTGCTATATTAAGGCAGGATCAAAACCCAATGTCTCACCCAGTCTATCTACTCGATCACACATCAGTGTAAGACTCCAGTTGTCTGTTGCAGAAAGAGATGAAACACTCAAAGCACGCTACATGACCAAAGGCAGAACAGATGAATATGTTGTTTTTTTCCTAGGGATGAGCGGAAGGAGTCTGTCTTGAGCCAAACTAAAGCAGAGGGAAGCGGGTAAAGGGTTTCCAGGCCTTGCTTTACTCAATTTTCTCATCAAGGATGCTTTTCCAAAGAGCGCTCCCCTCCATTTATTCCTTGGGTGGAGATGCTTTGCTATTTTAGTCTCTCCACTAAATATGTACTGCATTTTAAAATCTATTACAGAAATGGCTCATCCTCCGAAACATTAGACATTTTATAACTCCCTAAGGCACTGCATAACGCTAAGATAGCTGATTTTTCAGAACATCTATACATTAGTCATATTCCTCACAAGTTTCAGAGGCTCTAGAGAATTCATTATTCTCTTGATAATGTCCCAAACTGAGATATTCCACTTTCTAAAATTCCACTTTGCTTTATCTGTCACCAGAGCTGAAATAAAAAGTTAAATTGCCAGCAGGAATCTTACCTCACAGTTTGCACCTCTTTTGAGAAAACGGGTCCCAGCGAACTTACTGGATCTTCTAGCTATTAAAGTGACATACACAGGTCGTCCATAGATCAACAGCTCTTAGAAATCTAGTTAAAGCTGTTTAGCGCTCATGACCATCACACCCAACCAAGAGAATCATTCTATGTTAAATATATTTTGTTCAGTAGGTTAAAGAACACCAAAAAGCTTCACCCAAGAAATGGAACAGCACTGGGTCTAACTGCTCTTTTGAAGTATGAAGGTATTAAGGTAAAACCAAACCTTACTAAAGAGTGGTTTCCATGAATTTCAGAGGAAATGGTAACCGGATGTAGGGTTATTGGTCAAGGGAAGACCTGTGGTCCCTCCTTTGCAGCCAGGTAAGAATGTAAAAGGTACAATTAATCCTTCTTCATTCTTCAGAGACCATACACCTATCAAAGTGACCACCTCTCCATTAACAGGGTGTTTAAATTATGAAGCAATAGCTAATTCTGAGGGAATGGAGTTAGCATAGTACTGTGAGAGCACCCAAATTTGTCACCTAACTGCAAAACTGAACACTGGGAACTGTATAACCAAAATAAAGTTTCAATTAATATTGTCACCTTAGTTAACTTTCTGAACCTCAGTTTCATCTTCTGTAAAATGGTGTAAGTGCAAAAAAAAAAAAGTAACCAATTTTATTAGGTGGTTGGGAAGACTGGGTTTGGTAATGTGCGCCTGGCTTGTAGCAAACATTCAATGAATAGCAATGACTGTTACCATGATATACATTCCAGAATTCATTAAATGCTTGTTAACTGGGAGACTGGATTCATCATTTCAACTAATGAGCTTTAAAATTATAATCTATGGTGCTATTTACTACTTTAAAGAAACAACCATTTATTGTACTTAATACATGCCAGGCCTGAGTTAGCTCTTGAGAAATAAAAGACAGTTTAAAATTACTTTTTAGAAACTGCCCTTAGAAACTGTAGCACCTTCTCTTTTTTTTTTTTTGGATCTGCAGTGGTTTTATTTTATTTTTTTTTAATGAAGGTGGTAGAAACTGTGTGTTTTTTCCAGTTTAATTCTACTTTTGGAAAAATATATAGTAATTTGGGGCCAAATCTCATTATTCGGTGAATGATCAAGCAGATAATACCACTCACTGGTTGAAAATGAGTATAAGGTAATGAGCCATTTTACGTGTAACAGGTAAATCTCACCAAATTCATTCCAAAAGTCCTCTGCATCTTCATCTAGCCTCTCCTCACCCTCACTTGCCACAAAGGAAGCAAAACAGGTCCTCTCCAAGGCCAACCTCTCCAACCCTACCCTTTGACTCCCTGACTCCACTCCTGTCAATGTTCTGGTGCAAGAAAGCACATTATTGGTTTATCACATTCACCCATTCAGTGGTCTCAAGACAACCACTCCTTTGAAGTGTTCACTCTAGGTTTTTAACAAACCTAAGACACAAGGAAGAATGTCAACCAGAAAGCATGCTAGGTGCACAAATGTTCTTCAGGATCTCTAAAAGGGGCAGGAAAAAACTTAACACCACTTCTAAAAAGTAGACATTGCCTTCTTAAGCCTCATAAGAACACATTCACTATACCTAGAAATCAAATAAAACAACAAATGATATTTATAAGATTGATTTACCAGCTTAATACCAAGCTCAACCTATGTCTATTTAATCTATTATGACTCTTCTCAATCCAGATCTTCATTACATTATGCCTGAACCACTGCAATCTTGTCCTAATGCATGTCCCTTGGTCTAGGGTGGATCAGATGGTAAAGAATCTACCAGCAATGCAGGAGACCCAGGTTTGATCCCTGGGTTGGGAAGATACCCTGCAGGAGGAAATGGCAATCCAGTCCAGTCTTGCCTGGAGAATTCTATGGACAGAGGAGCCTGGAGGGTTACAGTCCACAGGGTCACAAATAGTGGGACATTATGGAGTGACCAACACACTTTGAAAATGGTTACCCACCCAAGCTTCCTAAGTACTAATTTGTATGTTACCATTTGAAAAAAACTTTCAAAAATTCTAGCACCAAACCAAAAGTCCTTCATCCGACCATCAAAGTAATCTGGTGACTGGCAGTCTGACTCCTCCCTAACCCATCTCCTTTCCACCCCATTGCGCCTCCCAGGCATTGTATACACAAACCACAAGTACACTCCCATAAACTTTTCCACCTCTACACTCATGATGCTTCCCCAGCCCACAGTCTCACTGCTGAGGCCTGCTTCTTGATCAAGTCAAGCCAAGTTCAACTCTTCCTATGAGCCTGGCCCCATCCTCCCCTCCGGTTAGCGATTCTGCTCCTGCTCTTAGGTAAGAATGACACTTACTACCCACAGCACTTTCTGGGCCCAGAACATTTTCTTCCTTATTATTTACCTGTCTGTAGACATAATAGATCTGCATTCCTTTGTATTTCAACCACACAGAAAGCATAATTGTAATCTATCTGCAGGATGCACAGATAATTATAATGATCGTATAATTCATATACAGCTTTCTACAAATGTTATAGCATAAATTTAATAATATCTTAATGCTTTAAAAAAGGATACTTGACTGCCCACAGAATCCATGAATAATGTATAGCAGCCAGTCACGATGGACAGTATTTTTAATTATATCTAGAAGTTCGCCGTTCCACACGTACTTCATGTAAGGCTCACTAGAGATCCCAAATACACCTGAAAAAATAAGAGTTGGTATCAGGAAGATAAGGAAATTGGTTGACATTCAATTCATTTTTAAGCTCTTAAACTTTTGTTTTTTAATTTCAAAATGTCTGATAAATCTCACTGCTGTTTTCAGTGGATATAACTCATCTCATTGCCCAGAACACTGTGCTGATCCTGTACAAAGTTAAAGAAAAAACACATTTTTCTGATCTATGAGAGTTTTGAACCTAGAGAAAAGCAAGCAACTGGGAAATTAAGGACACACGTACAAATACATGAATGAGGCTGACAGACAGCAGGAGCAGTGACTAGGAGCATGGCTCTGGTGTCACAGTGCTGGGTCCACATCAGAGCTCTGCCTCGCCAGCAGGGTGACAGGTGTGACCAAGAGGGTCACTTATTTCAGTGCCCCGTTTGCTCTTGCATGCCCCTTTCGCGTGATTGTTGTAAAGGCAAGTTGATAATGCACATGAAATGCTCAGAACAAGTCTCGTGTCTTACTCATAATTCCATAAGTGGTAGTTATTACATCAAGCTTTTTTGATATGACAAAATTAATTTCATCAAGCATCATTTCAGGATATCCAGATAAATTTACTAAATATCAGTAAGTTTTACAAAACTTATATAAAGTACAAAATAAGAAATAAGTATACAAGTAATGGCTTAAAAGATTGTAACAGTTCTGCTTAGAGACAATCAGTACTATTTTTCTTCTCAAAACATGTATGTTAAGAGTGTTTATATATACTCTGACAAATACCCTTTGGTTTTATTTATAAAAAGTAAGCCTTCTCTGCCCCTTCAATGACATTACATTGAGTATGAATAATGGAAAGGAGTCCCGTCTTAGTCACTTACCAGCTCTGTGACCTTTGGCAAGTTACATAACATCTCAGAACCTCAATTTTCTAAACTGTAAAATGATGATACCACTCACCTCAGAGATATAATCCAGATTAAAAAAATATATAATATATGCAAAGTGACTAACATGCTGCCTGACACGTTAGAGACTTTTTTAAAAATGTATTATTTTCCTTTTCTACCTACGCAGACAACTTTTGCCCTCACTTTCTCTTTCCTATCAGTTTCTCCCTGTGTAGTAGGAGAATAATGCGTCCCTTCCCCACAGAAAAATATCTATGTTCTAATCACCAGAGCCCGTGAGTAAGTTATGTCATGTGGCAAGGAGAAATTAAAGCTGCAGATGGAATTAAGGTTGCTAATTAAGATGGGCAGACTATTCTGAATTGTCCAAGAGGGCCCACTGTAATCACGTGGGCATTGTGCGTGAAAGAGGGGAACGGGAGTGAGAGTGTCAGAGTGACGTCATGTGGGCAATCCTCGGCCAGCCATTGCTGGCTCTGAAGATGGAAAGGGCAAGGAAATGGCTTTTTCCTTAGGGTCTCAAGAAAGAAATGCAGCCTTACCAACACTCTAACTCTAGCCCACCAAGATCTCTTTTGGACTTTTGACTTCTGTAGGATAATAAATGTGTATAGTTTTAAGTCACTTAATTTGTGGAAATTTCTTACAGCAGTCATAAAAACCTAATACACAGTTTATTCATATCTATCAAGCAGAACTGCTCGAGCGATAGTAAAAAGTTAGGTAGCTTTTGGAGTCTTAATTCAGATCTCAGTACAGATATTCAGATTCACATGGGAGATGACACACACTGCATACTTACTAATGCTTTTAGCTTTTCTATCACTAAGCACAATATTTAGAAGAAATGATGTGACAAATACTCAGGTACACATTATCTTACCCTCCACCTGCCTCGAGTGGCAAAGATCACAATTCAGATGAACCACAGCAAATTTCTGTGATCTAGATGTTTTGGGGTAGGGAGGGTGCACAGGGTTTTGCTTTAGCTCAAGTGACAGTCAATCTAATAAATGAACAAGAGTCAAAGGCGATGAACAGAGATGGCATTCAGTTGAAGTAAGTCTCAGTCTTCTTAGAGTGGACCAGAACTTCTGGCAAAAGGCTAACAGAGCACAGCCTCTTCCCGAGTGTCCTGCAAGGACAAACCTTCTGGAACTTACCTTCGACCTCTGCACCCACATCTTCATCACTGTCACAGAAGTGGCACTGAGGAAGGGACCCAAAGACACTACTGACTTTTCGTTTCCACAGTAAGGCCAATTCAGCTAAACTGTCTTAACTTTAAGTTTGAAGCAATGCCTTCACAACATTCACTCTGGCAATGTCTCTGGCCTTAGAGTGCTAGACCAATCCCTAAATCTAGAGATAAAGGTATCCATTCTGCTGTGTGGCTGGTCAGTCCCAGATCCCCAGGGTCACCCTAGACCAGTCACACACAGGTCCTGCAGTAACCCCACAACAGTCCTGACAGAAGCAGGCTGTGGGAGGGACAGGTGGGTCAAACTGAGACCAATCATGTCAGAACAGCCTCTGACCTTCTGCAAGGGTTCCTCTGGACACTGGCCTTGTGATCTTAACCTCTAGGTCTCGGCCTCCTACTTATCATGTATTTATTTGAAAGCAGCATTACACCTCCTGAGTAGCTTTTTATGAGGATTAGAGATATGATACATAAATGTCTAGGCTGCAACAGGAAACCCAGGGTAACTTTTTTCTACAATTCAAGTTATACACAATTGGTCTCTATAAAGAAAAATAGGTGGTGGTGTGTATTCTTCAATATTTAAAAAGAAAATTCTCCAGCCAAAGACTAAAGTTGAATGAATTCCATAAAAGGTGCATAAAATTTTGCTAGAAAACATCAGCATACAATTTTCTGCCTTGCCCACAAATGAAATCAATTTGGTGATACATGATCTCTGGACTTCCCTGGTAGCTCAGGCAGTAAACAATCTGTCTGCAATGCAGGAGACCCAGGTTCAATTCCTGGGTCGGGAAGATCCCCTGGAGAAGGAAATGACAAGCCACTCAGGTATTCTTGCCTGGAGAATCCCATGGACAGAGGAGCCTGGCAGACTTAGCGACTAAACCACCACCATGATCTCTATAAAAATGAATTCATTTATATGAATTCATATATCTGAAGCAACTACATGAAAAGACAAAGAACAAATAAGAAAGGAGAAATATGAAGGAAATGTGAGTGAATTTAATGAGATGCCATTTCATAGATGTCACATTAACATATATTGGATGTGCTGAAAACCACCTACCGTTTCCACCCTGTGTAATCAATCCTTCATCTTCAAAGATGTCGAAACTTTCCTGGCGAGTCTGGGTGGTTTCTGACTTTAACATCTCCAGGGGCATTCGTAAGACTGTGAGATTATACTGAAGTGAGTGGGACAAATCATAGCTATAACTGAGAAGAGAAAGCTTAATAAGAATTAGAAAAGCAAAACATATTTCATAATCTTGGCTCCCAGAAGGAATTAAAACCTATGAACTAAATTAGTTAGCACCTAATTATGAACTGAATTAGTTAGCACCAACAACAGAAGCGATGTTGTTCAAATAAGCACCTTAAACATAGTAAATCATGAATATAATTGGAAATTTAAAAATCATTACACGACTTAGGCATTTGCATAACTAGAAATACACAATAAAATGTTAGTAACCTACATTCACTGATTTGCATATGCACTTTGTGCTTCACACTGAAATTAATCTAACTTCATAGTTTTGTATAACAAAGTCACACTTTTATATTTATCTAAATGGACTATTAAAAATGCTATAATATCCACTCTAATAGTATTATACAAGGTCTGTACTCTAGTTTACCTGAATGAAAATAATTATATTAATTACTAAAGGTGGCACCATAATTTATTTAGTAATAAAATAAGAATAAGTGAATAACACAAGCCACTAGAGTGATACATGTTTGAGAAGCATGTCATTAAAAAAATTATAAGTCTGTGCAAATAAAATTGCACAAAATCAACTTTTATAAGTATCTTAAGCTATATATTTTTAGCACAGAATTTTAGACAGTATCTAGAATTTCTTAAGTTATACAAATTTGAAAGTATTCTAGTCATACTTTAAAATGGTTACAACTTCAGATTCTCACACATTATTATTTCTTCTTTAGTTTATTAATATAATTTGAAATTGATTTTTATTTAATCTGTTAAATTTAAATCTACCACATTTTCTTGATAGAGCCATTAATTTTATTAGCGTCTGATCTCAGAGAGATAAAAACTGTATTAAGAAGTTGGTTTCTCAATCCCATATGCAAGAGCATAAAAAAACCTTTGCAATAAATTTAACCAAAGAGGTAAAAGATCTATATACTGAAAATTATAAGACATGAATAAAATAAACGAATAAGACTCAAATAAATGGAAAGGTATCCAGTGTTCATGGAGTGAGTGAAAGTCGCTCAGTCGTGTTCAACTCTTTGTGACCCCATGGACTATATAGTCCATGGAATTCTCCAGGCCAGAATACTAGATTGGGTAGCCTTTCCCTTCTCCAGGGGATCTTCCCAAGCCAGGGATCAAACCGAGATCTCCCACATTGCAGACAGATTCTTTACTAGCTGAGCCATAAGAGAAACCCAGTGTTCATGAAACAGAAGAATACTGTGTAAATAACCATACTACCCAAAGCCATCTACAGATTCAATACAATCTGTATCAAAACTCCAATTACATTTTCCACAGGAATAGAAAAAAACAATTCTAAAATTTGTATGGAACCACAGAAGACTCCTAATAGTCAAAGCACTCTTAAGAAAGAAGAACAAAGCTGGAGGTATCAAACTTCATCACAAAGTTACAGCATCAAAACAGCATGTTACAAGATAAAAAAGACACCTAGACCAATTGGAGAAGGAAATGGCAACCCACTCCAGTGTTCTTGCCTGGGAATCCCAGGGACAAGGGAGCCTGGTGGGCTGCCGTCTATGGGGTCGCACAGAGTCAGACACGACTGAAGTGACTTAGCAGCAGACCAATGGAACAGAATTGAGAGCCTGAAATAAAACCACTCGGATACAGTCAACTAAATTTTGACCAGGCAGCCAAAAAGATGAATGGAGAAAGGATGGGCTTCCCTGATGGCTCAGACAGTAAAGAATCTACCTGCAATACAATGCAGGAGACCCAGGTTTGATCCCCGGGTTGGAAAGATCCCCTGGAGAAGGGAATGGCCACCTGTTCCAGTATTCTTGCCTGGATAATTCCATGCACAGTGTAGCTTGGCGGGCTACAGTCCATGGGGTCTCAATGAGTTGGACATGACTGAGTGACTGACAACCCCTTTTCCAAAAGACAAATGGAGAAAGGATAGTCTCTTCAATAAATGTGTTAGGAAAACTGGACAAACACCTGCAGAAGAATGAAACTGGACCCCTGTCTTACACCACTCACAAAAATCCACTCAAAATGGATTAAAGACTTAAATGTAAGACCTGAAACTATAAACAAATAAAAGAAAACACAGGGAAAAGCTCCTTGACATTGGTCTTCACAAATATTATTTTTGGACATGATACCAAAAGTGCAAGCAACAAAAGCAAAAACAAACAAATGAAACATCAAAATAAAAAGCTTTGCACAGAGAAAGAGTGAGTGAGAAAATAAAGAGGCGACTTTTTGAATGGGAGGAAATATTCGCAAACCACCTAACTGTTAATGGGTTGACAGCCAAAATACATAAGGAACTCATACAACTCAACAACAAACAAATAATCCAATTTTAAAATGGGCAAATGACTTGAATAGACATTTCCCCAAAGAAGACACACAAATGGCCAATAAATGCATGAAAAGATGCTCACATCACATTGGGAAATGCAAATCAAGACAACAATGAGATATCACTTCATACCTATTAGAATGGCTATTATTAAAACAAGAAACGGCAGGGTTGGCAAGGATGTGGAGAAAAGAGAACTCTTTGCACTGCTGGTGGGAACATAAATTGGTGCAGCCATTATGGAAAATAAAATAGCAGTTCCTTAAAAATTAAAAGCAGAACTACCATTGGATCCAGAAATCCCATTTCTGGTTATATATCCAAAAGAAAAAAGATCACCATCTCAAAGAGCTATCTGCACCCCCATGCTCACTGTAGAATTAATCAAAATACCCAGATGAGGCAACAACCACAAATGAACACATTAATAAATTAACAAAGGAACAGATAAATAAAATATAGGGTATATAAAAAAAATGGTAGTTGCCAGTGGCTGGGGGAAATGGAGAACTATCAGTCAAAGAGTACAAACTCTTAGCCATAAGATAAATAAGATCTGGTTATCTAACATACAGCATGGTAACTGTAATTACACCCATGGCAGATTCATGTTGATGTATGGCAAAACCAATACAATATTGTAAAGTAATTAGCCTCCAATTAAAATAAATAAATTTAAAACAAAACAAAAAAAAGAATGAAAAAAAAACAACAACACTGAATTATGTGCTTGAAATGTGTTAAGGCAGTAAATCAAGTGTTATCAGTACACACACACAAAAATCACAACTGTGTGATGGGATGAAGGTGTTAACTAACACTGTGGTAATCATTCTGTGATACATCCATGTATCTAGTCATCACGTTGTACGACTTAAACTTACAGATGTCAGTAATATCTCAATAAAGCTGGGGGCAGGGTGAGAAACTGGGCTTTTACTTTTAACAATCAACTTCTCCTATTTAAAACAACTGATTTATCCTAGCTGAATCTTAATGTAATACAACCTTTTTTAAAGTCTTTAACCTCGTATTTTTTACTTATGGGATAACTTGATAAGAACTCAGTAGGAGAATGCAGATGAACTTGAAAACCATGAAGGAGAAATCCCTTCTAACAGCTGAGCTCCACTGAGCTTCAGTAATACCTCAGAGACTATAAACAATTAAGCAATAATGGCTGGAAAGCAAATGATGGAGACAAATACAATGGAAATATACTTTCAATAAACATTCGTGGAAGTGAAAATTATTTCTTTAGAAGCCCTTCACTATACTATTGCTAAATTAATTAACTTTCTTCAGTTTCACATCATGAAGACATAATCCACTCTACATAGTAAACGTTTTTATTTCATAAATAAATAAATGGTTAACTATATTAAGAGTTTAAAAATAAATTTAAAATAATGCAAAGCACCCTAACAGTACATAATGCCAACGGCTACAACACTCTGGGTCCTCTTAGTCCTATGACCCAAGTCCACTGATTGCGATTTTGTGTTCTACATTTTACCTTGGACGTTGTAAGTGACAGAATTCTCCATGCAGCATAATAACTTGCTATATACCTGGCCTACATATTGGTCACTTCAGTGATGGTATAACACTCTCCCAGGATGCTCTGCCATAATTTATTGCTTATTTTTCAATTCACCATATTTGGGTTGTCCCTGCATTGGTTGGTTTGCTTGTTTGGGCCACGATAGAGACGCTATCTGTAAAGCTGGTGCCTTTACAAACAGGGACTAATATTTTCCCTCCTGATTTATTTTCTTCAGATATATTTTCATACATACTTGATGCTACATTCCTCCCCAGGAAAATTATTAATTTACAATGCCAACAACAATATGTTGGTACTGCAAAAGTTCTCCCTATTTTGAGTTTATTTTTACCTTTTACTAGACTGTTAACTGAAAACTGTGAAACGGTTACAACTCTACATACAGACTTTTAAAAAATTTATTTATTTTAATTGGAGGATAATTACTTTACAATATTGCGATGCTTCTTGCCATACATTGACATGGGTCAACCACAGGTATACATGTGTCCCTTTCAATCCTGAATCCCCCTCCCACCTCCCTGTATATAGACAATGCAGATTTAATTTTTGTAATTCAAAATCACAAAATAAGCCATTACAGTGTATTGAGTAGAGATCCCTGTGCTATACAGTAAGTCCTTATTAGTTGTCTATTTTACATATAATAGGGTATGTATGTCAATTCCAATCTCCCAATTTATTCCTCTCCACACTTAACCTTAGCAATATAAGTTTGTTTTCTATATCTATGACCAATTCTTTGTAATGGCCTATATGGGAAAAGAATCTTTAAAAAAAACAGAGTAGATACACATATCCCCTCCCCCATACAGCTGACTCATGCTGCTGTACAGCAGAAACTAACACAATATTGTAGATCAACTATACTCCAATAAAAATTTTTAAAATTTGCAGAAATAGACATGATTTTCAATATTTATTTTGTTAATGTTTTACAGTTTGGCCCTTAATTAATTCAACAACTGTGTGTTTATGTGCTAATCTTTAGATTTAGTACCTTGTGACATTTTCTATTTGGTGTACTAGATGAAAATGTATATTTGAGAACTGGCAATAAAATTATTAATAGAGTGCTTCTTGCCAGTCCTACAGGAGTAAGTAATTTAATTTCTTCAATCTTTAATTTGCTCTTATGTAAAAAATAAAAGATCAGTGTATAATTTTAAATTATTATTGCCACTCTCATTTGAATAAAGGATGCAGGAATTTTAAATTTTCCTGTTTCAGAGATAATGATAATATTGAAAACTTCAGAAGTATAAATATCTTCAAACTCAAAAAAAATTATAAAATAAAAGTATTTCTTTAAAATCATAATGAAAAGATGATTGTTCATAGTAAGAATAATTACCATTTAATTTATCCATTCAAAATTTTAAAAATTAGATTTTTTAAAGGAGGAATACTTGTATTTATATTATTTCAGATGAAAAGATTTGGCTATTTTTTTAAAAAAGAATAATCAAAGTACTACTGTGTCCTCTGATTCTCTTTTTACCCTGTAGGAAATAATATAAACATTTAAGAGACTGACAGGAGTAAAACTAAGCTCAAACTTACCTAAAGTAAAAATTGCTGGATAGGTCCACATTTTGGAATATTCGTAGATACCTTAAAAAAATGATTACTATAGTTAACAATATGATGACTACAGTTACCGCTGCTATGATATATATGAAAGTTAAGAGAGTAGATCCTAAAAGTTCTCATCACAGGAAAAAAAATGTTCTTTTTATTGTGTCTTTATGAGATGATGGATGCTAACTACACCTATCGTGGTCATCATTTCACAATATACATACGTCAAATCATTATGCTGAACACCTTAAACTTGCACAGTGGTATATGTCAATTTTATCTCAATAAAACTGGGAAAAAATGACAGAAAACTACATGAAATAATTTTTTTCAGTTAGTATAAGACAAAATTCAACTTTATCTGCTAAACTCTTACTCTTGTCTGAAACAAAATTATTTTTTTACCCCACTTCCAAACATCAAAGATAGTGTCACAAAGTTCCAGAAAACCACTATCTAAGAAGGTTTTAAGCAATAAAACCACCTCACCTTTAAATTCTGGTTCATGTTCTAGAACAACACTATAAAGGTACAAAGTGTAATTAAAACCTAAGCTGCTATCTTCCCTAAAAATTCAAACATGCCTAACTTTGTTCCATTTTGAGTCTTTATAATATCAAACCAATTCTAGCATTTTCTCTATCAATGTATTATTTATTAACAGTCTTTCCCCATACGCCCAAGTTTCCAATCATTTCCCCAAAAAACTTTTTGAAGCTTTCAAATGCATAGAAAAATTAGGGGTGAGGGGAAATAGTATAATGAATAGCAGTATGTCCTTCACCTGAATTCACTGTTAAATATTTCTCCTTATACATACATACATTCTCTGTCTTTAAATACACAAGTACATTTTATTTTTCTAAACCATTTACAGTAAGCAGATATGATGACAGTCCTAAAATTATATATCTTAATATTACGCAACTACTATGAACAAGGACAATCTCCTAAATAACCACAATGTCACTATACACTCAAAATTTAACACTGATCCGATGCTTCTAGTATATAGTTCATATAAAACCATTCCAGTAAAGTCCTTTAAAGCTCTGTGCCTGTGTGTGTACACATTGTGCACATATTTTAACCCAGGATCCAACAGAAATTCAAGTCCTGCACTTTGTCATGTTTATTCTAAAATCTTACTCTCTGGCTCTTCCTGACATTCCTGAAGGGTCTGGGCCAGTTGTCTTACAGAAAGTCCCACGTATGGATTTGTCTGATTATTTTCCTCAGGCTTAGATCCAATTTAAATATTTTTATCATGCTTAGATTCAATTTAAATATTTTTAGTAAGAAAACTACACAGGCTAGTGGTGTCCTTCCCACTGCTTCATATTAAGAGGCAAATAATGTCAGTTTTGTCTCATTATTGGTGGTGCCAAGTTTGATCATTTGGTTAAGTGTGTTTATCATTTTTTTCTCTTTGTAAATAATAAAAATATTCATGAAGTACAGTATGTTGAGACATTCATGAAGTACAGTATGTCAACAATAACCTCTCATCTGATGGTTTTAGCAGCCATTATTGATTCTTGCCCAAATCAATTATCATAATGCAGGGTCTTCAATAGCGCCTGAACAAAAGCTGTAGCATTCTGAGCCTGTATTTACATTTTAACATTTATAATCTATCGACTATATTTTGATTTTCAATTGGTCTACAGATACAAAAACAGCAGTTACTGTCAGTACATACCTAGCTTCATCAGGATGACTAATCCGCACAGAATCATTGGGTATATAGATCATATTTGTATCTTCAATCTTATATACTGCATGACCGCCAATATCTGCCATCTTCCTCCTTTTGGTTATTAACACAATATAATAGCCTTCTAAAAACCTGACGAAACCTACACAACAACAACAACAAAACAGAAAGATAAATACATCTCCTAAACTTAGCAATGCTTTCAGATACATATTTAAAAGGCGAAAAGACTTTGACATATTTCCTGCTTTATTATTTCTCTGATTTACAGCCATACAAATTTTCAGCTGTTTTAGAATTATTCTCTAGAAATATTTATCTCACTTAAAAATACTACTCTGAACAATTTGATTATAAGAAGACCATACGTGTTAAGGTTCAGTAACGCTAAAATCCCAACTACACACTAGTTACCATACAGTCTTGGTTAAAAATGTTCTGGCTCCCAGAACTTTTGCTTTGGGAGTTAAAATGAATTCTCTCGGTGGTTGGGGGGAGGGAGAGGGGCACACTTCTTTTTTTTTTTTTTATTGTCAACTGCTTATTTAATTTAATTTTATTTTTAAACTTTACAATATTGTATTGGTTTTGCCAAATATCGAAATGAATCCGTCACAGGTATACATGTGTTCCCCATCCTGAACCCTCCTCCCTCCCCATACCATCCCTCTGGGTCATCCCAGTGCACCAGCCCCAAGCATCCAGTATCGTGCATCAAACCTGGACTGGCGACTCGTTTCATATATGATATTACACGTATTTTAATGCCATTCTCCCATATCATCCCACCCTCTCCCTCTCCCAGAGAGTCCAAAAGTCTGTTCTATACATCAGTGTCTCTTTTGCTGTCTCGTATACAGGATTATTGTTACCATCTTTCTAAACTCCATATATATGCGTTAGTATACTGTATTGGTGAACCGGCTATGTGAGGAGCTCAGCAGACCCTCTCCCCAGTGACTGGTGAAAATTATAAAAACAAAACACTGAGAGTTTCTGGAAATTCTCCTAATGGCATACAGCAAATGGAGAAACATTAATTCAAAACAATCTACTAGATCTTGGAAAGATCAGCCAGTCTGTGGCATCCGAACCATAGCTTGCTTCCTTCCCTATACCCTTCTCCCAATTCAGTGTTAACGGGTGTCTACTTCCCAGCAGGTGTCCCCAAAGACAGTACCCGCTCTCCCCTCCCCAGCTCTCAGTCTAGGGCCCTGGTTTCTGCTCAGGAGGTGCAGGCCACCAGCGTTTCTCATCCCCTCCAGCTCTGTGCTGCAAATTCTTTATTCCAGGCAAGCACACCTGACACCAGGGGCTCCTTTCTTCTACCGGCTCTTACTTGTAGAGTGAGGCTCTACCCCAGTACAGATACCGGATCCCGTCACCCCAGCTCACTCACTGCGGGAGTCAGATAATGGTCACACACAGTTGACTTCCTGCCAGAAACAACGGAGGCCAGAAGGCTGTGGGGCAACTTATCCAAAGCACTGAAAGAAAAACTCAGCCAAGGCTCTTACACATACAGCCTAATGTTTTTTCAAAACTAACTTTCCTGTGTGTGCATGTGGGAGTCCCACTTGCACTTGCCCTCTCTCTCTCTCTCTCCGAGTGTTGCACTCTATAAAGTCTGAGCTAGAATCTTGGGGCTATAAATTTTTGCTCTAGAATTGGCAAATACCCATAGTCTCTGCCGTGTTATTCTTAGTTGAGATTAGTAATTGAACGTATTAATGTAAATGAGCCAAAATACTTAACTGAAAGATACCATAAGGATTTTAATGAACCACGTTGCTGCTGCTGCTGCTGCTAAGTCGATTCAGTCGTGTCCGACTCTGTGTGACCCCATAGACGGCAGCCCACCAGGCTCCCCCATCCCTGGGATTCTCCAGGCAAGAACACTGAAGTGGGTTACCATTTCCTTCTCCAATGCATGAAAGTGAAAAGTGAAAGTGAAATCACTCAGTTGTGTCCGACTCCTAGCAACCCCATGGACTGCAGCCTACCAGGCTCCTCCGTGCATGGGATTTTCCAGGCAAGAGTACTGGAGTGGGGTGCCATTGCCTTCTCCAAATGAACCACGTTACTGCTATTAAAATATTTTGGAGAGCCACAAAGTGCATTTTTTTTAAATGTTCATTTGTGCTCCTCCCCACTAGAGGGAAATGGCAACACACTCCCCAGTATTATGGAGAATTCCACAGATATAGGAGTCTGGTGGGCTACAGTCCATAGGGTCACAAAGAGTCAAACATGACTTTCATGTCATGTTTGGCTACTTTCACTTGTAGACTAGCTCAAAATTCCCTGACTAAAGCTGAAGGACATAAAATAGGAAATAAAGCTTAATGTCAATCTCATTAAAAGCAAGTTAGGAAGCAGTTATCCTTTAGGAAGGCCAAAACCTACAAAATCAAGGGTCCTGGAAGCAGCATAAAAACCCAAAAAGGGAATCTAATTGAGTTTAAGTAATAAATATTTCCAAGACAAATCAGTTTTCCTTTTGTTCTTGTTATGTATTTTTTATATAAGGAAAAAACCTCTCTGTGATAAGTTCCCCCAACCTGCATTCCAATTGAATTTTAATTTTATGTTTTCAATTCTAGACTATTTCATCCTACATATCCCTTTATATTTTTAATAAATATACTGTACAAAAGAACACTCTCTACCAGCATAAGTGCTTTTTGCATATTATGAGATTATTTTCTTTTTACTACTAATTGGAAATGTCACTCTTTTTTTTTTTTTAAAGGTTCCCATCAAATACAGCCAACAGTTAAAAGGCTTCAGTCTGGCACAGACCTCTGTCAAAAGTCAGCCTCATCATCATTTTAACACATGAGAAACCAGGACAAGTTTTTTCATCTTCATTCTATGCACTTCTGATCCCAGACCAATTTCCCCAAGTTCTTCCCAGAAGCCTAGACGACGGTCATCATGCAAAAGTGACTTCTTTTTCTCCAAGTAGAGAAGGCCGGCTGTGTCGTTTGTGATGGACACCAAGCAAAGTAAATAAAAAGGGGCAGTGTGAGAGGATGGAGTGCTGTGGCGTTCTGGGGGCTGGAGAGGATCCCACAGGCTCACCAACAGGGAAGAGGGCAGTATCCTGTTGGGTCACCTTGTCAGCTCGTCACTGTCTTCAGAGCCTCTCTGCACTCTGACAGAGACGTATCAAAAACCACAGGGGACCGAAGTGACACTCTAACACCAAGTCTATCGTCCCTCACGAGTCGAGGCCCACAGCATTGCCATTTTCCCCTCCTCTTGACTCTGCAATCTGTTTCTAAGGCTGCTCCTTTAAAGAGCAACCAAGCCCATCACGTAGTCTACTATGAAGACACATACTCTACCACTCCCCTTCAGCCTACTAGCAGCTTACAAGCGTTTCCTCTCACTGGTGACACAGGCAGAAAAAGGACATATACCAAAAGGAACTGGATGGTCAGAGTACCGAGAGTAGTAAGGACTACAGGCCTCCACCCAAACATCCCAGGACCACATCACAAACTGAGTGAGAGCGACTAACGCTTTTCACTTTCACACAGTCTTGGAACCACTGCTGAGGTCAACATAATATTCCCATCACTCCAAAAACACCCCCTCAGGCTCCTCCGATGTCCATCCACCCTTCCCACCCCCAGCACCTGGCGCCCACTGATTGATTTTCTGACTCTGCAGATTTGCCTTCTGTAGTGTGTCACAGGCAGGAGCTTAAAAACAAAAAAAACAAAACTGGGTGAGCAATGCTCACGACCTATCTGGTGGTCTCCCAAACCTCCTGGCTGTCAAGCCACAATGGAACAAGTCACAAATGGGCACCACAGCTACAGGGCAGGCCCAATCCATGTCTAGGGACCAGAGACGGTCCATGAGCTTTCAGTAGCCGTCCATGGAAAGAAACGCAAACGAACTGAAAGGGAGGGCTCAGGAACATCAGAGTTCATCATCAACGAGCCTGCCTGGAACAGACAAGACTAGTTTGGATATTATGAACTTATGTGGTGAGTCACATGTGGTCCAGGCTGATGACAAGTTATGCCCATTTAGGCTCTTGTGTTGATCTTGATACACTGCTGGAAAAAAGACTGGTCCTTTACTGCAGACAGTTGAGAAGCATAGCTTTAGATTCTTATAGACTGTGAATTAAATTAAACCATGGTAACAGTTCTAAACAGTCCAGCAAAAATACTACTCACAAATTGGGCATGCTGAAAAAATTGAGAGAGAAAATACTTCGGCCGCAGAACAGAAGACCACCATTCAAGTCCGTCCACACATGTCTTATTCTGACAATCAGACTACATATATTTCCAAGGTTAAATATTTTGTGTTTTGTTATTTCAGCTGCCCTTATTTTGCGTTTTGCTATTTCAGTAGCCCTCATTTGTCTAGCCAATACTAGACAAATCATAGCCTTTTATTATGTCCTTATTTACTCTTCAAAGATTCTAAGCATGGTTGAATTAGAATAAATAAAGTGCATTTCCACGAAAGTAATAAATGCTTACTTAGCACATTACTGTGTCACTTTACTGGCAAGTCAACCTTGTTGTGACTTCACCATCCAAGGAGAGTCTCAAAAGGGCCTCAAATTGTGATAGAAATGTACCACAATATCTAAGAATGCCACCTAAGAGAAACATGGCAATATCTTCAGTCCTCATCCAAAGTTTATTAATAGCTGTGTATAAAATGAGTATTTATTTGGCTATAAACTTGGTTATCTGTGGATTAAAATAAAGCTATGGTTTTACAAGCTTAGTTATCAATAAATTTAAAATGAGGCAAGGAATATTGCTAAAAGCAAATATGCCCAGAACAGCGAAGAATGATCAAAGTACCATTAAAGTAACACAGTACACCATCTGCATGCGTGCATGCATGCTAAGTCACTTCAGTCGTGTCCAGCTCTTTGCGACCTATGGGCTGTAGCCCATCAGGCTCTTCAGTCCATGGGATTCTCCAGGCACGAACACTGGAGTGGGTTGCCATGCCCTCCTCCAGGGGATCTTCCTGACCCAGGGATCGAACCCACGTCTCCTGCATCCCCTACATTGGCAGGCGGGTTCTTTACCACTAGTGCCCCCTGCGAAATCCAGGAAAGCATCTGCTGCTGCTAAGTCACTTCAGTCATGTCCGACTCTGTGAGACCCCACAGACGGCAGCCCACCAGGCTCCCCCGTCCCTGGGATTCTCCAGGCTAAGAACACTGGAGTGGGTTGCCATGTCCTTCTCCAATGCATGAAAGTGAAAAGTGAAAGTGAAGTTGCTCAGTCGTGTCCGACTTAGCGACCCCGTGGACTGCAGCCTACCAGGCTCCTCCATCCACGGGGTTTTCCAGGCAAGAGTACTGGAGTGGGGTGCCATTGCCTTCTCCGAGGAAAGCATCTAGAGGCCACTTAATGTAAAAAGCAAACTATCCAATACAACTCCAAAATACCCAAGGGCATCTATTTTAAAATAGAGTTCAATGGGCTTCCCGGGTGGTGCTAGTGGTAAAGAACCCGCCTGCCAATGCAGGAGACATAAGAGACCCGGCTTCAATCCCTGGGTGAGGAAGATCCCCTGGAAGAGGGCATGGCAACCCACTCCAGTATTCTTGCCTGGAGAATCCCATGGACAGAGGAGCTGACAGGCTACAGCGCACAGGGTCGCAAAGAGTTAGACGTGACTGAAGTAATTTAGCACACACACCCACAACTGATCTTCAACTCATTATACTTAATTAGCAAGGAAGGTTCAATTTTGAATATTTAACTCTGACTAATTAGGCATTCAATATTACATATACCTTAGGAAATTTATATTTTTTCAAAAGTTGTAAGAAAGTATTAGTATTTAAAGAAATGAGTTTAACCTATTAAGTATCTGATTAAGCCTAATGTATTTAAGACACTTTATTTCTAGATTTTTTTCTTTGATTAAGAGTTAAGTAACACTTAAAGTGGAATTTACATGTATGGAATATATGGAATTGAAACACATGAACTCACCTGACATACACTAACACACACATGTTATCCGTTAAACACTCATCCATTAAACATGAAACCTCAAGGGATTTGTCAAGACTAAGCAGAAGGTACACAGAAGGCTCCAGTCCTATGCAGAAGAAACTAATCATACCGACCACTCTCGACCTCCCCTGGCAGCTGCCTAAGACACAAA
The DNA here is from genome assembly GCF_002263795.3 of Bos taurus. Lineage (NCBI taxonomy): Eukaryota > Metazoa > Chordata > Mammalia > Artiodactyla > Bovidae > Bos > Bos taurus. Next base: position 40,509,187 of record NC_037336.1, read on the forward strand.
ATGGACCTAAAGGGATTCCACATGAAGGGCTATGAGAGCACATCGAGAAAAACAAACTTCAAACACCGCAGAATATGCATAATCAAAGTCTCAACAAGTACACATTCACCAAATAGAAAGTGCTAATCAGAAAAATGAACCTAAGACTATGAAACTATATAGCACAGGTCAGTCCATATTAGTTTGGTTAACATCTACAGACACCACTCAGTAAATATTATAGACAGTTCAGCGGGTTTAAGAAGCAGAAAGATAATTTTGTGTTGGGGGGCGGTGGGGGGAAGACTTGAAACACGGCCATGCCAACAGGGAAGCTGAAACACAACTGCCCTCTGCCTGGCTGCCAAGGCCCCAGTGATCTGGCCTCACCAACCGCTTGCCAGCATTCCAGGACCCGTGGGCATCTTCATGCCGGTGCTTCTGCCGTCACCCCTCCTGGAGCTCTCCCCTCCCTTCCCCACATCCATCCCAAGCTTGCTTCTCCTCCAGGGTCCAGCCTGAGTCTTGTCTTCTCCAGGAAATCTTTCCTGGCCACTCCAGGTCCAAGTAGTCTATCTCTTACGCAATCTCCAGCATTTACTATTGACTACACAACTGGGATCCAAATTCCAGTCCTGGAGTTGTTTCCTGGGCACTGGGTTTTGTACCCCCAGCCCCCCCACCCCCACCCCGCCCCCGTCCAATCCAATCATCCTAAGACTCCCTGGGACAAGTCCAGGAGCAAAGATAGGTTTTCTGACCCACTGTCACGAGGGACAACGCACCAGAAGAACCGCGGGGCATGTCCGAAATGCCCCACAAGCTGGACCATGGACTCCTTTAAAGGCCAAGGCCATTGCTATGCTTGTTCATGAATAAGTAAAGGCGTTATTATAGGATTTGGGAAAGAGATTAGGTAAAATTTAAATGAAGAGGCTCAAACCAGAGGAAGACTGAATGTAAAGAGATAAACATCAGGTCTGGACTGTGAAGCGGACTCGGAGTCTCATTTCCTTGAAAGCAATAAAGTGTACAGAGCTACAGTCGGCTGCGTCCAGAAAGCCCTTATCTGAAGCTCGGCGCTCGCCTTGTCAACCGAGGCTGCCTCTCTGCGTCAAAATGACTTAGATCATCCAGGCGACAGGGGGATGTTCTTTCTCACTGACACAATTTTAAAGAGCAAAGTTTCCGACTCTCTGTGATTTTAGAGAACAAAGTTTCTCTGAGAGTAAGAAAGCAGTTGTCGCTCAGAGAAGGGGCTTGTGACACTTTACACTGCAGCATGTCCTTGAGAGAAACTCCTCTAATTTAAAAGCTGGTTTTACCTGTATCTGTTTTTCCAGCTGACGTTTACAAGTCCAAGCCAATTTTCACTTTTTCATTTCTTGACAAGCCAGACTCCTTAGAGGTCCAAACCATCGCTACATTTGTTCATATCCTATACAAAACTGAGCACAGTCCTGGGCATATAGCAGATATTATATAAAGGCTGTTTGATACCTGGTTGATAGATGATTCAGTTTTAAATAACCAAAGACACAGAAGGTGGGTCACATTTACAAACCTATATAAATATGAGCCTTGCAAACTATCAAGTAGTCTCTATAGGGGGGAAAAAAAAGAGGTTGAAAGAGGGAGGCACCTTTCTTACCTACGACACCAAAAGCTGAAACAGCTCGAAATAACCCCGAGGAGCCTTTCTGTCCCATCTTTGTTCTGTTTCCTAGATCCAAGCGCCCAAGAAGTTCTCGCACTTCTTGTTGAGTATATACATGCTAGAAATAAGCAAATTAATCTGTAAGGTTGTGTTTGATTTTTAGATTCATTATTTATTTACCTCTGAAAATTAAAAGTTTCCTACAGCTTTACATCATTAGCTATTTCACAGAGAAGTATATAAAAGTGCAGGACTAAGCTACAATTTAAAAAGCCAACACATTTTTTAACATTAGCAGTTAATTAAGGGTGGTTACTGGATCACACATTGCTGTACTTAAAAGGTATACCAAAACCTTATCTTCTGGATCAGAGATTCAGAGGTATGAGGAATCCACAGACAAGTTTCAAGAAATCTATAAACTCCTTAAAATTGTATGCAAAGTTTTGGTGATATGTGCATATGTGTATTTTTGTGAGAAGGCCCATAGCTTTTCTTAGATTCTCAAAGAGAGCCCCAATCAGCCACCCCTACCCACAAGTAAAGCCAAGTATCATTACATCATATTAATAAATACTGCCAGATGCTATGTGTGTGGGCGAAGGAGGACCATGATACCCAAGAGTATGGGAAGTCACAAAATACAATATACCCAAAATTATTATAACATAGAAATTAGTTTTCCAAAGAGCTTAGTGAAAATGAGTTCCAAACTACAGCTATTGATACCTTTGAAAAACCAGGAATCCACACAGATTCAGAAATATTCAGACAGGAACTTCACCACAAAGTGTTAGCTGCTCTCACCTGAGAGTTAAAATTAACTGTTCAATTCCACCTTACTATATTTCTCTTTTGACTAAAAGCCTCATATTTTTGTGCAACCTGAATTAAGTCCCAACTCTGAATAATATGACACGTAGATAAGAATAGCTTAACATTTCTCTAGCAAGTCATCAGAAGTGACCCTACCAATCACTTTTAGCAGTATAATAACAAGTCTGCAGTAGAGAAGTCCTTTTTGACTTCAAGGAGCTTCATATTAAAGAAGAAGAATAAATAATCTCTTTGGTGGCTGCAAATTGAGAGTTATATCAGATCCTTAAAATGGCACCCCTTTAAGAAAATATATTCATTATCTTATCCAAAGAGTTTGCTTCGTAAAAAATCAAAATGAAGGGCAAAGTGTAATTCTGGCAAACTTTCTGACTTCAGTAATTTTAGAAACCAGATTAGAGATTAAAAATTCTAGCCAACCATGAAAAACTGTCATATTTAGACGTATGATTAAAAAAAGTATACATCACTAGAAGCTGTAAGGATATTTCATATCCGTTAAACAAGAAGTACAAAGGTTTCTGTCTGTATTCAGGTTGTTGAGATACTTACTCTGTCATCAATGATAACCAAATCTTTTGGTTCTGTTCTGTCAATTTTCAAAACACGGTATTTCGTTTCTGCATGATTGCTCCCAACTAGGAAGTATCTCTATAAAGAAAAAGAAATGTCATTAGTTTTTTTAAGACAGCTTGCCTTATACACATTTTATAATAAATTGGGTTTTTTTCTCATTAAATACATGAATTAAGTCAGGTTACTTTTTAAAAGAAATATTTCTGTTAAGTACAACTGGCAGATTAAAGAAAGGCTGATTCTAAAAGGTCAACTTTAAAATTGAAATATTCGTCGTGGTGTCATGATTAGCAGTCTGATATTTAAAATGTACCCAGTAACCAGGTCAGATGAATTTAATTATATTATACAGAGATTAACCTAACTGACTGGGGACTGATGTTTAAACTTTGCCAGGAAACAGCAGCTCTGGTAAGAATTAGAAAGCTCAACACATAATTAGGAATGCTTAGACAATTATAGCTATTAAAATATTGATATTTTATCAAATAAACCTTTATACATTTTCTGTAGAAGACTAAAAATGACTTTAATACAGCAACTGTAAAAATCAGCTGCAAAGTCCCAATAAAAAATTAAAATGAATGTACTTTCCGAAATGGCTTTTTATAGATAAGCTACAGGAAATAATTAATATTCTTTATTTTCTGAAACACTTCCTTGGAGCATTATACCTGAACACATCAGTCTTCTTAAATGAATACTGAGAATAAAATGAATACCAAATATACAGAAAAAAAATCCTCTAGTCAAAGAAAATGCTTTTCAGAAAACCCAAACCAGATGAATCATTTTTATACTGTGTTTAAGAAAATACATAAAACTCCATTAGGAAAAATATATTTATAATATTTTGCTTCAAAAAAGTCCTTTAAATTGACTCTTTTTCAAACACTGCAAAAATTAAGAACACATTGCCACCATCAACTGGCATCTAACCATCTCATCAGTCACATAAGACACAGATAGACAAAGCAATTAAATAACAAATAAGATTCTTTAGATTAATGGCCAAACTGAAGTATAGGTACTGAGAGCAGGAAAGATTAATGTTAGGTACTAAAGGTGCAGAAAACCTCAGAGGACTTAGGACTTAAATTGAGCCTTGAAGGTTGGAGAAGATTTTTTAAGGTAAGATTTTATAATAGAAGATATGTATAATAGAAGATACACATGTGCTCAGACGTGTCCAACTCTTCGTGACCCCATGGACTGTAGCCCACCAGGCTCCTCTGTCCATGGGGATTCTCCAGGCAAGAATACTGGAGTGGGCTGGCATTTCCTACTCCAGGGAATCTTCTTGAACCAGGGACTGAACTCGCATCTCTTGCATCTCCTACATTGGCCAGTGGACTCTTCCACTGCGCCACCTGGGAAGCCCCATAACAAAAGATGAGAACTTGGTTATATCGTTTTAATACTAAAGCTGTAAAAACGGATGAGTTTTTAAATTAAGTGTATATCTGTTTACAAAGGTATGATCTAGACTTTCAGATTATAAAGAACAAATCTGTATGTTAAAAGATGATAGGTTAGGGACTTCCCTGGCTATCCAGTGGTTAAGACTCTGTGATTCCACTGCAAGGGGCATAGGTTCGATTCCTGGTCAGGGAACTAAGATCCTGCATGCCACACAGAGCGGCCAAAATAAATAAATAAATGCAATTATGTTAATTAAAAAAAAAAAAAGATGATGGGTTAGCCCATGCTTAAGGGGAAAACTAACCAAAATACTGAATCCCTCGTCTTCTAGGGAGAAATAGAGTCTAGATGAAAGTATCAGTTATCATGAGGATGAAACAGAGCAATTATAATAAATTAGTAAAGTAAAAGAAGACATCCAGTGACCAGGATGCGCTGGAGGAGCAGCTGGAAGGGCAGGGACCCAGCGAGAGGGAAGAGGTCCAAGTTCTCAGGCTGGCCCAGTGAGTTCCCCCCAAGACCCTACCCACCACAGAGAGGAAAGAGGGGTCACCAGCCTAGTAAACTCAGCCACAGAAGAAGAGCCTATAAACTACATGTTTGTTAGGAGAAAAGGAAACCACCTTCTTGAGCACTTAAGGAAAAACAGTTTCCTAGGAAAGGAAACAGTGAGTGCAAAGACTTGAACAGCGAAGAAGCTGGCCGAGTTTGTTAGAGGAACAAGATTAACGGAGAAGATGCTTAGGAAACACCTAACACAGTGAAGGGTACAACACAGAAAAAGGCACTCAGTGAGGGCTACTTTGCTTTGCTTTACTTTTTAAGATATTAGCAAGTCTATGTCATTGTACTTGAGAAAAAGACTTCAAAAAAGAGGGAAAAAGAGAGTGCCCAGAGGGGAAAAAAGGCACACATGGGACCAGAATGGAACCAGAGTGGGGAAAATACACCAACCTATGAGTAATCAGCCTCTGTCCTCAGGACAGGAGAGCATGCAGAGGAACCAGCACGAAAAGCGCGTATTACTGAGGTTTGAACTGCACAGATGACAGCACATGAAGGGCGCTTCGCTCACTCGGGGAAGGTCAGAGCAAGCTGTCCAGACAGGCTGGTGGTGTCCTGATGCTAGGTTTGGCCTTGGAGGATCTCTAGACAGCACTCTGTTTTGAGCCAAGACAGAGCAAGTAACATCCCTCCCTCCTCCCCCTCCCAGAGCACTTCTGCTTATAGCTGAAGTCAGCACTTCTTCTGAGCACCCTGATAAATCTGTCTGGGGCTACTCTATCCCGTTTGCCTATTATAAGCAGCTTTGGAGTCTGACTCTTGTGGTTTTTAATTCTAGTCCAGCAGTGCAATCTGGGTCTGCAGGCACTGAGTACATGTTAAATGAAAGAACAATCACTCACCACAGGCTAACCATTTAATCTGCTGGGTAACTTTCTACAACATTTACACTAAGCCATCTTTCTTGGTTAACTGCACAGAAAGACAGTCCTTCTAAGTCAACCACCTCATAGGATTCTCTGGGCAAGAACACTGGAGTGGGTTACCATTCCCTTCTCCAGGGGATCTTCCCTACTCAGGGATCGAACCTGTCTCTCTTGTATTCCAAGTGGATTCTTTACCGTCTGAGCTATATATATCTGAATCACTCAGTAAGGAGCCACATCACAGCTTTAAGAGAGGTAAAACTGCTGAGTGGAATTCCTAGAATTTCAACACATCCTAGGAAATCTAAAGATGAACTTCAGTAGGACCATGATTTGGCAGTTTGTAATAAAAAGACTGAATTCCTGGGGTAGGAGTAGACAAATGCACTCTTGGCCTTTGAAGCACACACAGGAGAGCGGATCTGCACCCCTCTTATCCAGACCCTTCCATTAAGTCTTTACTCCACGAAGCAGAGGAGCCAAGGCAAAAATCCACAGAACTCAGAAGCAGATCGGAGTGGGAAGAAAGAAACGGGAAGCAGTGTAACTATCCACATTCTCCTTTAAAGTGGTCTAAGAATCCTGAAAATGTTTTGTGCAGAGAAGAGCGACCTCTTGTGGAAACAGTTATGTGGCGGAAATCCACAGCGCTCAGCAGTGCACAGAATGACGCTCCTGCACTGCCCCCTGGTGGGTGAGTCACAGGCTTTCAGGCCAAATTTTTAAGAGGTAACTTTTCCAGAAAGGCCTTAATTCTATTTCGTTTGATTAACTACACACACACACACACATATATCCTTAGGCTTTATTATATTTAACATCATGCTTCAAAATTAATTTCAGCATTTTGGGGCTTAAAAATATCCCTGAAATATCTTTCCTTAAATTCTTCTCTACTGTTTTTTTCTTTTCTTTTTTTTTTCCACTGTTTTTTTCTAAATTTTTTATTTCGAAAATTTTTCAAACCTACAGTAAAATAGACAGAAGGGCAAAATGAAAACCCACATTCCACTCAGCTATATTCACGCATGGTTAATTTTGTGCTACATTTTTTTTCTCCCTTCTTCCTTCTAGAGATAAGCTTTTTTTTTTTTTTTTTGCTTTTGAACCATGTGAAAAACAAGTTGCAGGTAACATAACACATCATCCCAAAAGCCCTCAACTTGTATTTTCTAAATACAAGGACATCCTCCCACATAATCAAAACAACCATTGATACAACATTACCTATAATCCATCAAGTTTCCCCAAATGTCCTAATAGTATCCTTTATGTGCTATGTCCATTCAGTTGTGTCCAATTCTTTAGGACCCCATGGACTGTAGCCCACCAGGCTCCTCTGTCCATGGGATTCTCTAGGCAAGAATACTGGAGTGGATTGCCATGCCCTCCTCCAGGGGATCTTCCTCACCCAGGGATTGAAGCCAGGTCTCTTATGTCTCCTGCATTGGCAGGGGGGTTCTTTATGACTAGTGCCATCTGAGAAGCCCAGTATCCTTTCTAGCTATCTATAAATAAAAAAAAAACAAACATGGAATCCAATCAAGGATTCTGTATAGCACTTGTAACCAGGCCTTTATAAAATATCTTTTAATCTAGAACAGTCGCCCTGCCTTTACTTTCAAAGACTGTCTTTCAGAACATGTTAAGAGAGTCCACAATTTTAACAATTTTCCTGGCTTCCTATTGACATCACTCATCCGCCCATGTACCAGTGAATGCCTCCTGTGTGCCAGGCACTCGACTAGATACCTAAGGACAACGATACGTTGAAGCTATATTTTAGGCACATGCCTTGCTAGTGGATTAGACTGGGAAAAAAAGAAGTAATCAATCCGATTACTTTTGCTTGATGAGCAAATGCTTCGGACAGGGCCCGCAAAGGTGGGGTTGGAGGACAAGAGCTTGTGAGTGGTCTTTCTGGGGGCAAGGGGTTGTCTCCACTTGGAGTGGGGGCAAAAAGCCACAGCAGAGCTGGGTGACGAGCAAATGGGTAGCCTTCCAGGCAAAGAGAGAGCAATGGAGGGCTCTGCTCCCCCCGCCAAACACCTCACTAAAATCACAATAAAGTTTTTTATGGTCATTTTCTTAGAAGCCTCAAGGGCAAGAGAAAAAGAGAAGCAGACTGCAGAAAAAAGAAAAAAAAAATCATTTGAAACTGAAAAGTATGCCCAAGAAAGAAAGCAGTAGCAAGTCAAGAAGCAATCCAATTTGCGCTATAGAACCCCCAAAGGCATGAAAATTTGTTGCAGCTCTTATCTCTGGAGGGAGAAGTGTAAAACTTCAGAAAACTGAAGATTAAAAAGGAGCTAGCACACGCTTCTAAGGAGGAAAAAAAGGCTTCAAGCTAAAGATCAAGAATAGCATAACACTAGAAATTCTCGACAGCAAAACTGAAGGTGGAAGACAGGGACACAATGCCTTCAAATTTTTAAGGGAAAATTAATTTCAATCTTTAACTCCAATTAGGCCTATCAATCAAACCTGGGGGCCTAATAAGGGCATTTTCAGATGTTGTTGCTGTTCAGTCACTAAGTTGTGTCTGACTCTGCGACCCCATGGACTGTAGCATGCCAGGCTTCTCTGTCCTCCACTACCTCCTGGAGTGTGCTCAAATTCATGTCCGTTGAGTTGGTGATGCTATCTAACCATCTCATCCTCTGCCTCTCTCTTCTCCTTTTGCCTTCAGTCTTTCCCAGCATCAGGGTCTTTTCCAATGAGTTGGCTCATCGCATCAGGTGGCCAAAGTATTGAAGTTTCAACTTCAGCATCAGTCCTTCCAAGGAATATTCAGGTTTCCTTTTTGGATTGATTTCCTTTTGGGTTGATTAGACTGATCTTGCAATCCAAGGGACTCTCAAGAGTCCTCTCTAGCACCACAATTTGAAAGCATCAATTTTTCAGTGCTCAGTTATTTTTATGGTCCAACTCTCATATCCCTACATGACTACTGGAAAAACAATAGCTTTGACTACACATACCTTTATCAGCAAAGTGATATCTCTGCTTTTCAATACACTAAGTTTGTCATAGCTTTCCTTCCAAGGAGCAAGTGTCTTTTATTTCCATGGCTGCAGTCATCGTCAGCAGTGATTCTGGAGCCCAAGAAAATAAGATCCATCACTGCTTCCACTTTTTCCCTTTCTATTTGCCATCAAGTGATGGGACTGGATGCCATATTCTTACTTGTTTAAATGTTGAGTTTCAAGCCAGTTTTTTCACTCTCCTCTTTCATCTTTATCAAAAGGCTCTTTAGCTCCTCTTCAATTTCTGTGATTAGAGTGGTATTACCTGCATATCTGAGGTTGTTGTTGTGGCAATCTTGATTCCAGCTTGTGATTCATCCAGCCCAGCATTTTACATGATGTTCTCTGAATACAGGGTGACAATATATAGCCTTGCCATACTCTTTTCCCTATTTTGAGCCAGTCAGTATGTCCGGTTCTAACTGCTGCTTCTTGACCTGCATACTGATTTCTCAGGAGGCAGTAAGGTGGTCTGGTTTTCCCATCTCTTTAAAAATTTTCCACAGCTTGCTGCAGTCCACACAGTCAAAGGCTTTACTATATAGCCAATGAAGCAGAGTAGGTGTTTTTCTGGAATTCTCTTGCTTTCTCCACGATCCAACAAATGATGGCAATTTGATCTCTGGTTCCTCTGCCTCTTTGAAACCCAGCTTGTACGTCTGTTTTCAGTTCACGCATTGCTGAAACTGAGCTTGAAGGAGTCTGGGCGTAACCTTGCTAGTAGGTGAAATGAGCACAACTGTGCAGGAGTTCTTCGGCATTGCCTTTCTTGGGACTGGAACGAAAACTGACCTTTTCCAGTCCCATGGCCACTGCTGCGTTTTCCAAATTTGCGAGCATATGGAGTGCAGCACCTTAACAGCATCATCTTTTAGAATTTCAAATATGAATAGCTCGGCTGGAATTCCATCACCTCCACTAGGTTTTTTCACAGTAATGCTTCCTGAGGCCCACTTGACATCCTACTCCACGATGTCCAGCCCTAGTGAGTGACCACACCATCACAGTTTTCCAGGTCATTAACACCTTTCTATGTGTGTGCAGTTCTTCTGTGTATTCTTGCCACCTCTTCTTAATCTTCTGTTAGGTCCTTACTGTTCCACACGTCCATGGATTCAAAAAGATTCCTGCCGAGGAACCCTTCCTCATGAAGCAATTGAAGTAGATGCTCCACCAAAATGAGGGCATAACTCAAGAGAGGAAAAAAAAAAAAAAATCCAGGATCTGGGAAAGTAAGGAAATCATCACAGGAGAGGTGATGGGATGGTGGTTAAGGGAGATCCCAGGACAGCAGCTGAGCTGGAGGCCGTGGGAGCAACCAGTCCAGATCTGAGCCACTGCTTCAGAAGATGAAGCCAAGAAGAATACCTACTGTGTGAATGTGCTGAGAGGGGACTTACATATCTGGAAAGTTGGGCTGAAACCATTATAAATTAGGAATAACGGGATTTTAGGAAGAAGGAAAGGTCATCTCAGGTACCTGCAGTCTGAAGTTCAAATGGTGAAGGTGAAAGAGGAGGTAACCAAAATGCCCAAAAGCAACCAAGGGAAAAAGGGAGCAGTAACTGGAGTGTTCGGGACTTTCATAATCGGGCACACGTCAGCCGGACTGCCTGAACACGGGCACACTCGTGGATGAAAGGAATCGATTCTGCTGGGGACACGTCTGTGTGTGTCCATAGATTCGCTGAGGGGCAGAGGGGTTGGCAAGAACTGGAGTGGAGAATCAGGACACCAAAAGAAGCTGCCTTAAGATGCCCATGAAGACAGAAAGGCTCTGAGCTGACTTTTGCAAGTTAAATACCAAGAAAAAGCTTAAAATCTCACCATGCAGCTTTAACAGCAGTGACTTGGTTTAAAGATGAATGTGTTTCTAAAGTATACACATGAACTCCACATGCAATACAGAAGGTAATCCACTTAACAGGAAATGCAGTTATCTACTAACATTATCATCTTCTTTGATAATGACAGGCTAATTAATCACTCAGTTTTCAGCTGAGGGAAGAAAATCAGCTTTCTTGAAAGAGGAGACATTTTAGGTTGTCCTGACAGCTTCGATTAATGTTAAACTGCACTTGAACTTTCAGAATAAAGGTATTATTTTTAAAGATCACAAAGTCACTTCTCACAATCTTTAGCAGTCTTGCAGGCCTGCCACCTCGCTGATCCCAGCAATCGTACAGCCAGTAACCCAGCCCAGAAGGAGAAAGGAGATTCTGACAGTCAGAGGGATGCTGCCAAGTTCATTCTTCATGGCGTCAGGGCTTTGCTGAAGGAGAAGCATTAAATCCCCTCTGGAAACAAGTGGACACTTTGTCACCTCCAACCACACATCCTAAACCGGCCATCATCACCATGATTCTCTTTCCAACTTTACATCAACTGGTTCCCAGTTCCAGTCCCTTTGTGACCCACATCCTGTGACATCCTCTCCTGTCCTCTAATTTCCAAATCAATGCTAATTAAATGAGCTGCATTCCTCACAAAGTGGTTCAGACATACTTAATTCTATTTCATGTGATGAGATGGAAAGAAGGGAGAAATTACCTTAATCCTTTTAGAACAAGGCGGGACTTGAAATAAACCCAAACATACATACACATACAATAATAATTTTGAGCTAGCAAGAGTAAAAGTTATCTTAACAACCTATACACATAAAACACATACTCAGAGACAAAAATCTACCACAGTTCTGTTCAACTATCAGTTTTAAAGTTAACCACTATAATGTCCCTTCCTTTATTATAAAATGGTCCCTTATTGCAATGGTAAGACCTCAGGGGTATTATAGACAAAGCAAGGACTAGACACTGGGAAATCACATAGTTTCTCCCCGGAAAATAACAGGTTGGTAAGTCTCCAATGGGAAACTCCTGGTTACCCTGGGGTATATGAGCATCAGGGTGAGGTATAGCCCAAATTCATCTGTAGGCCTGGGTCACAATGAGCTAAAGGGAAAATGAAGGTGCTTAGTGACAAAAAGAACAGGTAAGATTCTGGAGGGAATAGAACCAGACCTAAAGCATATAATCTATAAACATATCTCCCTTGCTACCCAAAGAGTCCTCAAAATCCATCATTAAACACAAGTAACACCACCAACATAAACGTAACCTCAGGAACACTTCTGCCCAGCTGCCATTCTACAGGAAGGCTCAGGATAGGACCCTATCTTGCCCAGTGTCTCTCTTCAATTAATGCATCTCATAATGCCTTCCTCACCAAAGAATACGCTCCCAGCACCCAAAACAAGAATTCCCAGCACGTTCAGACACTTGCAAACAGCAGCTGTGGTCAATCATTGCATCAGTGCATATCTAACAAATGAAAGGTAATAAAAAAAAAAGATAATTTAAAAAAATTCAACATATGGCCCACTTTCAAGGAGCGAATATCAACAAGTAGATTTTCTTACAGCCATTAAAACAAAAAAGAACCCGTGTGATGGTGCACAAAATGCCCAAATCAGGCGGTATGCAAATCCAAACTCCCAGGATTCAACTCACCCAGTCTGACAGGCCATCATCAGTGAGCCTCAGAGAACACTTGGTGGAGAGGGCCTGGGGAAAAGGCAGCCTCCTGCGGTGCTGCTGGGAGGGAACCGCTAACAGTCTCTACACAGAAGAGCGTGCAGGGTCTGGAAACGAAAACGAGAGCTACCTATGACCCTGCATCAAACGCTTAAGAGAATATCAGGGGAAAACAAAAATTCAAAAAGAAACATGCTCTAAAGCTGCTGAGGGCCACAGTTGCAATAGCAAAAACCTGGAAACAAAACAAAGCGTCCATCGAGAATGAGTTCACAAGAGGAACTGCTGCATGTCCACCATGGGACACATCTCAGCCATGAAACGGAATGAACTAACACCCATGGTGGGAACCTACATGGAACTAGCTCTAAGCAGGATGAGAGAGGTAGCTCAGAACGAAAGTACAGACATCATATGACATCACTTAGGTGAAACTGTTAGTTGCTCAGTTGTGTCCGATTCTTTGCAGCCCCAGGCAAGAACACTGGAGTGGGTAGCCATTCCCTTCTCCAGAGGATCTTCCTGAGCCAGGGATTGAACCAACTCTATAGGTAGAATGTAAAAATTAATATCAAGAAACCAGTTGACTCAAAAGTAACAGACTCACAAGACTAGAAAATAAAATTATATCTAACAAAGGGGAAAGATGCAGGAAAGAGACAAATTAGGAGGCTGAAATTAACAAACAGACTATTACTTATGAATACATAATCAGTGAGGAAATAGGTTTATGACAGGAGCTCACTAGACTTTGTGGAGTAACAGCTATGGGAAAGTAATGAGGATCTCTCTATGTATGTATATGTGTAAATGTAAAAGTTCTGTACACATACAGCACATTTATCATTTTATGTCTCTGTGACTCCAAGCAAAATGACACATTACCAAGAAGTGATGAGACTCAAGCATTGGGGTGTTGCATCTGGCACATTACAGGCTAATTTATACCCCACACCACAACTCCCACTGAAGCTCTGTTTGCAGAGGAAGTCGAGCTGGGCTGTGCAGAAATGCTGCCGCCTTGTGGCCATCTTCTGCAACAGCAACTTAAAAGAAATGCAACAAGGCAAAATGGGTGTTTGAGGACGCCTTATAAACAGCTGGAAAAAAGAGAAGCAAAAGGGAAAGGAGAAAAGGAAACATATACTCATCTGAATGCAGAGTTCCAAAGAATAGCAAGATCCAATAAGAAAGCCTTCTTCACTGAACAATACAAAGAAATTGCAAAAAACAATAGAATGGGAAAGACTATAGAGATCTCTTCAAGAAAATTAGAGACATCAAGGGAACATTTCATGCAAGCTGAGCACAATAAAGGACAGAAACGTTATGGACCTAACAGAAGCAATAGATACTAAGAAGAGGTGGCAGGAATACACAGAACTGTAAAAAAAAAAGTGTCTTCATGACCCGGATAACCACAATGCTGTGCTCACTCACCTAGAGACAGACATTCTGGAGCATGAAGTCAACTGTCCCTAGGAATCATACTACAAACAAATAGTGGAGTTGATGGAATTCCAGTTGAGCTATTTCAAAACCTAAAAGATGATACTGTTAAAGTGCTGTACTCAACATGCAAGCAAATTTGGGAAACTCAGCAGTGGTCAAAGGACTGGAAAAGTTCAGTTTTCATTCCAATCGCAAAAAAAGTGAAAGTGAAGTCGCTCAGTCGTGTCCGACTCTTTGAGACCCCGTGGACTGTGGCCCACTAGGCTCCTCCATCCATGGGATTCTCCAGGCAAGAATACTGGAGTGGGTTGCCATTTCCTTTTCCAGGGGATCTCCCCGACCCAGGGATCAAACCCAGGTTTCCCGCATTGCAGGCAGATGCTTTAACCTCTGAGCCACCAGGGAAGCCCAATCCCAAAAAAAGGGAATGCCAAAGAATGTTCAAACTACCACAACAATTGCACTCATTTCACACGCTAGCAAGGTAATACTCAAAATCCTTCCATCCGAGATTCAACAATAATGTGAACCAAAGACTTCCAGATGTACAACCTGGATTTAGAAATGGCAGAGCAACAGATTTCAAATTGCCAACATCTCTTGGATCATAGTAAAAGCAAGGGATTCCAGAAAAACATCTACTTCTGCTTCACTGACTATGCTAAAACCTTTGACTGTGTGGATCACAACAAACTGTGGAAAATTCTTAAGGAGATGGGAATGCCAGACCACGCTACCTAACTCCTAAGAAACCTGTATGCAGGTCAAGAAGCAAGAGTTAGAATGGGAAATCGAACAACGGACTAGTTTCAAACTGAGAAAGTAGTACATCAAGGCTGTATACTGTCACCCTGCTTATTGAACTTCTACACAGAGCACATCATGTTAGGCTGGATAAAGTACAAGCTGAAATCAAGACTGTCAGGAAAAATATCAACAACCTCAGATATGCAGATGACACCACCCTTATGGCAGAAAGCAAAGGGTCACTAAAGATCCTCTTGATGAAGGTGAAAGAGTAGAGTGGAAAAAGCTGGCTTAAAACTCAACACTCAAAAAACTAAGATTACGACATCTGGTCCCATCACTTCATGGCAAGTAGATGGGGCAAAATGGAAACAGTGACAGACTTTATATTCTTAGGCTCCAAAATCACTGCAGGTGGTGACCTGCCATGAAATTTAAAAATTCCTGCTCCTTGGAAGAAAGGCTGCAATAAACCTAGACAGCATATCAAAAAGCAGAGATGTCACTTTGCCAACAAAGGTTTATACAGTCAAAGCTACGGATTTTTTAATCTAATAATCATGTACAGATGTGAGAGTTGGACTATAAGGAAGGCTGAGCACCAAAGAATTGACGCTTTCCAACTCTGGTGCTGGAGAAGACTCTTGAGAGTCTCTTGGAAAGCAAGGAGATCATACCAGTCAATTCTAAAAAGGAAATCAACCCTGAATAATCATTAGAAGGATTGAATCTGAAGCTCCAATACATGGCCACCTGATGTAAAGAGCCAACTCACTGAAAAAGACTCTGATGCTGGGAAAGATTGAGAGCAGGAGGAAAAGGGGGCAACAGAGGATGGGGTGGGTTCAATGGCATTATCGACACCATGGCCACGAGTTTGAGAAAATTTCAGGTAACAGTGAAGGACAGGGAAGCCTAATGAGCCCAATCCCTGGGTGCAAAGAGTCGGACATGATTGAGCGACTCAGTTCAATTCAGTTCAGTCGCTCAGTCGTGTCTGACACTTTGCGACCCCATCAACTGAAGCACACCAGGCTTCCCTGTCCATCACCAACTCCCAGAGCTTACTCAAACTCCTGTCCATCCAGTTGGTGATGCCATCCAACCATCTCATCCTCTGTCGTCTGCTTCTCCTCCCACCTTCAATCTTTCCCAGCTTCAGGGTCTTTTCAATGAGTCAGTTCTTTGCATCAGGTGGCCAAAGTACTAGAATTTCAGCTTCAGCATCAATCCTTCCAAGGAATATTCAGGACTGATTTCCTTTAGGATGGACTTGTTTGATCTCCTTGCAGTCCAAGAGACTCTCAAGAGACTTCTCCAACACCACAGTTCAAAAGCATCAATTCTTTGGTGCTCAGCTTTCTTTATAGTCCAACTCTCACATCCATACATGACTACTAGAAAAACCATAGCTTTGACTAGATGGACCTTTGTTGGCAAAGTAATGTCTCTGCTTTCTAATATGCTGTCTAGGTTGGTCATAACTTTTCTTGCAAGGAGCAAGCGTGTTTGAATTTCATGGCTGCAGTCACCATCTGCAGTGATTTTCGAGCCCTCCAAAATAAAGTCTGTCACTGTTTCCACTGTTTCCCCATCTATTTGCCATGAAATGATGGGACCAGATGCCATGATCTTAGTTTTCTGAATGTTGAGCTTTAAGCCAACTTTTTCACTCTCCTCTTTCACTTTCATCAAGAGGCTCTTTAGTTCCTCTTTGCTTTCTGCCATAAGGGTGGTATCATCTGCATATCTGAGGTTATTGATATTTCTCCCAGCAATCTTGATTCCAGCTTGTGCTTCATCCAGCCCAGCATTTCACATGATGTACGCTGCATAGAAATTAAATAGCAGTGTGACAATATACAGCCTCGACACAGTCCTTTCCTGATTTGTAAGCAGTCTGTTGTTCCATGTACAGTTCTAACTGTTGCTTCTTGACCTGCATACAGATTTCTCATGAGGCAGGTCAGGTGGTCTGGAATTCCCATCTCTTCAAGAATTTTCCACAGTTGGTTCTGATCCACACAGTCAAAGGTTTTGGTGTAGTCAATAAAGCAGAAGTAGATGTTTTCCTGGAACTCTCCCACTTTTTCGATAATCCAATGGATGTCGGCAATTTGATCTCTGGTTTCTTTGCCTTTTAAAACCTGTGGTTAAGGGGACTAAGATTCACAAGGAGAGTTTGGCTGTAAGATACCTATTATAAAAATTTGCTGCAAATAAATTTTCTTTAAAAAAAAAAAAAAACTTTACAAAGGGCAGAATTTCATCAAGACAATAGCAAAAGGTAGATACTACTCATTATTTTCTTTAAAAAAGTACATGAACTAATGCAGACAATCACAAACTATGAGAGACACGCAAATCAAGATTACAGTGAGGCATCGCCTCCCAGGATTCAGAATAGCCAGCATCAAAATGTCTATAAACAAAAAATACTAGAGTGAAGGTGGATCAAAGGGGACCTTCTTATGTTGCCAGTGGTATATAAACTGTCAGAGCCAAAATAGACCATTGAATGAAACTGTTTTTCAATGGGAAAAACAGAGTTGCCATACACATTCCAGCAGTCCCCTTCCTAAGAGGACCAGCAAAGACAATCACTATTTTAAAAGAAATTTGCACCCAAATGTGCACCACAGCACCACTTCCAAAAGCCAAGATCCAGAAGCAGACAAAATGTCCAAAAACAGATGAACGCGTAAAGAGGAAGTGGGATGTGTCCACAGTGGCATAATACTTAGCCACGAAAAAGAACGAGACAATTCTAACTGCAGTGATGTACATGGACCTTGTTGTAATCGTAACGAGTGAAGCAGGTCAGAAAAAAAAAAAAGACAAACACCATTATTGCTGAAATCATAGAATTGAGGCCCATGAACCAAGTGAACAAACAGAAAAGACTCACAAAATTAGAAAACAAATTTAGGGTTACCCAAAAAGGGGAAAATGGGGAAAAGTAACAATTAGGGGTTGATATTAGGAAATCCACAAAAATGCATATAAAACAGGTGATAAACAAGGACCCACTGTAGAGCAAGGGAGGTCTACACGACACTCTGTAATACCCTGTGTACAAAACCAATTCGTGATGAATAGACACATGTAGAACTGGCAAAGATTCTCTACACCTATATTAAACACAACATTTTAAAATAATTTATTCCATAAAAAATAAAAGCTATATTATAAAAAAATAAATAAAAAGACACAAGCTTATGGGTGTTGTACTGGCACACTGCACAAAAATTTACAACCCAGGAACTTCCATTAAGACTCTGCTTTCTGTAGTAACTACCACTTGGCATGTAGAAACACTGCCGCCATGTGGCCATTTTCTGAAACAGCAACTTCAAAACCAACGCTCATGGGCACACAATATTCACAAGGGCAACCAGGCTATGACATCTGCTATCACTAAATGGCCCGAAGAAGGTAATCAAAACAACTTCAACACATGGCCCACTTTCAAGGAGCCAATTTCAACAAGTCACTTTTATTACCACCGTTAAAAAAAAAATAAAAAGAACACATGAAATTGTGCACAAAAATGACTAGTTCTTAGAGACATGCAAAGCAAAACTACAATTGAGGGGTCACCTCACCAAAGTCTGAATGGCCATCATCAAGGAGTCCTCAAAGAATCCACAGTGGAGATGGCCTGGAGAAAATGACACCCTCCTAGGGTGCAGGGGGGATGAAACTGTTAACAGCACCTAGATAGAACAGTACACAGCTGTCTTTCAAAAAAAAAAAAACTAAAGCTACCAATGATCCAATATTCCCTGGCTTAAGAGAATAACCCCAAAGAACCAGAAATCGAAAAGAAACATGCACCCAAAGCTGCAGTGGGGCACAGGTACCATAGCCAAGATCTGGAAACAAAGTGTCCATCAAGGAGAAAGAAATAAAGAGGAACTGCTATATGTCCACCACAGAACATGCATCAGAATGAAACACCACCAAAGGCAGCAACCTCCATGGACCTATGGATACTTCTAACCATGCTGCGAAAGGTAACTCAGCATAAAGAGACACGTATCATATGATAAGACCTATAGGTGAAATCTAAAAATACCAAGAAACCAACTGACCAAACAGACTCACAGGAGTCGATAATAAAATTATTGTTAACAAATAGGAAAGATGCAGGGAAGGGATAAATAAGGAAGTAGCGATCAACAAACAGAAACAATTTCATGTAAGATATATAACTAACAAGGACATAGTACACCAAGAGAGGCCTACTCAACATTTCACAATAAGCTCTATGAGGAAATAATTTGAAGATCAATGGATATATGTATATGTGGAAGTGTAAAAGATTGTGTACACAACACATAAAACACTGTATATATCAGTGCTACTCCAAGCAAAACTATACATTAAACAGACAAAAAAAAAAGACAAGTGAAAAGACACAAGCTTTGGGGTGTAGCCTCTGGCGCATTGTTGCTGCTGCTGCTAAGTCGCTTCAGTCATGTCCGACCCTGTGCGACCCCATGGACTGCAGCCTACCAGGCTCCTCCATCCATGGGATTTTCCAGGCAACAGTACTGGAGTGGGGTGCCATCGCCTTCTCCGCTGGCGCATTGTACTGTAATGTAAAACCCCAAACCAGGACTTCCCCTGAGGCTCTGTTTGCCACAGTAAGCAGAGCTGGGCGGTGAAGAAGTGCTGCCACCTTGTGTCTGCTTCCTGCAACAGTAATTTGAAAACTACGGCTTGAGGGACTTGCATTCACCAGAACGGCTGGGCTATAAAGATACTTGATCTGAAAATTTTCCAGAGATAAGTATTCCAAAAGAAATCTTTAAAAAAAGGCTAGAGTTTCGTCAAGCAATAAGAAAAGGCAGATACTACTGACACTATTTTTTAAAAAGCACATGAAGTGATGCACAAAATCACTAATTATCAGAGACATGCAAACCAAGATTCCAAAGCAGGATCACCTTGCAGCAGTCAGAACGGCCATCACCAATGTCTACGAACAATAAATGCTAGAGTGAGGGTGGAGAAAAGAGGACCATTTTATATGCCAGTGGTATTTAAATGGTAGCAGTCACAACAGACAACAGTATGAAATTGTCCTTACGATACTAGATGCTTGGGGCTAGTGCACTGGGACAACCCAGAGGGATGGTATGGGGAGGGAGGAGGGAGGAGGGTTCAGGACGGGGAACACATGTATACCTGTGGCGGATTCATTTTGATATTTGGCACAATTAATACAATTATGTAAAGTTTAAAAATAAAATAAAATAAAAAGGTAAAAACAGAGCTACCATATATTTCAGAAGTCACACTCCTAAGAGTACATTCAAAGGCCACCAGAATTCTAAAAGAATCTTGCACCCAAAGTGCACCTTAGCACCATTTTCAATAGACAAGATTTTGGAAACAAGCAAAATTGAAGGATAGATGAACACATATAGAAGAAGTGGTACATGCCCAAAATGGCATATTACTCAGTGATGATAAAATGAGAAAATGCCAACCACAGCCACATACACAGACCTAGACATAAAAAAAGACAAATTATACTTATCAGTGGCAGCTGAAAATTGATGGAAAAGCCCATGAACCAACTGATAAAAGAGAAACAGACTCACAAATTTAGAAAACCAAATTAGGATTACCAAAAGGGAAAGGTGGGGGCAGGAATGAGTTAAGAGCTTATGTAACATTCCACAATAATATGCATAAAATAGGCAATCAACAGGGACCTACAGTAGAGAAGGGAGGTCTACACGCTCTGAGATAACCTATATGAGTCAAGGAGCCAAAGTGAATAAATATATATAGAGAACTGAAAAAGATTCTCTACACACACAAAAACAAAACATTTTTAAAACAACTTACTAAATTAAAAACTAAATTAATAAAAACAAAAGGTGATGAGACACAAGCGTATGGGTGTTTGTCCCGGCACTTGCCACCCTTATTCACCACTCAGGAGCACCACTTTCACTGAGGCTCTGCTTTCTGCAGTGAACAGAGTTGGGCATGAAGAAATCTTGCTCCCTTGTGGCCATTTTCCAAAACAGCAACTTTAAAACCAATTCTTGCATGCATGCATGCTAAGTTGATTAGGTTGTGTCCGACTCTGTGACTCTATGGATCAGAGCCCACCAGGCTCCTCTGTTCATGGGCTCTCTAGGAAAGAATACTGCAGGGGATTGCCATGCCCTCCTCCAGAGGATCTTCCCAACCCAGGGTCGAACCCATGTCTTACACTCCTGCACTGACAGGAGGGTTCTTTATCACTAGCACCACCAGGGAAGCCAAACCCAATACTTAGACTCTGGCAATACACACAAGGACAGCAGAGCTATAAATGACATCTGCTGTCACTAAATGTCCTGAAGACATAATCAAAAAATTCAACACATGGGCCACTTTCAAGGAGCCAATTTCAACAAGTCAATTTATTACCACTAAAAAAAAAAAAGCCACATGAAACAGTGCACAAACTCCAGGTTCTTAGAGACATGCCAATCAACTACAAAGAGGGCTCACCTCGCCCCAGACTGAATGGCCATCTTCAATGACTCTTCAAAGAATGCATGATAGAAAGGCCCTGAAGGAAAGGAAAGCCTCCGAAGGAGCCCATAGGATGAAACTGTTAATAACCCCCCTACACAGAACAATACGCGGGTGCCTGAAAGGAAAACTAAGCTCCCTATCAACCAGCAGTCAATGCCTAAGAGAATATCCAGGCAAAACCAGAATTCAAAAAGAAATATGCACCCAAATCCGCAGTGGACCACCAGTTACAATAGCTAAGATCTGGAAGCAAAGTGTCTGTCCAGATGAGCGCATAAAGAGGAACTGCTACATGTCCACCAGGAGCGTGACTTAGTCATGAAATAGAATGAAATGAAACAGAATGAAATAACAGCAGCAGCAACCCACCCGGACCTAGTTCTAACCACGCTAAGAAGGGCAACTAAGAAGTAGAAGACAGATAACACTTAGCGGTATAACCTAAAATTAATACCAAGAAGCCAATGGACCAAAGAGAAACAGACTCACAAAACTACACAATAATATTATCGTTATACAAGGTGAAAGATACAGGGAAGGGATAAATAAGGAAGTTGGGATTAACAAATAGAAACAATTTTTATAAAATACATAATTAACAAGGACACAGGTATACCAAGGGAGGTCTACTCAACATTCTGTAACAACCTCTATAAGAAAAAAATTTGCAGATCAATATATATATATGTGTGTGTATATATATATATATGCGCAAATGTAAAACATTGTGTACACATACGACATATACAACACCATATATCAGTGTTACTCCAGGCAAAACTAAACATCAAACTGACAAAAAAAAAAAAAAAAGTAACGAGACGCAAGCTTTTGGAGTCTTGCTTCTGGTACATTGCAGTCTAATGTACAATCCCAACCAGGACTTCCACTGAGGCTGTTTGCCAGAGTAAGCAGTATTGGCATCAAAGAAATGCTGGCACCTTGTGGCCACTTTCTGCAACAGCACCTTGATAAATGTCCTTAAAGGGACTTAATAGTCACAAGGAGGATCAGGCTGTAAGATACCTGTCCTCAAAAATTTCCCAGGAGTAATTATTAGAAAAGAAATCTTTACAAAGACAGAGTTTCGTCAATACATATGAAATGGTAGATACAGCTCACAATATTTGAGAAAGAAAATGAACATGAAATGATGCACATAATCAGAATTATTAGAGACATGCAAATAAAGATTACATAAGGGAGCACCTCACAGCACTCAGAATGACGATCATCAAAATCCCTACAAACTAAAGGTCACGGTGGAGTCAGTGAAAAGGGGACCCTCTTGAATTGCCTGTGGTATGCAAATGGTAAGAACCACAGCAGAGCACAATATGGAACTGTCCTTAAAAGTTAAAAAGCGAGCTACCATACATTACAGCTGCCCCACTAGTAGGAGCATACTTGAACGTCACTAGAATTCTAAAAGAATCTGGCGCCCAAATCTGCATACAGCACCACTTCCAGTAGCCAAGACCTGGAAGCAACCAAGACGTCCAAACTGACCGAATGCAGAAAGAAAAAGTGGTACACATCCACAATGGCACACTGCTCAGTCATGAAGCAATGACACACTGCCAACTGCAGTAACACATGAGGATCTCTCGCAATTATACTGAATGAAGTCAGTAGGGGGAAAAAAAGACAAATAACGCTTATTGGCAGAAGCTTAAATTCATGCCCATAAACCAACTGACAAAAGAGAAACAGACTCACAAAATTAGAAAACAAAATTAGGGTTACAGAAGGGAAAGGTATCAATTAGAAGGTATGGATTAACAAATCCACAATAATACAGGTAAAACAGGTAATCAACAAGGACCTGCTGTAGAGCAAGGGGGGCCGTCGATAAAGGACTGAAACGGTATGGACCTAACAGAAGCAAAAGATATTAAGAAGACATGGCAAGAATACACAAAAGAACTGTACAAAAAAGAGCTTCACGACCCGGATAATCACGATGGTGTGATCACTGACCTAGAGCCAGACATCCTGGAATGTGAAGTCAAGTGGGCCTTAGAAAGCATCACTACGAACAAAGCTAGTGGAGGTGACGGAATTCCAGTTGAGCTATTCCAAACCCTGAAAGATGATGCTGTGAAAGTGCTGCACTCAATATGCCAGCAAATTTGGAAAACTCAGCAGTGGCCACAGGACTGGAAAAGGTCAGTTTTCATTCCAATCCCAAAGAAAGGCAATGCCAAAGAATGCTCAAACTACCGCACAATTGCACTTATCTCACATGCTAGTAAAGTAATGCTCAAAATTCTCCAAGCCAGGCTTCAGCAATATGTGAACCGTGAACTTCCTGAAGTTCAAGCTGGTTTTAGAAAAGGCAGAGGAACCAGAGATCAAATTGCCAACATCCACTGGATCATGGAAAAAGCAAGAGAGTTCCAGAAAAACATCTATTTCTGCTTTATTGACTATGCCAAAGCCTTTGACTGTGTGGATCACAATAAACTGTGGAAAATTCTTCAAGAGATGGGAATACCAGACCACCTGACCTGCCTCTTGAGAAACTTATATGCAGGTCAGGAAGCAACAGTTAGAACTGGACATGGAACAACAGACTGGTTCCAAATAGGAAAAGGAGTACATCAAGGCTGTATACTGTCACCCTGTTTATTTAACTTATATGCAGAGTACATCATGAGAAATGCTGGACTGGAAGAAACACAAGCTGGAATCAAGACTGCCAGGAGAAATATCAATAACCTCAGATATGCAGATGACACCACCCTTATGGCAGAAAGTGAAGAGGAACTAAAAAGCCTCTTGATGAAAGTGAAAGTGGAGAGTGAAAAATCTGGCTTAAAACTCAACATTCCAAAAATTAATAAGATCATGGTATCTGGTCCCATCATTTCATGGCAAATAGACAGGGAAACAATGGGAACAGTAACAGACTTTATTTTCTTGAGCCACAAAAAAATCACTGTGGACGGTGACTGCCGCCATGAAATTAAATGATGCTTGCTCCTTGGAAGAAATGCTATGACAAACTTTGACAGAGTATTAAAAAACAGAGACATCACTCTACCAATAAAGCTGCATAGAGGCAAAGCTATAGTTTTTCCAGTAAGTCATATATGGATGTGAGAGTTGGGCCATAAAGAAAACTGAGTGCTGAAGAACTGATGCTTTCGAACTGTGGTTCTGTAGAGGTTCTTGAGTCCCTTGGACTGCAAGGAGATCCAACCAGTCAATCCCAAAGGGAATCAACCCTGATTATGCATTGGAAGGACTGATGCTGAACCTGAAACTCCATTACTCTGGCCACTTGACTCATTTGAAGAGTCCCTGATGCTGGGAAAGACCGAGGGTAGGAGAAGAAGGGGGCAACAGAGGATGAGATGGTTGGATAGCATCACCGACTTGATGGACATGAGTATGAGCAAACTCTGGGAGATAGTGAAGGACAGGGAAGCCTGAGGTGCTGCAGTCCATGGGGTCACAAAGAGCTGCACACAACTGAGCAACTGAACTGATGGACTGGCAACATTTACAAGGACAGTAGAGCTGTAAATAACACCTGCTGTTACTAAATATCCTGAAGAAGGTGATCAAAACAAAAATTCAACATGTCTCACTTTCGAGGAGCCAATTTCAACAAGTCCATTTTATTACCAATCTTAAAAAAAAAGAGCTCATGAAATGGGTGAACAAATTCACCAGTTGAAAGAGACATGAAAATCAAAACTACAACAATGGTATATCTCGCCACAGTACAAATGAGCATCATCAATGAGTCTTCAAACAATACATGGTAGAGAGGGCCTGGAGAAAAGGAAAGCCTCCAAGGTGCTGGTGGGATGAAACTGTAAACAGCCCCTAAACAGAACAGAGTGCAGGTCCTGAAAGGAAAACTAAGCTCCCCATGAACCAGCAGTCAATGCCTAAGAGAATATCCAGGCCAAATCAGAATTCAAAAAGAAATATGCACCCAAATATGCAGTGCACCACCTGTTACAACAGCTAAGATCTGGAAACAAACTGTCCATCCACATGAATGCATAAAGAGGAACGGCTACATGTCCACCAGGAACATGATTCAGTCATGAAACAGAATGAAATAATACCAACTACAGCAACCCACATGGACCTAGTTCTAACCATGCTGCTGCTGCTAAGTCGCTTCAGTCGTGTCCGACTCTGTGTGACCCCATAGACGCCAGCCCACCAGGCTCCCCCATCCCTGGGATTCTCCAGGTAAGAACACTGGAGTGGGTTGCCATTTCCTTCTCCAATGCATGAAAGTGAAAAGTGAAAGGGAAGTCACTCAGTCGTGTCTGACTCCTAGCGATGCTAGAGGGTTAGTAGCTAAGAAGAAAAAGACTGAGAGCACTTATAGGTGGAATTTAAAAATTAATACCAAGAAGCCAATGGGCCAAAGAGAAACAGATTCACAAGGCTAGAAAATAAAGTTATCGTTGTAACAGGGGAAAGACATGGGGAAGGGATAAACAAGAAAGTTGGGATTAACAAATAGAAACAATTTCATATAAAACACATAATCAACAAGGACATACAAATAACAAGGGAGGTATAATCAGCATTCTGTTATAACCTCTATGAGAAAATAATTTGAAAATCAATAGATATATGTATATTTGCAAACGTAAAAGACTGTGTACACATACTTGCCTGGAGAATGCCCATGGACAGAGAAGCTCTGTGGGGCTGCAAAGAGTTGCACATGACTGAGCAACTAAGCGCAGCACAGCACAACATATACAACACTGTATGTCGTGTTTCTGCAAGCAAAGCTATAAATTCAACTGACAAGAAAAAGAAGTGACAAGACACAAGCTTCGGGGTGTCTGACACATTCCAGTTTAATTTCCAACCCCAAACCAGGATGTCCACTGAGGCTCTGGTTGCCAGAGTATCTTGCATTGGTACTGGGGAAATGCTGCCACCTTGTGGACGTTTCCAGCAACAGCAACGTTAAAACAGTTAAGGGAATGGCTAACCACTCCAGTATTTCTGGAGAATTCCATGGGTAGAGGAGCCTGGCAGGCCCCAGTCTATGAGTCAGAGAGAGTCGAACAGGGCTTAGCAACTAACACACACACACACACAGAGGAAACTGGGCTTCCCTGGTGGCTCAGATGGTAAAGAATTGGTCTGCAGTGCAGGATACCCTGTTTACATACTTGGGTCAGGAAGATCCCCTGGAGAAGGGAATGGCTACCCACTCCAATAGTCTTGCCTGAAGAATTCCATCATCAGAGGAGTCTGGCGGGCTGTATTACACGGGGTCTGACAGGACAGAACACAACTAAGAGACTAACACTTCACTTTAAGAGAACTAATGTACTCACAAGGATGGCTGGGCTGTAAGACGCCAGTCCTCAAGAACCGTCCGGGGTAAGTATTCTAAAAACAACATTTTTTTTACAAAGGGCTGAATTTCGTCAAGAAAATATGAAGAGGTAGATACCTCTCGCGCTACTTTTTTAAAAAGCACATGAAATGATGCACAAAATCACAAATTATTAGAGCTGTGGAAATCAAAATCACAATGTGGGATCACTTTGCAGGAGTCAAATGGCCTTCATCAGAATGTCCACACACAATACACGCTAGAGTAAGGGTGGAGGAAGGAGACCCCCTCAGACGCCCATGGTATACAAACAGCTACAGCCAGAAAAGAGGACAACAGGGAGCCGTCTTTAAGGTGAAAACAGAGCTACCATCGATTTTAGAGTCCCACCCTAACAGGATATTCAAAGACAACCAGAGTTTTAAAAGAAACTGGCACCCAAATGTGCACTACGGCAGCACTTACAAGAGCCAAGAGGTAGAAGGACATAAAATGTCCAAGGACAGCTGAATGCTAAAGAAGTGGTATATGTCCACGATGGCATATTACTCAGTAATGAAAAAGGATGAGACAATACCCACTTGTAGGCACCAACACACATGGGCCTAGTTGTAATCATACTGTGTGACGAGAGTCAAAAAAGACAAACGTCACTTATCTGTGGAATCTGAAAACTGATGCCCATGAACCACCTGAAAAAGAGAAACAGATTCACAAAATTTGAAAGCAAAATCATTGTTCCCAAAAGGGAAATGTGGGGGGACAAATTAGCAGGTGGGATTAACAAATCCACAATACATATAGAACAGGGAGTAACCAGGACCTGCTGAAGAGGGAGGAGGCGTACACAAGATTCTGTAGTAACCCATATTAAAAAGAAAAACCTGAAGATAAATAGATACATATAAAACTGAAAAATATTCTCGACACATCCAAAAAAACAATACATTTTAAAACATTCTATATTAGAAAATAAAAATTAGATTAATAAAATTAACACACTAAGTCATGAGACACAAGCTTAGGGATGTCTGTGCTGGCACCTTCCACGCTAATTTACAAGCCAGGAACACCACTTCCATCAAGGCTCTGCTTTCTGTGGTAACTAGAGTTAAGCATGAAGAAATCCTGCCGCCTTGGTGGCCGTTTTCCAAAATAGCAACTCCGTAACTCAATGCTTATGGACATGCAATATTCATAAGGACTACAGGGCTGTAAATGATACCTTCTGTCAATAAATGTTATGAAGTAGGCAATCAAAAGAAAAAAAAAATCAACACATCGTTGACTTTCAAGGAGCCAATTACAACAAGAAGTCCATTTTATTATCTTTGTTTAGGGGAAAAAAAGAGCACATAAAATGATGCACAAACTCACCAGTTCTTAGAGACATGCAAACTCAAAACTACAATGAGGGCTCACATCACCAACGTCTGAATGGCCATCATCAATAAGTCTTCAAAGAATCCATGGTGGAGAGTACCTGGAGAAAAGGAAACCCTGCTAGGGGCAGGCGGGATGACACGGGGGCACTCTCTTGAGAGAGCAGGATGCAGGTGCCTTTAAAGGAAAACTAGAGCTACCTCTGATCCACAGTCCCATGCCTATGAGAATATCCCAGGAGAACCAGAATTCAAAGAGAAACACGCCTCTAAAGCTGCACTTCAGTGCCAGTTACAAGAGCAAAGACCTGGAAGCCAACGAAGTTTCCATCAAGAGATGAATGCATTAAAGAGGAAGCGGTACGTGTCCACAATGGAACAAGACTCAGCCATGAAACAGAAGGAAATAATAGTAACTGTGGGAACCCACAGGGACCTAGTTCTAAGCATACTGAGAGATGTTACTCAGGAAAAAAGGCAGATATCATATGATATCACTTATAAAAATTAATACTGAGAACCCAACTGACCAAAGACTCCTAACAGTAGAAAATAAAATTATCATTAATCAAGGGGAAAGATGTGGGGAAGGGATAAATAAGGCAATTGGGAATAACAATAGAAACTACTACATATAAAACACATAATCAACAAGAACTTAAATACACCAGCGAAAGTCTACGCAACATTCTGTAAGAAGATGAGAGAATAATTTGAAGCTCAGTAGATATATGTATATGTGCAAATGTAAGAGATTCTATACACACAGAACACCATAAATCACTGTAAATCAAAGCAAAACTATACAGTAAACTTAAAAACAAAAAACTAGTGACGAGACCCTAGCTTTGAGGTACTGCTTCTGGCACATTCCAATTCAGTATACAACCCTACACCACGACTTCCACTGAGGCTCTCTTTGCAAGAGTATGCAGTTGGTCTTCGAAGAAATGCCCCACCTTGTGCTCGTTTTTCCACAACAACTTGAAAACTGTTGCTTAGGGGACAAATATTCAAAAGGATGGCTGGGCTGCGAGATATCTGTCCTCAAAAAATTTTCAGGAGGTAAGTATTTTAAAAGAAATCTTTACCAAGGGCAGAATGTCATCAAGACAATATGAACAGGCAGATACTACTGACATTAGTTTTTAAAAGCACATGAAATGATGCACAAAATCACCAATTACTGGAGACATGCAAATCACGATTACAATGAGGGATCACCTCCAGGTGGTCAGAGTGGCCATCAACAAAATTTTTCACAAACGATAAACGCTAGTGTTGGTGGAGAAAAGGGGACCCTCTTATGTTGCTGCTGCTGCTGCTAAGTCACTTCAGTCATGTCTGACTCTGTGCAACCCCAGAGACAGGAGCCCACCAGGCTCCCCCATCCCTGGGAACACTGGAGTGGGTTGCCATTTCCTTCTCCAATGCATGAAAGTGAAAAGTGAAAGTGAAGTCACTCAGTCCTGTCTGAGTCTTAGCAACCCCATGGACTGCAGCCTACCAGGCTCCTCCACCCATGGGATTCTCCAGGCAAGAGTACTGGAGTGGGGTGCCATTGCCTTCTCCAACTTATGTTGCTAGTGGTATGTAAATGGTAACAGCCACAATACAGAACGATGAAACTGTAAAAGCGGAGCTACCATGTATTTCACCAGTCCCACTCCTAACACAGAGAAGGCAATGGCACCCCACGCCAGTACTCTTGCCTAGAGAATCCCAGGGATGGCGGAGTTAGTGGGCTGCCATCTATGGGGTCGCACAGAGTCGGACACAACTGAGTGACTTCACTTTCACTTTTCACTTTCATGCACTGGAGAAGGAAATGGCAACCCACTCCAGTGTTCTTGCCTGGAGAATCCCAGGGACGGGGGAGCCTGGTGGGCTGCCGTCTCTGGGGTCGCACAGAGTCGGACACGACTGAAGCGACTTAGCAGCAGCAAAGCAGCACTCCTAACAAGATATTTGAAGACAACCAGAACTCTAAAAGGATCTGGCACCCCAATGGGCACTACAGCATCACAGCAAACAGCCAAGACCTGGAACAACTAAATATCCAGGGACCGGCCACTGAATAAATAAGGGGTGGCACATATCCACAGCAGCAGATATCTCATCAAGAAAAAAACGACACAATTCCAACTACAGCAAAATACATGAGCTTGCTGTAATCATACTGAGTGACATCAACTGGGAAAAAGAAAGACAAATATCACTTCTTGGTGGAATCTGAAAATCCATGCCGGTAAACCAACTGACAACAGAACAAAATTAGAGCTACCAGAGGAAAAGGTGGGGGAAGGTACCAATTAGTAGGTTGGGATTAGCTAATCCACAATAATACATATAAAATAGAATAAAATAATACATAAAATATTACATATAAAATAAAAAATCCAAAACTACCTGCTGTAGGGCAAGAGAGGTCTGTAATAATCTAAATGAGAAAATAACGCAAAGATGAATAGGTACATATAGAACTGAAAAAGATTCTCTATACCTACCAAAAACACTTTTTGAAACAACTCACTAAATTAAAAAATTACATTAATTTAAAAAAACAACAAGTATTGAGACACAATTTATGGGTGTTCCTGCTGGCACGTCCAAGAACACCACTTTCACCAGGCTGTGCTTTCTGTTGTAACTAGAGTTGGGCATGAAGAAATCATGCCTTCGTGTGTCCATTTCCCCAGGGGGAATCTTTAAAAGTCAATGCTTCTATGGGCGTACAGCATTCACGAGGACTGCGTGGCTGTGAACTGACACCCGCTGTCACTAAGTGTCCTGAAGAAGGTAATCAAAAAAGAAAACTCAATACACGGCCCACTTTAAAGGAGCCAATTTCAACAAGCCAATTTTATTATCACCATTTAAATTAAAAAAAAAAAAAGAGCACATGAAATGGTGCACAAATTTGCCAGTTTTCAAGAACCATGCAAATCCAAACTGCAATGAGGGCTCAGCTCATTCCAATGTGAATGGGCATCATCAAGTCTTCGAAGAATACTTGTGGAGAGGGCCTGGACAAAAGTAGGGCCTATAAGGCGATGGTGAGACGACACTGGTAAAAGTCCTGGCACAGAACAGTATGCAGGTGCCTTAAAGGAAAACATGAGAAACCCGTGATCCAGAAGTCCCACGCCTAAGGGGATATCCACAGAAGATTCGAAAAAGGAACATGCATCCTAAGCTGCACTGCATCACCAGTGACAACAGCAAAGGCCTGGAGGCAAACCAAGTGTCCACTGAGAATGAATGCAGAGAGACAGTTGTACAGGTCCTCCACGTTGCATGACTCACCCATTAAACACAATGAAAAAACAACAATTACAGCAACCTACATGGAATTAGTTCTATCCATACTCAGATGGGTAATATTAAAAAAAAAAAAAAAGCCATATTACATGTTATCAGTTACAGGTGGATTCTGAAAAGTAACCAAGAAAACAACTGACCAAAGAGAAACAGTCACAAAATAGAAGATAAAATTACCATTACAAAAGGGGAAAGATGTGGGCAAGGGGTAAATTAGGAAGCTGTAGGAACAAATAGAAATCATTACATACAAAATACATAAGGAAGTTTGGATTAACAAATAGAAACTATTATATAGTTTCTATATATATATAGATTATATATATAAAATATATAATCAACAAGGACCTAGGTATACCAAGGGAGGTCAACTCAACATTCTGTAGTAACCTCTATGGAAAATAATTTGAAGATCAATAGGTATATGAGTAAATATAAAATTTTCTGCACACATCCGACATTGTGCATCATTGTTATGTCCCAAAAAAACATAAACATTAAATTAAAAAAGAAGTCACAAGACACAAGTTTTGGGGTGCTGCTTCTGGCACACTTCATTCTATTTTCCAACTTCACACCACCACGTCCACTGAGGCTCTGGTTGCTGGGAAAATGCTGCCGCCGTGTGGTCATATCCTACAACAGCAACTTGAAAATTTTTAAACTTAAAGAGAAGGGAATGGCTACACAGACAAGCATTCTTCCCTGGAGAACTTCATGCACAGATGAGCCTTGTGGGCTACAGTCCATGTGTTGCAAAGAGTCGGACACGACAGCAACGAACACACACACACAGGAAACTGGGCTTCCTTGGTGGCTCACACAGTCAAGAATCTGTCTGCAATGTGGGAGACTCGGGTTCCACACCTGGATCAGGAAGATCCCATGGAGAAGGGAATTGTTACCCAAGCCAAGATTCTCACCCGGAGAATTCCATGGACAGGGGAGCCTGGCGGGCCACAGTCCATGGGATGGCAAAGAGTCAGACAACTGAGCAACCAACACTTTCACTTTAGGTGGAGAAAAGAGGACACTCTCAGATGCCTGTGATATATAAACAGCCACAGATATAACAATAGGGAACTGACTTGAAAAGGGAAAAACAGAGCTACCATTGACATCGGAGTGCAATCCTAATAGGAGATTTGAAAACAACCAGATTCTGAAACATGCACCCAGACGTGCACTTACAATAGTCACCACCTGCTTGGAGCAACTAAAACGTCCAAGGACAGAAGAATGCTAAAGAAGGCAGCGGACACGTCCATGATGGCACACTGCTCAGTCATGGGAAAGAAGGAACAGGTACATGTATACGTATGGCCGAGTCCCTTCGCTGCACACCTGAAATGATCACAAATTGTTAATCGGCTATACCCCAATACAAAATGATTTCGGGGTTAAAAATACAAATTAAAATGTTAATAAAATAAAGAAAATAAAAAATAAAATTAGATGTTCAGTTTGAATGCTTAAAAAAAGATAAAGAACGAGACAGTGTCTCCTATAGCAACACACATGGACTTAAGTGTAATGATGCTGAGTGATGTCAGTCAAAAACAACAACAAATATCACTTATCTGTGGGGTCTGAAAACTGATGCCCATGAACCATCTGAAACAGAAAAACAGATTCACAAAACTAGAAAACAAAATCATTGTCACCAGAAGGGAAATGTGAGAGGAGGAATTAGCAGGTGGGACTAACCAATCCACAGTAATGCATAGAAAATAGGTAGTCAGTGAGGACCTGCAGCTGAGCGAGGGAGGTCTACACAACATTCCGTAGGAATCTACACGAAAAAAGAACCCGAACATTTATATATATATATATATATATATAAAACAGAAAAACATTATCTACACACAACCAACTCAACATTTTAAAACAAATTTATCCACATTGAAACATGTATAGTATCACGTATGAAACGAGTCGCCAGTCCAGGTTCGATGCACGATACTGGATGCTTGGGGCTGGTGCACTGGGACGACCCAGAGGGAGGGTATGGGGAGGGAGGAGGGAGGAGGGTTCAGGATGGGGAACACAGGTATACCTGTGGCGGATTCATTTCGATATTTGGCAAAACTAATACAATATTGAAAAGTTTAAAAATAAAATAAAATTTAAAAAAAAAAAGGAATGAGATGATGCAAAGCACGTAACAGAAAGCTTAATGCAGAAATGGTCTGATTAAATTGTTTTAGGCAATATACCTTTGGTTTAAATGAAAATTATGTTCATATGTACACTTATATGTTCATTTATATATTGCAGTTAATTTTCACAAAATCTTTTTACAAAAGGGCTCTTTTTTTAATGATAATATGTGCTGTTTGGCTCTATTTTCAAAATATGATGCATAATATAGTTTAATAGAGCCAGTGAAGTTTTTACTACTATAATGAGTTGGCTAGCTTCTGGGAATAAGAACAATAGAGTTGTTTTTTTTAATGACGTGTGGTAAAAACATGGTGAATATCTTTGCCTACCAATTAAAGTGTGTACGAAAAACAGAATAAATAAAATCTCTTTAATTAAAAAAAAAACTAAACTAATAAAAAAACAGTAATTAAACGAGACATGAGCTTAGGGGTGTTTGTGCTGGCACCTTCCACTCTAATGTACACCCCAGGAACACCACTACCACTAAAGCTCTGCTTTCTGTAGTAACTAGAGTTGGCCAAAGAACTGATGCTTTCAAACTGTGGTGTTGGAAAAGACTCTTGAGAGTCCCTTGGACAGCAAGGAGATCAAACAGTCAATTCTAAATGAAATCAGTCCTGAATATTCATTGAAGAACTGATGCTGTAGCTCCAATACTTTGGCAACCTGATGCAAAGAACTGACTCTTTGGAAAAGACTCTGATTCTGGGAAAGATTGAAGGCAGGAAAAGAAGGCGATGACAAAGGATGAGATAGTTGGATGGCATCATCAACTCGATGGACATGAATTTGAGCAAGCTCTGGGAGTTGGCGATGGACAGGGAAGCCTGGTGTGCTGCAGTCCATGGGGTCTCAAAGAGTCCAACACGACTCAGTAAATGAACTGAACTGAAGAGTTGGGCATGAAGAAATCCTGCCTCCTTGTAGCCGTTTTCCAAAACAACAACTTCAAAATCAATAACCTATGGGCATGCAATATTCACAAGGACTACAGGGCTGTAAATGATACCTTCTATCACTAAATGTCCTGAAGTGGGTAATCAAAAAAAAAATATTTAACTCCTGGTCGACTGTCAAGGAATCAACTTCAATAAGTCAATTTATTTCCACTGATAAGAAATAGAAAAGAGCACATGAAATGGTGCACAAATTCACCAGTTCTTAGAGACATGCAAATCAAAACTACAACAAGGGCTCACATCACCAAAGTCTGAATGGCCATCATCAATAAGTCTTCAAAGAATCCGTGGTGGAGAGGACCTGGAAAGAAGGAAAACTTCCTAAGATGCAGGTGGGATGACATGGGTGCACTCTCTTTAGAGAACAGTATGCAGGTGCCTTTCAAGGAAAACTGGAGCTACCTATGATCTACAGTCCCATGCCTATGAGAATATCCAGGGAAAACCAGAATTCAAAGAGAAACATGCCTCCAAAGCTGCACTTTATCACCAGTTACAAGAGCAAAGACCTGGAAGCCAATAAAGTTTCCATCAAGAGATGAATGCATTAAAGAGGAAGCAGTACACTCCACCATGGAATGAGACTCAGCCGTGAAATAGAATGAGATAATACCGAAGAAGCAACCCACATGGACCTAGTTCTAAGCATACAGAGATGCATTACTCAGAAAAAATGGATGGATATCATATGATATCACTTATAGGTGAAATCTAAAAATTAATACCAAGAAACCAACTGACCAAAGACACAGAGACTCACAACAGTCAAAAATAAAATCATCATTAACCAAGGGGAAAGATGTGGGTAGGAATAAATGAGGAAATTGGGATTAACAACGGAAACCATTACATACAAAATACATAATCAACAAGGACTTCAGTATACCAAGATAAGTCTAATAAACATTCTGTAATAATCTCTATGAGATAAGAATTTGAAGATCAATAGGGCTTCCCTGGTGGCTCAGCTGGTAAAGAATCCGCCTGCAGTGCAAGAGACCTGGGTTCGATCCCTGGGTTGGGAAGATCCGCTGGAGAAGTGGAAGGCTGCCCACTCCAGTACTCTGGTCTGGAGAATTCCATGGACTGTAGAGTCCATGGGGTCACAAAGAGTTGGACACAACTGAGTGACTTTCACCTTCAGACATATGTATATGTGCAAATGTAAAAGATTCTGTACACATACAACACATAGAACACTGTAAATCACTGTTTGTTAATGCAGAATTACACAGTAAACTAAAAAAAAATGGAGTGACAGCACTCAAGCTCTGGGGTGTTGCTTCTGGCACAGCCCAGTCCGATGTGCAACCCCAAAACACAGCTTTTACTGAACCTTTGTGTGCAAGAGTAGGCAGGGTTGGCTTTGAAGACATGCTGCTTTCCTGTGCTGTTTCCACAAAAACAACTTGAAAACTGTTGCTTAGGGGACTTAATATTCAAAAGGGCAGCTGGGCTACAAGATACCTGTGCTCAAAAGTTTTCAGTAAGTATTCTAAAAGAAATCTTTACAAAGGGCAGAGTGTCATCAAGACAATATGAAAAGGCAGAGACTACTGACACTATTTTGTAAAAAAAAAAAGCACATGAAATGATGCACAAAATCACCAATTATTGGAGACATGCAAATTAAGATCATAATGAGGGATCACCTCCAGGCGGTGAGAATGACCACCATCAAAATGTCTGCAAACAATACATGCTAAACTGGGGATGGAGAAAAGGGACCTTCTTATGTTTCTAGTGGTATGTAAATGGTAACCGCCACAATACACAACGATGAAACTGTAAAAGCAGAGCTACCATATATTCCAGCAGTCCCAATGCTAACAGGATAGTCAAAGACAACCAGAATTCTTACAAGAATCTTGCACCCACAATTGAACTACAGCATCATGGCAAACGGCCAAGACCTGGAAGCAACTAAAACGCCCAAAGACAGATGAATGCGTAAAGAAGTGGCACCTCTCCACAATGGTGTATTATGCTGTCCAGAAGAAAATGAGACAGAGCCAGCTACAGCAAAATTCATGGAGCTCATTGTAATTATACTGAGTGACACTGGTCAGAAAAAGAGAGACAAATATCATTTCGCAGTAGAGTCTAAAATTCATGCCCATAAACTAACGGAAAAAAGAGAACAGATTCACAAAATTAGAAAACAATGAACTTTGGGGTACATGTGTCTCTTTCAATTCTGGTTTCCTCGGTGTGTATGCCCAGCAGTGGGATTGCTGGGTCATATGGCAGTTCTATTTCCAGTTTTTTAAAGAATCTCCACACTGTTCTCCATAGTGGCTGTACTAGTTTGCATTCCCACCAACAGTGTAAGAGGGTTCCCTTTTCTCCAAACCCTCTCCAGCATTTATTGCTTGTAAACTTTTGAATAGCAGCCATTCTGACTGGCGTGAAATGGTACCTCATTGTGGGTTTGATTTGCATTTCTTTGATAATGAGTGATGCTGAGCATCTTTTCATGTGTTTGTTAGCCATCTGTATGTCTTCTCTGGAGAAATGTCTGTTTAATTCTTTGGCCCATTTTTTGATTGGGTCATTTATTTTTCTGGAATTGAGCTGCAGGAGTTGCTTGTATATTTTTGAGATTAATTGTCAGTTGCTTCATTTGCTATTATTTTCTCCCATTCTGAAGGCTGTCTTTTCACCTTGCTTATAGTTTCCTTTGTTGCACAGAAGCTTTTAATTTTAATTAGGTCCCATTTGTTTATTTTTGCTTTTATTTCCAGTATTCTGGGAGGTGGGTGATAGAGGATCCTGCTGTGATGTATGCCGGAGAGTGTTTTGCCTATGTTCTCCTCTAGGAGTTTTATAGTTTCTGGTCTTATGTTTAGATCTTTAATCCATTTTGAGTTTATTTTTGTGTATGGTGTTAGAAAGTGTTCTAATTTCATTCTTTTACAAGTGGTTGACCAGTTTTCCCAGCACCACTTTTTAAAGAGATTGTCTTTTCTCCATTTTCTCCTTTGTCAAAGATAAGGTGTGTACCCCAATGTTCATCGCAGCACTGTTTATAACAGCCAGGACATAGAAGCAACCTAGATGTCCATCAGCAGATGAATGGATAAGAAAGCTGTGGTACATATACACAATGGAGTATTACTCAGCCATTAAAAAGAATACATTTGAATCAGTTCTAATGAGGTGGATGAAACTGGAGCCTATTATACAGAGTGAAGTAAGCCAGAAAGAAAAACACCAATACAGTATACTAACACATACATATGGAATTTAGAAAGATGGTAATGATAACCCTGTATGAGAGACAGCAAAAGAGAGACACAGATGTAGAGAACAGTCTTTTGGACTCTGTGGGGCAGGGGGGATGATTTGGGAGAATGGCATTGAAACATGTATAATATCATATGTGAAACAAATCGCCAGTCCAGGTTCCATGCAGGATACAGGATGCTCGGGGCTGGTGCACTGGGATGACCCAGAGGGATGGTATGGGGAGGGAGATGGGAGGGGGTTCAGGATGGAGAACACGTGTACACCCGTGGCGGATTCATGTTGATGTATGGCAAAACCAATATAATATTGTAAAGTAAAAAAAAAAAAAAAAGATATTAAATATTGTTTTCTGGGCTAAAAAAAAAAAAATTAGAAAACAAAATTAGAGTTACCAGAGGGAATGGTGGGTGTGAAGGTATCGATTAGGAGGTTGGGGTTAACAAATCCACAATAATATATATAAAATATGTAATCAACAAGGACCTGCTGCTGAGCGAGGGAGGTCAATACAACACTCTGTAATAACCTATAGAAGAAAAGAGCTCAAAGATGAGTAGATACATACAAAACTGAAAAGAATTCTCTACACCTACAAAAAAACACTTTACAAAACAACCTACTAAATTACAAACTAAAAATTAAATATATTTAAAAAAAAACAAGCACTGAGACACAAGCTTATGGTTGTTTCTGCTGGCACATTCCCTACAAATTAACACCCAGGAACACCACTTCCTCTAGGTTCTGCTTTCTCTAGTTACTAGAGTTGGGCACGAAGAAATCCTGCTTCCTTGAGGCCATTTTCCCAAACAGCAAATTTAAATCAATGCTCTGGGCACACCAGTCACAAGGACTGCACAGCTGTAATGACACATGCTTTCACTAGACGTCCTAAAGAAGGTAATCCAAAAAAACACCCAATACACGGCCCACCTTCAAGGAGCCAATTTTACAAGACAATTTCATTACCAATGTTAAAAAAAAAAAAAAAGAGCATATGAAATGATGCACAAAATTACCAGTTCTTAGAGCTATGCAAATCTAATCTACAACAAGGGCTGATCTCACCAAGTCTAAATGGCCATCATCAATAAATATTTGAAGAATGCTGGTGGAAAGGGCCTGGAGAAAAGCACAGCCTCCTAAGGTAATGGTGAGATCAAACTGGTAAGAACAGTTATGCAGGAAATAAGAAAGAAAATAAGAGCAACCTGTAATCCAGCAGTCCCATGCCTAAGGGAATATCCGAAGAAAACCAGAATTTGAAAAAGGAACATCCATCGAAGCTACTCTGCGTCACCAGTTACAGCAGCAAAGACCTGGAGGCAAAGTGTCCATTGAGAATGAACGACCAGGAGACAGCTGTCGAGGTCCACAATGGTGCATGGCTCACCCACTAAATAGGATAAAAAAACAAACCATGTGCCACATCCTACATGGGCACAGTTA
This sequence comes from Bos taurus, assembly GCF_002263795.3. Taxonomy (NCBI): domain Eukaryota; kingdom Metazoa; phylum Chordata; class Mammalia; order Artiodactyla; family Bovidae; genus Bos; species Bos taurus. The sequence goes on from NC_037336.1 coordinate 40,548,253, forward strand.
ACTAAAAAAAAAAAAATACATATCACATGATATCTCTTACACATGGAACCTAAAATATAACCAAGAAAACAACCGACCGAGAGAAACAGTTACCAAGTAGAAAATAGAATGATCACTAAGAAAGGAGAACAATGTGGGGAAGGAGTAAATTAGAGAAACACATAGAAATCATTATATATAAAATGAGGAAGGAAATTATATATACATGAGGGAGTTTGTATTAACATAGAAACTGTTACATTTAAAATATGTAATCAACCTGGTATACGAAGGGAGGTCAACTCAACATTCTGTAAGAACCTCTATGGAAAATAACTTGAAGATCAATAGTTATATATATGTAAATATAAAAGTTTCTGTAGACATCTGACATTATACAACATTGTCACGCCCCAAAACACTAAACACTGAATTGTTTTAAAAAGATGCGACAAGACACGAGTTTTGGGGTGTTGCTTTTGGTATGCTGCTGCTGCTGCTGCTAAGTCGCTTCAGTCGTGTCCGACTCTGTGCGACCCCATAGACGGCAGCCCACCAGGCTCCCCCGTCCCTGGGATTCTCCAGGCAAGAACACTGGAGTGGGTTGCCATTTCCTTCTCCAATGCATTGGAGAAGGAAATGGCTTTTGGTATGTATCAGTCTAATTTCCAACCCCAAACCAAGATGTCTACTGAGGCTCTGGTTGCCAGAGTAGAGTTGGGCTTGGGGAAATGCTGCCACCTTGTGGACGTTGCCCACAACACCAAGCACAACCAGTTGAGAAGGGAATGGCTGGGTACCCACTCCAGTATTCTTGCCTGGGGAATTTCATGCACAGGGGAGCTGGAGAAATCCAGTCCATGGGTTGCAAAGAGTCGGACTCATCTGAGCAACTAACACACACCACAGGAAACTGGGTGTCCCTGGTGACTGGGACAATAAAGAATCTGCCGGAAATGCAGGAGGCCTGGGTTCCACACCCAGGTCAAGGTAGATCCCCCGGAGAAGGAAATGGCTACGCACTCCAATATTCCTGCCTGGAGAATTCCATGGACAGAGGATACTTGTGGGCCACATTCCACAGGGTGACCAAGAGTCGGACACAACTGAGCGACGAACACTTTCACTTTAAGGGACTAACAGTCCCAATGATGGCTGGGCTGTAAGGTATCAGTCCTCAAAAACCCTCCTAGGTAAGTATTCTAAAAAATTTTCCTTACAAAGGGCTGAATTTCATCAAGGCAATATCAAGAGGTAGAAACTACTTACACTATTTTTTTTAAAAAAGCACATGAAATGATGCACAAAAATCACATTTATTAGAGACATGGAAATAAAAATTACAATAAGGGATCACATTGCAGTGTCAACATGGCCATCATCAAAATGTCCACAAACAATAAATGCAAGAGAGGGGGTGAAGAAAAGGGCCTGTGGTAGATAAACTTAACAGGCACCAGAAATAACAACAGGGAACTGTCTTTAAAAAGTAAAAACAGAGCTACCATTGATGTCACAGCCGCATCCTAACAGCACATTTGGAAACAACCAGATTTCTATAAGAAGCATGCACCAAACGTGCACCACAGCAGCGCCTGCAACCGCTGCTGGCTGGAAGCGACCAAAACGTCCAAGGACAGAGGAAGGCTAAAGAAGAAGGCGTGTGTGTCCGTGGCGGCGTAATATTCAGTCATGAAAAATAATACGCATGGCTGAGTTCCTTCACTGTACACCTGAAACTGTCACAAAGTGTTCATCAGCCATATCCCAATACAAAATGCTTTGGGGGTTAAAAAACTAAATAAAGAAATTTTATTTAAATAAAGAAAATAAAAATAAAATTAGATGTTCTGTTCGAATGCTTAAAAAAAAAGAATGAGAATGAGACAATGTCTACTGCAGCAACAGATGTGAACCCAGGTCTAATGTGCTGAGTGATATCAGTGGTGTCATCAAAAAGGACCTCCTGGAGAGCAAGGGAGGTCTACACCACATTCTGTAATAACCCTGAAAAAAAGCCAAAGAGGAAGAGATACCCATAGAGCTGGAAAAGATTCTCTGCTGCTGCTGCCACTAAGTCGCTTCGGTCGTGTCCGACTCTGTGTGACCCATAGACGGCAGCCCACCAGGCTCCTCCGTCCCTGGGATTCTCCAGGCAAGAACACTGGAGTGGGTTGCCATTTCCTTCTCCAATGCATGAAAGTGAAAAGTGAAAGTGAAGTCGCTCAGTCGTGTCCGACTCTTAGCGACCCCATGGACTGCAGCCCACCAGGCTCCTCCGTCCATGGGAATTCTGGAGTGGGAATACTGGAGTGGGTTGCCATTGCCCTCTCCAAGATTCTCTACACAAGTAAAAACATTAGTAAAAATAATAAATTTTAAAAATTAAATTAATAAAAAATCAAATATTGAGACACAGCTTATGAGTGTTTGTGCTAGTACATTCCACACGAATTCACACTCAAGAACACCACTCCCACTAGTCTCTGCTTTCTGTAGTAATTAGTTGGGCATAAAGGAATCCTGCCTCCTTGTGGGCTTTTTCCCAAATAGCAACTTTAAAATCAACGCTCATGGGCACACAGCGTTCACAGACAACATGTGCAAATGACACCCACTGTCACTAAATGTCCTGAAGAAGGTAATCCAAAAAATTCAACACATGGCCCACTTTCAAGGAGCCAATTTCAACAATCAATTTTATTAACACTTTGTTTAAAAAAAAAAATTTAATTTGCCAGTTTTTAGGGCCATGCAAATCCATACCATGATGAGGGCTCAGCTCATTCCAATCTGAATGGGCATCATCAAGTCTTCGAAGAATACTGGTGGAGAGGGCCTGGACAAAAGCAGAGCCTGTAAGGCGATGGTGAGATGACACTGGTAAAATCCTGACACAGAACAGTATGCAGGTGCCTTTAAAGGAAAACAAGAACAACCTGTGATCCAGCAGCCCACACCAAGGGAATATCTGGAAAAAAATAGAATTCAAAAAGGAACATATATCGAAAGCTGCACTGCATCACCAGTTACAGCAGCAAAGACCTGCAGGCAAAGTGTCCATCGAGAATGAACGCACAGACAGACAGCGGTGTAGGTCCACAATGGCGCACGACTCACCCATTAAACAGAACGAAAAAATACAACTACAGCAACCTACAGGTTGAAACTCCAATAATCTGGCCACCTGACGTGAAGAACTGACTCAATGGAAAAGACCCTGATGCTGGGAAAGATTGAGGGCAGGAGGAGAAGGGGACGACAGAGGATGAGATGGTTGGATGGCATCACCGACTCAATGGACATGGGTTTGAGCAAGCTCCGGGAGTTGGTGATGGACAGGGAAGCCTGGCGTGCTGCAGTCCATGAGGTCACAAAGAGTCAGACACGACTGAGTGACTGAACTGAACATAGAAGTAGTTCTAACCATACTCAGAGAGCTAACTCAAAAAAAAAGACATATCACATGATATCACTCAAAGGTGGATTCTGAAAACTAACCAAGAAAAACAACTGACCAAAGAGAAACAAAATAAAATCATCATTAAAAAAGTGGAAACAAACAAAAAAAAAGTGGAAACATATGGGGAAGGGATAAACTGGGAAGTTGGTTTAACAAATAAAAACCATAACATGTAAAATACATAAGGATGTTTAGATTAACAAATAAAAATTATTACATATAAAATATATAGTCAACAAGGACCTAGGTATACCAAGGGAGATCAACCCAGCATTCTGTGATAACCTCTATGGAAAATAATTTGAAGATCAACAGATACATGTGTATGTGTAAATATAACAGTTTTGTACACATCCAGCTTTGCACATCACTGTTACACCCAATAAAACCTAAACATTGAATTAGAAAAGAAAGAAGTGACAAGACACAAATTTTGGGGTGTTGCTTCTGGCACATTTCGGTCTAATTGCCAACCCCAAATCATGATGTCTGCTCAGGCTGTTTGCCAGAGGACCGAGTTGTGGTTTGGAAAATGCTGCTGCCTTGTGGCCATATTTCGCAACAGCAACTTGAAAATTGTTACGGAAAAGGGAATGCTACACAATCCAGTGTTGTTACCTGGAGAATTCCATGGACAGTGAAGCCTGATGGGTTTGAGTCAAAGGGTCACAAAGAGTCGGACACAAATGAGCAACTAACACACCCACACAGGAAAATGGGTTTCCTTGGTGTCTCAAACTGTAAAGGAATGGGCCTTCGAGGCGGGAGAGCCGGTTTCCATACCTGGGTCAGGAAGATCCCATGGAGAAGGGGAAGTGCTACACACTCCAATATTCTAGCCTGGAGAATTCCATGGACAGAGGAGCCTGGAGGGCTACGTTACATGGGATTACAAAGAATCGAACACAACTAAGCGACTAACACTTTCACTTTACGAGAACTAACACTCACAAGGATGACTGGACTTAAGGTATGAGTCCTCAAAAATTATCTAGGGTAAGTATTCTAAAAATATATATATATATTTTTTAAGAAGGGCTGTATTTCATAAGACAATATTACAAGGTAGATACTACTCACATGATTTTTTTAAAAAGCGCATGAAATGATGCACAAAGTCACAAATTATTAGAGACATGGAAATCAAAACTACGAGGAATCACAGTCAAAACTCCCCTCATCAAAATGTCCACGATGAATGCCAGAGTAGGGGTGGAGAAAATGCCAGCGGCATATAGATGGTAACAGCCACGAGACACAACAATAGGGAACTGTCTTTAAAAGGTTGGTGTATGGCATTGGAAAGTAACTATCCTCCCATTAAAATAAATAATTTTTTTTAAAAAGGTAAACACAGAGCTACCATAGATTTGAGAGTCTGATCCTAACAGGATATTGGAACAGAACCAGATTTCTAAAAGAAACTGGCACCCAAATGTGCACTACAGCCGCACTTACAGTAGCCAAAATAATAGTTATTAATAATAACTAAATTAATTTAAAAACCAGTAAGTAATGAGACACAAGACTAGGGGTGTTTGTGCTGGCAGGTTCCACACTAATTTACACCCAGAAACACCACGCCCACCATGGCTCTGCTTTCTGGTAACCAGTTGGGCGTGAAGAAATCCTGCCGCACTGTGGCTGTTTTCCAAAACAGCAAATTTAAAATCAATGCTTATTGGGCATGCAATATTCACAAGAATTGCAGGGTTGTAAATGATAGCCTTCTGTCAATAAATGTCCTGAAGTAGGTAATCCGGAAAAATTCAACACCTGGTTGACTTTCAGGGAGCCAACTACAAGTCAATTTTATTATCACCATTTAGTTAAAGAAAAGAACACATGAAATGGTGCACAAATTCCCCTCTTCTTAGAGGCATGCAAATCAGAAGTGCAGTGAGGCCTCACAATGCCAGAGCCCGAATGGCCATCATCAGTAAGTCTTCAAGGAATCCACAGTGGAGAGGGCCTGGAGAAAAGGAAAGCCTCCTAAGACGCAAGTGGGATGAAACTGGCTGAACTCCCTTTAGAGAACAGCGTGTGGTGCTTTTAAAGGAAAACCGGAGCTACCTACATGATCCACAGCCCCACGCCTATGAGAAAATCCAGGGAAAACCAGAATTCAAAACGGAACATGCATCCAAATCTGCACTGCACCACCAGTTACAAGGCCAAAGACCTGGGGCCAACAAAGTTCCCACAGAGAGATGAATGAACTCAGAAGAAGTGGCATATGTCCACAATGCAACGAGACTCAGCCACGAAACAGGAGATGATACCAACTGCAGGAACCCACATGGACCTAGTTCTAAGCATACTGAGAGATGTTACTCAGAAAAAACAGATATCATATATCACTTAGAGGGAAAATGTAAAAATTAATACCAAGAAACCAACTGACCAAAGACAGACGGACTCACAACAGTCAAAAATAAAATTATCATTACACAAGAGGAAAGATGTTGGGAAGGAATAAATGAGGAAATTGGGATTAACGAATAAAAACTATTACATACAAAATACATAATCAACAAGGACTTGAGTATACCAAGAAAAGTCTACTCAACATTCTGTAATAATCTCTATGACATAAGAATTTGAAGATCAAGTGATATATGTATATGTGTAAATGTAAAAGATTCTATACACACAGAACACCGTATATCACTGTTACTCAAAGAAAAACTATACATAACACTAGGGAAAAATAGGAAGCAACAAGATCCAAGCTTTGGGGTGTTGCTTCTGGCACAATCCAGTCCAATATACAACCTTAAACCACGACTTCCACTGAGGCTGTTTGCTAAAGGAGGCAGAGTTGGGCTTCGAAGAAATGCTGCCGCCTTGTGGCCGTTTGACGCAAAAACAACTTGAAAACTGTTGCTCAGGGGACAATATTCAAAAGGACCGCTGGGCTGCAAGATACCTGTCCTCAAAATTTTCAGTAAGTATTCTAAAAGAAATCTTTACAAAGGGCAAAGTGTCATCAAGACAATATGAAAAGGCAAGTACTACTGACACTATTTTTTTTTTAAATCACATGAAATGATGTACAAAGTCACAAATTATTAGAGACATGCAAATCAGAAGGGATCACCTTCTGGTGTTCAGAATGGCCATCATCAAAATGTCTACAAACAATAAACGCTAGAGTAGAGGTGGAGAAAAGGGGATCCTCTTACATTGCTAAGTAAGTGTTAGTCACTCAGTTGTACCTGACTCTTTGTGACCCTATGGACTGCAGCCCGCCAGGCTCCTCTGTCCATGGGATTCTCCAGGAGTGTATGAATGATAACGGTACAATACAGAACTATGAAACTGTAAAAACAGAGATACCATATATATTTCATCAGTCCCACTCCTAACAGGATATTCATAGACAACCAGAATTCTTAAAACAAACAAACAAAAAACTTGCACCCAAATGTACCCTACAGTACTACTTCCAATAGCCAAGACCTTGAAGCAAGAGACATGTCCAAGGACAGACGAATGCATTAAGAAAGAGTGGTACATGTCCACAATGGCGTAGTACTCAGTCATGAAAAAGAAAGAATGAGCCAATTCCTATTGCAGCAACATGCATGAAAGTAGTTGTCACCATACTGAGTGATGTAAGTCAGAAAAAAAAAAAAGACAAACATCACATATTGGTGGGATCTGAACATTGACGCCCAAGAACCAACAGACAAAAGAGAAACAGAGTCTCCAAATTAGAATACAAAATTATGGTTACCAGAAGGGAAAGGTGAGGGAAGGTATCAATTGGGAGGTTGGGATTAACAAATCCACAATAATACATATAAAACAGGTAATCAACAAGGACCCACTGTATAGCAAGGGAGTTCTACTCAACACCCTGTTGCTACCTATTTGAGTAAAGAATCTGTATGTTGAACTAAAAAAGATTCTGTACACCTATAATAAACACAACATATTAAATCAACTTTACTGCAGTAAAACATAAAAATTAAAGTGAATTTCAAAAAAGAAGTAGTGAGATCCACTGTACCTGAGTGTGATGAGAAAAACACTATTTTGAGTTGTTTCTAGGCATTTTTCAGTATTCTTCCCTGCTCATACCAACAGTGTGGACATTTAGATAAACCAGTGAGCTGAGGAGTCCTACCATAAATTCCTGGTTTGCTTTTCCCAGAGCACCTTTTAAAATAGCCACTTAGAGGTAAGCCCCCCAATAAGTTAGTGACCTCCACTCCAACCACCTTAAATGTACTAATGCGTCTGCTACCCTGCTTTCTATCTCCTGTCTGCATGCGACCTGAGACAGAGGACAGCCCTTCCCCTGGTTCATACTGCTTCCCTGGCCTACACTTCTGAGACACATAACTAAGAGACAACAGTCTAAACGTGGTAACATTCTAAGCCAATATTGTTAAGGGATAAACAAAGCTGTGGAATACGTATCCAGTGGATAAGTACTCCATAAGGAGAAGCTACTGTTACACACAACATGGATGAACATCAAAGACATGACGCCAAGCAAAAGACACGAGACTCAAGACAGTGTGCACAATTCTATTCACATAGAATTCTTTAATGGGCGTATCTAATCTAACATTTAAAAAACAGAATATTAATTGCCAGGAAGGAAGGGACAGGTGACCAGATATGGACACAAGGGAATTTTCTGTGACAACACAGGGGTGTGGTTACACATGTATGCTCCTGTCCAAATTCTGTAGCTTAGATTTGCATGTTCAATTTATGTACATTTTAAAGAAAAAGAACCATATAAAATAATATGTGGTGGGTGGAAGTGGAACAAGCTATAGGTAATAGAGGATGACAGAATGTTGGTTATTTTGGAGCTGGGTGATGGCTAGATGGGAGTTTATTATTCTGTTTATTATTCTACTTTGTATTTTCTTGAAATTTCCATAATAAAGCTGAAAACAAAAAACCAAAGACATTATCCATAAGCCCTACGTTTATCTGATTCATCTGAAATACAATTACTCTGTCAAATTGCTGTGAAAATTTCTAGTCATTTACTCTCAATTTATATACGCAATTTGTTGCCATCCAGTTACACACTCTCTGCGCCTGGTGCCAGTTACCAGCCCACACCATTCAATGTCCTAACCTTTCTTTGCCTCATTTTTTCCTTCACCAAATAATAACAGTAATAGCAACAATATTTGTCTCAGAAGCTTTATGAGGATTAAATAATGAACTATGTAGAGTGTTTTGACCAGTGCCTGGACTATATAACTCTTCCAAGAGTATTAGCTATTATTCTCATTAATACAACCTGCTACCATTACCAGAGATCAAATTGCCAACATCCGCTGGATCATGAAAAAAGCAAGAGAGTTCCAGAAAAACATCTACTTCTGCTTTATTGACTATGCCAAAGCCTTTGACTATGTGGATCACAATAAACTGTGGAAACTTCTGAAAGAGATGGGAATACCAGACCACCTGATCTGCCTCTTGAGAAACCTATATGCAGGTCAGGAAGCCACAAGTTAGAACTGGACATGGAACAACAGATTGGTTCCAAATAGGAAAAGGAGTACGTCAAGGCTGTATATTGTCACCCTGCTTCTTTAACTTCTATGCAGAGTATATCATGAGAAATGCTGGGCTGGAGGAAGCACAAGCTGGAATCAAGATTGCTGGGAGAAATATCAATAACCTCAGATATGCAGATGACACCACCCTATGGCAGAAAGTGAAGAAAAACTAAAAAGCCTCTTGATGAAAGTGAAAGAGGAGAGTGAAAAAGTTGGCTTAAAGCTCAACATTCAGAAAACGAAGATCATGGCATCTGGTCCCATCACTTCATGGGAAATAGATTGGGAAACAGTGGAAACAGTGTCAGACTTTATTTTGGGGGGCTCCAAAATCACTGCAGATGTTGATTTCAGCCATGAAATTAAAAGACGCTTACTCCTTGGAAGGAAAGTTATGACCAACCTAGATAGCATATTCAAAAGAAGAGACATTACTTTGCCAACAAAGGTCCGTCTAGTCAAGGCTATGGTTCTTCCAGTGGTCATGTATGGATGTGAGAGTTGGACTGTGAAGAAAGCTGAGCACCGAAGAATTGGTGCTTTTGAACTGTGGTGTTGGAGAAGACTCTTGAGAGTCCCTTGGACTGCAAGGAGAGCAAACCAGTCCATTCTGAAGGAGATCAGCCCTGGGTATTCTTTTGAAGGAATGATGCTAAAGCTGAAATTCCAGTACTTTGGCCATCTCGTGGGAAGAGCTGACTCATTGGAAAAGATTCTGATGCTGGGAGGGATTGAGGGCAGGAGGAGAAGGGGACGACAGAGGATGAGATGGCTGAATGGCATCACCGACTTGATGGACGTGAGTTTGAGTGAACTCCGGGAGTTGGTGATGGACAGGGAGGCCTGGCATGCTGCGATTCATGGGGTCACACAGAGTTGGACACGACTGAGCAACTGAACTGACTGACCATTTTTATTTTAAAGAAATTTTATTTCTTGGATCTTTCTTTTATTCTTGGATCTACTTAGTTGCCAGTAACTAAATGGCAACTTAAGGAATGCAGAGTTTCCTTTCCTCAGAATGGGAGCCACTGAAGTTTCTGAGCAGAAAAGCCCTATAATATGAATTTTGCTTTAGAAAGAACATTCACATATCAGCCAGTCCTCAGGCATGCTCGGCTTAATGGGCTGAAATTGATGTTTTAAACATAGTATGTGGGAGAAGGCAATGGCAACCCACTCCAGTACTCTTGCCTGGAAAACCCCATGGACGGAGGGACCTGGTGGGCTGCAGTCCATGGGGTCGCTAGGAGTCGGACACGACTGAGTAACTTCACTTTCACTTTTCACTTTCATGCATTGGAGAAGGAAATGGCAACCCACTCCAGTGTTCTTGCCTGGAGAATCCAGGGAAGGGGGAGCCTGGTGGGCTGCCATCTATGGGGTCGCACAGAGTCGGACACGACTGAAGCGACTTAGCAGCAGCAGCAGTAACCTAAAAACGAGTCTGCTTATTCTACGAGTAACTATTTTCATGGCGATTTGACGAAATAAAATAAAATGTGTTGGAAAAGTCAAGTGAAAAGCAAAACAATGTTATACAAACAAATCGACTGTCTTTAAAGAAAATACGTTTTTCCTTCCTTTCAAATCAAGAGAAATTCGTCAGCAAGTACAGCGCACGTAATTAACATCAATCTCAGCAATGCTGTGCCATGATCAAAAACACTCTCCATACCCCTGCCTGTACTGCAACCAGTGAACTGCAGAACTCTTAAGCCTTTCTGAAAGTTGAAAAGAATTCAGTTAACTCGTATAAAGCCCCATTAACAGTTTCTGAGATACCACAAACACCTGTTGCCCGTGTGCTCCGACCGTGGCTCTTTAAGTGGGAATGTTTGCATGCAAAAGCAGCAGTGCCCTGGGTGCGATGACAAGGCGAAGACCGCTCCCACTCCCAACCCCACCCCCAGCCCCGGACACATTCCCCTCTGCGGGGATAAGGGAACTGAGAAAATGGGGGGAGCAAAGGGGGAGAATGCTGTCTCTGTCCCACACCTACTCGGCCACCATCCTCCCGCCGGCGCCCCACGGCGCGGGGTACTCACAGCTCTAGTCTCGTACAGGACCAGCTTCTGAACCGAGCTGATGATGGGGGCAGCAGCCGCGGGCATGGCTCGAGCTAATATGGGGGCCCCCACGGCAGGGCACCAGGCCGCGGCCCAAACTGCCGCAGCCTCTGGGCTGCCCCCAAAAGATTCGAAGAGGAGACGCCTTAGCAGTTGGACGCCAAGTTCAGCCGGGAAATACACTGCCTGCACGCTATATTTATAAGGGAGTAGCTAATATGGTTCAGGTGTTTCCGGATCCCTACGCCCCACCTCCAGGCAAGCCCCGCCCCAGACGCGCGGGGGCGGGGCTGGAGGATTTACCAAAGAGAGGTGGTGTAGCTTTCCAGAACCTGCGTGCTGCCGGGGGAGGAAGCAAAGAGCGCCATATTTGATGCTGGCAGGAGGAAACGTGGGAGGGGAAGAGCGTTGCCGATTTAGTTGAATTTCTCCCTTCTGTGGTCCTTCTCTTTGGAAAAGTGGATAATTTGGGACTGGATTGCTTCTTTTGAAACGGTTCTCCGAGTTGCGGACAGATTCATTCCCAAGTTGGTCTATTTTCCCTGCCTCCTTCCACTTCTGCCCTTATATTCCTGAAAAGCTGTGTTCTTTCTCTTAGTGTCTGTTTTTCCCTCCCATCTCTTTGTTGTCTATTTTTACCCTTAGGAGAATCAACAGAATTCATATTATCCAGAGGGTGTGTGGTTCAGGTAATTTCTTTTAATCATCTAAAGTTGGAAATTCCCAACTTTGTCACATGTTTGTTTGTGCATAAGTTTAACCATTTCTAAATTCTAAGAGTGAATTGCGGAGTGTAACGGTGTAGCAATGGCTTTAGAGTGCTGCGTTAAAAGATTTCTTTCTTTTGATGTACGTGAACATAGTGCACGTACCCTCCTTGATCATCACTGTCCATATTTGTGAAAAGGAGTGTATTATAATTATGAATACAAAATTTGGTACAAAAGTGAACATTTAATAAAAAAAGAAAATAACTCAGTAAATCATAGACCCCCATCCGTAGGTCCCGCCCCAAGAGGCTTTGCGATCTTCTCGGCCTTGGGTTCCCTCAGCAACCGCTCAACAGATCCCTTGGCAACCGCTCAACAGACTGTCCCGGGAGCCGGCTGCGGCCAACCGGTGGGGTCTGCCGGGGTCTGCTGAGGCCAGGTAAGTAGGGGTCGGAATTCACCGCTCAGATGCATGTTGGTGTCGCATGAATGGAATCCCATCTCCTGCGGGGACGCCAAACCAGTGCCTTTTCTTGCAAAACTAAACTGCTGCTGCTGCTGCTGCTGCTAAGTCGCTTCAGTCATGTCCGACTCTGTGCTACCCCACAGACGGCAGCCCACCAGGCTCCCCCGTCCCTGGGATTCTCCAGGCAAGAACACTGGTGTGAGTTGTAATCTCCTCCAATGCAGAAAAGCGAAAAGTGAAAGTGAAGACGCTCAGTCGTGTCCGACTCCTAGCGACCCCATGGACTGCAGCCCACCAGGCTCCTCCATCCATGGGATTTTCCAGGCAAGAGTACTGGAGTGGGGTGCCATTGCCTTCTCCGAAAACTGAACTGGGATCTCCATAAATCCCGCTTTTTAAACCCACTTCCCTTTTCAGGGGATAATGTCTTCATTCAGCGAATATTTACTGAGCACCTACTGTGAGGTGTTAGATGTACTGGAATGGCAGCTAACCTAGCCTAGGTAGAAGTGCTAGGTTTCCCAGGAGATGGGCCCCCTGTTAATCGCAGAACTCACTGCTAGAGGATTTTCCAACTGGTAAATGTGTTCCCTTCAGTTGCTCAGTTGTGTCTGACTCTTTGCAACCCCATGGATTGCAACACACCAGACTCATGTCCATCGAGTCGGTGATGCCATCCAACCATCTCATCCTCTGTCATCCCCTTCTCCTCCTGCCTTCAATCTTTCCCAGCATCAGGGTCTTTTCCAATAAGTCAGCTCTTTGCATCAGGTAGCCAAAGTACTGGAGCTTCCATTTCAGCATCAGTCCTTCCAATGAATATTCAGGACTGATTTCCTTTACGATTGACAGGTATGATCTCCTTGCAGTCCAAGGGACTCAAGAGTCTTCTCCAACCACCACAGTTCAAAAGCATCAATTCTTCAGCGCTCAGCTTTCTTTATAGTCCAACTCTCACATCCATACATGACTACTGGAAAAACCCCTGTCTAGCTCTAACTAGACAGACCTTTGTTGGCAAAGTAATGTCTGCTTTTAATATGCTGTCTAGGTTTGTCATAGCTTTTCTTCCAAGGAGCAAGTGTCTTTTAATTTCATGGCTGCAGTCACCACCTGCAGTGATTTTGGAGCCCAAAACAATAAAGTCTGTCACTGTTTCGATTGTTTCCCCATCTATTTGCCATGAAGTTATGGGACTGGATTGCGGAAGGCGATGGCACCCCACTCCAGTACTCTTGCCTGGAAAATCTCATGAACGGAGGAGCCTGGTGGGCTGCAGTCCATGGGGTCACTGAGGGTCGGACACGACTGAGCGACTTCACTTTCACTTTTCACTTTCATGCATTGGAGAAGGAAATGGCAACCCAGTCCAGTGTTCTTGCCTGGAGAATCCCAGGGACGGGGGAGCCTGGTGGGCTGCCGTCTATGGGGTCGCACAGAGTCGGACATGCCTGAAGTGACAGCAGCAGCATGGGACTGGCATGATCTTAATTTTTTGAATGTTGAGTTTTAAGTCAGCTTTTTCATTCTTTTTCACCTTCATCAAGAGGCTCTTTAGTTCCTCTTCATTTCTGCATTAGAGTGGTATCATCTGCATATCTGAGGTTGTTGATAATCTTGATTCCAGCTTGTGAGTCATTCAGCCAGGCATTCCCATAGTGTGCTCTGCATATAAGTTAAATAAGCAGGGTAACAATATACAGCCTTGACGTACTCCTTTCCCAATTTTGAACCAGTCCATTGTTCCATGTCCTGTTTTAACTGTTGCTTCTTGACCCACATTTGGGTTTCTCAGGAGTGAGGTAAGATGGTCTGGTATTCCCATCTCTTTAAGAATTTTCAACAATTTGTTGTGATCCGCACAGCCAAAGGCTTTAACATAGTCAATGAAGCAGAAGTAGGTGTTTTTCTGGAATTCCCTTGCTTTCTCTATGATCAAACGAATGTTGGCAATTTGCTGTTGGCCCCACTGAAAACTGATAGCTTTCCAAGGAGGGATTCCACGCTTCAGTCATGTCCAACTCTTTGCGACCCTACGGACTGCAGCCCACCAGTCTCCTCTGTCCATGGGATTCTCCAGGTGAGAATATTGTAGTGGGTTGCCATGCCCTCCTCCAGGGGATCTTCCCAACCCAGGGATCAAACCCAAGCCTCTTACATCTCCTGCATTGGCAGGCAGGTTCTTTACCACTAGCAACACCTGGGAAGCCCAAGGTGACAGCTTTCCAAGTCACCCCTTAAATGAATCAGAACAGTATTCCCAAATGTTTTACATGTTGCCTCCAAAAACTAAAGACATTTACAAAATATTGCACCTCCCTTTTAGAAGTAGAAGGTGTAAGGTATAGTAACTTGTACTTTATATTGGAGAGAATGTCTCAGAATGTCCCAGATGACTGGCCACTGGCCTTTGAAAACTTCACCAATATATTATAACAGGTTCTTGAGTCTTTAAAGGTTTATTTCCCACTTTTTGCTGCTCATATATCTTATGAGGGCATCTAGAACACTGGCTATTTCCTGCTTACCAGGCCTGGTATTGTCAATACTGTGGATCAACAAGACCCCCTTGTACTATATTTGTTACAAAGAGCAGGAGAGTCCTGGGGTAAGATTAAATGTTTACTGCTGACTGTTCTATGTAAATACAAACTGCTTCTGACCCTCCTCCTTGGTGTGTATTGAAAAAAATACATTTTCCAGTTGAGTAGCTACATACCAAGTACAAGAAACTGTGTCCCTCTAGAAAAAGGGCTCTGCACAGCAGCTGAAATTAGGGCTGCCCCCTTGGTTAAGTTTACAGTGGCCCAATATTATCTGTCATGATCTGTCTGGTTTTTGCAGAAATTCAGACTACAGAATTAAACAGGACTGTGCATCTTTTAAGGGCTTCTCTGGAGGCTCCGTGGTAAAGAATTCACTTGCCAATGCAGGAGACACAACTTCAATCCCTGGGTTGGGAAGATCCCCTGAAGAAGGAAATGGCAACCCACTCCAGTATTCTTGCCTAGGAAATCCCATGAACAGAGGAGCCTGGTGGGCTACAGTCCATGGGGTCACAAAAGAGTCAGACACAACTGAGCAACTATATAACAACATGCTGCTGCTGCTGCTAAGTCACTTTGGTCGTGTCTGACTCTTCACGACCCCATGGACTGCAGCCTACCAGGCTTCTCCATCCATGGGATTTTCCAGGCAGTACTGGAGTAGGTTGCCATTGCCTTCTCCGATACAACAATATGATGCATCTTTTAAACAGTTTAGGGGTAGCACTCTTCCATTTCATTCAGAATGATTTACTATTGTTTATCATGGCCAGAAGCTAAGGAGTGGGTATGCGGTTTCAGAAGTTTCCACTTGCCCTTTTCTACACAGTGGCCCTTACTCTACCGTTAGGGAACCCCAGTGAAGGTTTTGCCAGCTGCAGTCCCTGTTATGCACTCAAGAACCATGAAAATAGCCACTGAGTGATCCTGCAAACACTTTGGATGCACTATAAGATGGACTTGAGCCAAGGCCCCATTTATCACTGGTTCTCCATTTGCCCTTATTCTAACAGGAGGCTATGATGGCATTTTGGATCTGCTGGTGTTGATATCAGCTCAGACCCTGTGTCCTATAGCTTGTGAAAAAGGAGAATATTCCTATATCCAGAGTGTCTGTTTCTCTGGTTAATGGTTGTAGGTTCTCTTGGAGAAGGGCTGGGGAGTATACTCCATGAGTATTTAACACCTTTCTCTATGCCCTCTAAGGCAGTCTGGCATTTTCACCTCATTTACTATAGTCTATTGGTTTTTCCCAAGCATCAAGTAACCTTACCAGCAGTGAAAATTAGGATTTACTTTAGGTGTCCTAGCTAGGATGTTAAACTATGAGTAGTGTAAGACAGCCCACATATCAACCAACTGGATAGTCTACATTCCCCCCACCTGGCACCCTCAAGATCTTTCCTAGGCATTTTCTCCTGGTTCCTGTTGGTACATCACAGTCAGGCCCTGGAGCTCTTTAGTTGCATAACTTTCTTCCTGACCAGTGCCTCCAGTTGGGCTGGGCTGACACTTAACCCCAGTTACTGCTCTAGAAGTTATGAGAGAAAATAAAGGTAGACCTTGTAAAGGTCAAGCTTGTTTTCTGAGGCATCTGCCTCAGGTGAGGCAAGGAGAAGCTGCTCTTTTCCAGATATGAGAAAACTACTTCTGTTAATGCAGAGCATTTGGGATTCAAGATTCAAGGTACTTAGACATCCACCTACATATCTCCATCCCAGGCTTCAGGGCCCTGATTTTACTGTATATTATGGAGACTCCCTAATAAATGCATGCTCTCTTGAGAACATTTAGATGCATTTTCCCCTTTACAACTACATTTTATACTAATTTCACGGTATTTTTTTTCTAATCTTGAAATTTCAGGCCTTTAGTTCATGAAGTTTTCATCTCAATTTTTTAATATATTAGTATTATTTCTTACTACATCTTGTTTCATATTGTCATCTTAAAATAATATTGGTATTTTAAGCCTATTCAAATATTCTTAACTTCCACAGAAAATGTAACCATATCACATTTACCCGGAAGGATATGGTCCCCTCTGGCTTCTCCAGTGGCTCAATGGTAAAGAATCTACCTGCAGTGCAGGAGATACAGGAGATGCGGGTTCAGTCCCTGGGTTGGGAAGATCCCCTGGAGAGGGAAATGACAACCCACTCCAGTGTTCTTGCCTGGATAATTCTGTGGACAGAGGAACCTGGCAGGCTACTGTCCATGGGGTCACAGAGTCAAACACAACTGAAGTGAACTGAGCACACACACACACATATATTCCCCTCTAATCCATTTTTCATGGTTCCATGAGCAATTTCCCAGACTACTAGGACAAAGTTTTGGTCCATTTTTCATGGAAAGTCTGCTCATTAAAATATTTTCATAAGGTTTTATAACTTTTCCATAAAGGGCTTGTATATCTTTTGTTCTGTTTAATCCTCATTAAATTATTAGTTGATGTTTTTGCTGCTAAGTCATATTTATCTTTAGTTACACTTTCTAGCTATTTTTGATTTATAGAAATACAACTGAATTTTGTATAATGATTTTGAATTCAGCAAACTGGACTATCTTATTAATTCTTAAAATTTATCTGTGGTATATTTAAGTTTTCTATGTAAACAATCATATCATCTGGAAATAATTACAGTTTTGTTTTAAAAAAAGAATATTTTAAGTATTTAATCATTGATATAATGGTTATCTTTTTGTCATACACTTTACCAATAAAAGAACTTCTATTCTTAGTAGGTAAGAGGTTTATCTTTTAGTGACCATTAAAGGGTGCTGAATTATTTCATACTTCTATTAAGATGATCATATAGTTTTTCTCCTTAAATTTATTTTAATATGAAAATTAATTTTCCCACATTAAACTGTCCTTGAATTCCTGGGGAAACCCAACTTAGTGTAATGATCTTATCTTCTTCATATATTGCTAAATTCAACTTGCTAATACTGTGATTAGGATTTTTAAGAATCTTCTTCATGAATGAAATTGGCATATAATTTTGCTTTTTTGTGCTATTCTCTGGTTTAGGTATGGAGGTTATATGAGACCCATAAACTGATGTAAGAAGTCTCCACTTTATCATTTTTCTGAAAGACTGTCTATATAATTATAAGACTTGGAGCACTGCAATAAAACCATCTGGTTTCCTTGTGGGAAGACTTATAGTTACTGATTCCATTTCTTTAATGGTTATAGAACCACTCAAGTTTTTCTCCTTTTCTTAAGAAGCTGATTTTTCTAGTAATTTGTCAGTTTTGCTTAAGTTTTCACATTTATTTGGGATAACTTTATGATAGCATCTTATTATCTCTCTGCAGCATTATTTTCTCTGTTTTGCTTCCTTCTATGTCGAATATTGTTTGATCAAGTAGACAGTAAATCAGTAAGCATTATGGGAGACTTAACCAATGAAATTCACAAACTTGATGTCAACATTTAAAGAATACTACATCAAACAAATATAAATTGTTTCTTCTTCTCAGAGATTTAGGGAATTTTTTTGAAATTTATCATGTGCTAGGCCATAAGATAAGACTTGACAAATTTCAAAGAATTATTATAACATGGAGAACATTCTCTGACTATAATGAAAGAAATAAAAAACAAAAACATAGGAAAATCTTAGTTTTGAGATGTGAGAAAACACACCTCTAAAAAACTAATGTCTAATATTGTCTGTGCTTTCTATCTTCTGTTCTTAATAAATCTTGATAGAGTTTTCTATTTGTAAGTCTTTTCAAAATACCACTATTTAGCTTTCTTGACCTTCTTTGTGTAATGTTTATTTCCTAATTTATTAATTTTTAAAATATTTTTTCTATTTTTCCTATTTTTCTTTTTCTAACTTCTTAAATTGTAAGCTTACATATTTTGTTATATATTAGCTTCATTGTTTTTCAGTTCTACATATTTTCTCATTTCCATCAGGATTTCTTTTAGAGCCACTAGTAGGCCCTACATACATACCCATAGACAAATTTTTATGTGTGTATACATATAGCATTTAATTTGATTTTTTTAAGTGTCTGTTATTGAGCTTTTTTTGGTGATTGTGTGTACACTAATTTGACCTTTAATAGAATACACACATCAAAACATACCTGTGTATATGTACATGTGTGTATTTTTTCCTTAATTTAGTCTTTCAAAGAGACTTTATTTTAGCTGTTTTTTATGTAGCATATATTAGCTTTTGCTTTCTGTCTCAAACTATGAACCAAGTATTGTTTTAATAGATCAGTTTAATTTATTTGCCATTACTGGCAAAACCCATCTCTCAGTGGAGTGGAATGGCTTCTGAGCTTAGTAAATTCACAGAATATTCTAGTTCTCCCCAACCTACCTGCCTATTTCTCCTAAATTAGGCACTTTAACAATCTTACTCTTTCTTACTATAGTGTTTTGTATTATGACTTCTCAAGAGAAGACAGAAAAGCATCCTTTTGCGGATATATTTAATGAAGATGAAGCTGACATAAACTTTATGTTGTCTAAACCTGTTTGCTTTGTTGTATTTGGGAAACCAGTAAGTTATCTCTTCTAACTTATTATTTAATATAATTTAAAAATTTTAAAGTCATAATCTACTGTTACCATATAAAAATGAAAACCATATAATGTGCTAATTTTTTGAGTGTTTTTTAGACATTCATTGTATGACTTGAACGCTGATATAGTATTGGTTGTAAATTATAACTTTCTCTCCTCTTGTACACTATTACTGAAAAGGAACCTAGGTTGTATTTATCTTTGCTTTTATATTATGAAAAAATTAACTCATCAAAGCACTGCTCCATGACAATTATTAATAGTATGTGATCCAAAGTTATTTCACACTCAATTTTCACATAAAACTTCTATGAAGTTTGTTGTGAGGCTCTCTGGATATGTGAAGGCAGGACTCTAAAGAGACAAACAGAAGATTCTCCCATCAGTGTCTAAAGCTCCTGAGAGGGAATGTGCTTCATCTTCACCCACAGTTTGTTAGTGGACCTATGTTATCAGTTTTCCACAAAACAGGAAGGAACCAAGAATGGCTGTTGTAAGATAGCTTTCCTTCCTAGGCAGTTCTAGTAAGACCTCTAGATGAGAACTGTTTTTAGCCAGTGAGCTAGTTGGTAGCTACCATTAAAGGGCCTGAGGTAGTTAACATAAAAGCCTCTCTGGAATAGCAGAGTCTTAGGACTGAACCCAATTCTTGACTTGCTTTTCTGCCGACCCTGGGACAGAGTCAAGAAATGTTTCCAATAACTTTTATTATGTTTCTAAAAACATAGTGGAGTTTTAAAAGTCAACAGTGGAAGCAATCAGATGTAAACATTACTTCATTAAAGTGAGCTTTTATCTTTAAACTATTATACTTTTCAAAGATGTCTATTAAGAAGCAAGTTTTTGCTCTTGATAGTTACTATATGGAAGTCTTTACATTTAGTCATTCACAATCATAAACTTTAGGAAGGAAATAAAATGATGAATCACAATATTATCACAATGATTTGTATTCAGAATTATAAAATTTAACAATTGAAGAGGGCAATACCTAGAATACCATTACAGTACACCTTCCTTGTTTCAGGACTATTAAAAAAAAAAAACTTAAATCACTTCACAAAATGTGACAAGTGGGACAGTTAACAGAGAAAAATGAAGCTATACATATTTCATACCTAGGGTCTATTCTTTATTTATTGTATGGAAAAATTTTACTTGATAATATTTATGTAATTGTAGTACGTATTAATATAATCTTTAAAAAT
Organism: Bos taurus; assembly: GCF_002263795.3. Taxonomy (NCBI): domain Eukaryota; kingdom Metazoa; phylum Chordata; class Mammalia; order Artiodactyla; family Bovidae; genus Bos; species Bos taurus. Next base: position 40,568,792 of record NC_037336.1, read on the forward strand.
TGTGTTTTGTTGGAAAATAGCTATTATCTTAGGTTTTACATAATGTCTTTCTTTTTAAGGGGGTTGGGAAGACAACATTAGCCCAACAGATAACACAGGCATGGAAATGTATTCGTGTAGAAGGTAAATTTTACCTTTCCCCCCTCAATATTTTATTATGAAAACTTTCAAATATGCATTAAAAGGTAAAGCATTATACAATGAACACCCATACGCCCATCTACTTACTGTCTAGAGTCTATGATTATTTGCTGTGTTTGCTTTATCAGACATCACTACCAACCCTGTTTAATGTTATCTTTAAAATAGCATCAAACATGTTTTGCCCTTTTGTTAGTCTTAATTTTGGTCATAGAATTTAAGATGTTTATGAAACATCTTTGACTCCATTCTACTGCCTCCAGTTCTCTAATTGCATAATTTAGAACGAATGGGGGTACGTGTGTTGTGGGTATCTCCCTATGAAAGATGAGAAGAGATGGAACTCTCACAGCTGCTCATGGGAAGATTTCCCAGGACTAAATTATCTTCAATGATTAATTTTATTTTTTATCATTTGTAATTCACTTTTCATTCTTTGCAATATATAAGACAGGGATTTATATCTTTGTACATATATATTCTTTTAATCAATAAAACCATTTATTCCTTAAAAAAATAAGCAAAAGAATGAATCTATAATTCATAAAAGTAGAAATAAAAATGGACAAATATACGAAAAAGAGTTTAACTTTGTTATTATTCAAAGAAATGCTAATGTAAATAATCTGATCCATATTTGCTGAATAGATTGGCAGTGAATCTTTACAGTTTCTACTATCATTGTTGGTAAGAATGTTATCAAATGAGCATTTCACATGCTGTTAGTGAAATGGTGATCTTTACAACTTGGAGGGAGAACAATTTGTTAACACGTAACACAAAAACACACCCAAAACTTTAAAAGTGTCTCCTTTTTCTTTATCAAAATAAAATCCACTTGTAGGAAATCTTAAAAAGCACCAAACTTATCATAGATTAACAGCAGATAGGGACATCATAGGTTCCTGGGTCCTCCCCTAGGTTATGCCCCTGTCATTTCTGTCCTAGAATATCTTTCATCATGGGATTAAATATCTCATTTTAAAAAGGAACCAAGTTATAGAATTTCACCCTCAGGACCCCTTTTTCCTAGATTAATCTCAGAGTTTTATCTATTTTAAACATTTCTAGATGTGTAATTTCCTTTTATACAATCAGTGTGCAAAATTAATGGGCAGTAGATATAACTATGCATGGTTATAAAAGTATCATAATACTTTCTAATTTCCAAATTACTGTCATATACAACCCCATTTCATCCGTATTCCCTGGTATACTACACAGAGCTCAGGCATGCAAGGTGCAAAGGTGTTTGGGAAGTTAGCTTCCCCAGGATCTTTTAGCTGGGTGAATGTCAGAGAGAAGTTGTTTATGGAATACATTCTGCTACCTTGTCCTTTACATAGGCTTAAATGATATACTGAATGTAAATGTGCTTTGTAAACTCTAAAGTGACACAAAGATCAATCTGTGTTACTAGTTAAAAACACACAAATATGTTTCTTACTTGAAAATTCTCAGAACAATTTGTGCTAATATTCTGAATTCATATTTTAGCTTTACCAATTTTGGAAGAACAGATTGCCAGTGACACTGTAACGGGAGCTATGGTAAATCTAAGTTTCGAAACTGTTATGATTTCTTTAAAAGCTGTGTATCACATGTACATTGTACAGTCATATACAATATCTATGCTTGTTCTTAGTTGCAGTCAATGCTGATCAGTGGCCAAAGCATTCCAGATGAACTTGTCACAAAGTTAATGTTGGATAAGCTGAACTCCTCAGAAGTCTCTCACTTTGGTATGTTCATTTTTATACATCAGTGGCTCTCAGAGCAACCTTAAAACTCATGGTTTATCTAAGGCACAAATAATTCCTGGAGTTGCACCTTTAATTTTTCCCCCTGGCACAGGAATCCCAGAGTCTGAATTCAACTGAGTAACTCTGATAGTTTTATTTGCTTGTTTACTTGTTTTTGTTCTTCAGAATCTACATTTGTTTTCAAAATTTAAGTTTATGTGATTCAGCCTTCTTTTAGCAACATCTTACCCAGCAAAAGCATCAATAACCTGCTGTGGTCCTTCATGCAGTGCCGACAGCCTCTGTTAACTGCTTTCCTATTTGCCCTGAGTTTTATTACTAAGCCCTGTCAATGGTTAGGTTTCTCTGCATTAATCCACACTCATAAGACAGAAATGGGAACTAGAATGACACCAACTTATCCTCTGGCTCCAGATGCTTGCAGGCTTCAGCCTCTGTCCAGTCTACCCTCTGACTCTGGACCCGAGAAATCTCTCTGTGCTCAAACAGATGTTGAACTGGGACTTTGGACCTACTTTCCCAAGACAGACTACGAAAGTTCAGAATGACTAAAAGGAAAAGGGCAAACTCTATGGCATTTGCCAAAGAAGAAAGAAGAATAAAGATATGTTTGGGAGAAAATCATCCATCTGAAAGAGATTTACTGAATGAGAGAAAAAAATATAGAGATCTGCTTTATAGTCTCAGTACATTAAGAGAGGGCGCTGTGACTATTAAGAATACAGGGGCACAAATAAAGTGCAGTACAATGAAAATCAGTATTGGAAATAGCAACAGCGGACTTCCCACTGAAGACTATATATATATATGTGTGTGTTTGTGTATACATATATAGTTAGTTGCAGTCAATGTTGATCAGTGGCCAGAGATGTAGATGATATATATATATATATATATATATATATATATCTCATCTATATCTATATGAAGAAAGATCTATATATACAGAATGAACTATTTAATACATAAATATATTAATATATCCACATATCATCTCTTTTATTTCATATAAATACACTTTATCTATCCATCCATTTAACTATATACTGATCAGTAATAAAGAGAATGTCTTTAGTCACCCAGTTGTGTCTGACTGTTTGTGACTCCATGGCCTGTAGCCCGCCAGGCTTCTCTGTCTGTGGGAATTCTCCAGGCAAGAATACTGGAGTGGGTTGCCATTCCCTCCTCCAACACAGAGAATGAACTTAGGAAAAGCACTCAGAATGAGGAAAGTAAAATGAATAACAAGGTAAAAAAGACAATCACAGAATTCCAGAATAGGTCATTAAATTACCTCAAAAAGTATAATGATTGAAACTGAAGACTATATATAAAGGTATATAGGCAAATATCTTTTTGTTTTTTCTTTACTTCACCTTAGCTCTTAAAATTTAGAGTGACTTACTAGGTCACAAAAAGATGGCATAAATTGTAAGTACTGGCAAAAAGAGAAAGAAAAAAAAGAAACATTAGAAAAATAAATCTACTCAGCTTGCCATTCACAATGTTCATAAACTTTTTAACTTACTTTGGAAAATGTTAAATGAAAGTAGAGAGACTGGTATAAAATCCCCCATGTGTCTATCACCCAGCTTCAACAATGACAACTCTTGTCCCGTCATATTCATTCATACTTCTGACTATACCCCTCCCCCAACCAACTTTACTTTGAAGCTAACCCATATCATATCATCTGTAAATATTTTAGTTTGTATCTCAAAAAGATAAGGATTCCTTTAAAATTTATCATATTATCATTATCATACCTAAAAATTAATAATAATTCATCTACTAACCAATCTGTGGTCAAATTTCACCCTGTACCTCATATATTTTTTTTTCTAGCTGGCTTTAGTTTGTTGTTTGTTTGTTTGTTTGTTTGAAGCAGGATCCAACCAACCAGGTTTCACATATTTCTATTGCTTCATGTGTCACAATTCCCTTTTAATCTATAAATTACCCATACCTCTGTCTAGCATCTTGTGTTTTTTATGCTGAAGAAACTGATTATTTGTCTTTGAGTTTCCTAAGCTTCTGAATTTTGCCAGTTACACCCCCTGGTATCATTCAATGTATTCCTCTTTCCCCTAGACTTCTGGTACGCTGGTACCGGTCCTGGGAGCTGGCAGAGGAAAAGTCAGTTGTATAATAATTCTTGAGCCTGAGGGCCATACTATGAGCATGCAAGTGCATGGCCTTAGTCTAGGCATGCACAACTGGGCTCATTTAAAGGCTATAGAGAAGGCAGGATGTCGAGTCCCTTCTACCCAGCCTCCCCTCATCCATCCTACAGCAGGCCCAGAGAAATTTCTCTGGAACCTAGCACTTTGCTAAACACAGTTTGAAACTCTCTGCTAAGCAAGGATTCTTTCTGATGTTTGGTCTTATCCAGCAGCCTGGTAGATGGTACAAGCGATATTGAAAGTGAAGGGCTTTCAAAATAGAGATATTAACTTGGGTCAGGGCCTGGGTGAGGCTGGGTGATTAATGATTCCAAAATCCCAAAGATGGATATGTGCTGCCAGGAACCCTTCACAGTAAAGTACTGCCAGATCCAATCAATGTTTTTCTGTACCAGAGCCCTTTTATACTTGGAGCGTCTATCACTATTTAAAAAAAAAAAAAAAAATTTACATTATCTATTAGTTATAAACCTTTTATTCACAGCCTGTCATGATGTGTTGGCCTTGAGCCAAAATCAGATTCCATGAGCTGCATCCTTACCCAAGAGAAAAAGGAGGAGTCAATTCCTGGGTACCCTAAGAAGCCCCTCTCTGCTTTCTCTTTCTATATTCCAGAAAAAATCATTTTCCCAAGTGACTGATGGACAGCCCTGGTCTGGGCAGCCCCTGCCCCGGGGTGTCGTATTGTAGATGGTACTGTAAGTCGTTGGGCACCAGTGTGTCCATTCATGTCAGGCTGGCATGAGGTGAGATAACCATCAGAGCTGGCTGGGCGCTAAGCTACCCGATGTCCATGGATCTCTCAACACTTCAGCCTAAGAGCAGTGGCATGCCATCTTTTGTGGGAATACCTTCTTCTTCCCACTGTGCCAGAAAGCAGTGGCAAAGTGATGGTATGGGCCAGTTGGCTTCCCCTGGGCAGTGGTGTGAACAGTCTGAGTTGTCCCTTGGTGGGGGTGACGCAGGCTGGGCATTAGCCTGCCGAGTGCCTATCTTGCCTGTGATGGTATATGCAGAGCTTCCCAGCAAGGAGGGGTGTGGGGTCTACCATTCCTCCATCTTCAAAGCATGGAGTATAAGGGCTTAGTAATGGCATCAAGGAAAGGTGGGATGGGATGGTGGATTCCTCACCTACGCTTCCATCTTTACAACACATCTCTGGGATTAGAGAAGCTGGTGGTGGGTTCAGCCACTCTAAGCAGTATCCCCTTGAGATCTTCCCAGAATTGGATCTAGAGAACTAAGTTATTCCTCTAAATCTTCAATGGTGAGACAAGCAACATAACTATCTCTGCCACAATTCTTCCATAAATATATTTCTGAGGTCTGGATATGATGATAACTGGCCATCTCTCAATGGGTAAAGCCCCCAGATCCATTGCTCAGAACACTGAGGCAGAACACTAAGAGCCAGACCCCATGGAAACAACCTTCTATTTCTGCTGGTTCCACCTTCCTGCTGGTTCCACCAGGAAAGAGACCAAGTAGGAAATTCATTCGAATATACATGTCTACCCAAGGTTTGGCATGCCTGCAAACAGTCACACTTGGAATGCCTGAGAAGCTCTCTGAGCAGTGGCAGTGGTTGTGGTAATGGGCAGGGTGCTAGAGAGCACTGCAAACAGAGTGCCAAGCAGCTTTCTGTTATCCACTTGAGATACACAGAGGAGAGCAGTGCTGGCAGCACAGGGGATGGGAGGGAGGTCTTGTGTAATCCCTTGTTGCTTAGAGGAGGAGGGCATGATCTCTGGGGACTGACTGGTCTCTGGACTTATCTGATCAAGATGGGTCAGCTGGGCGAGGGTTGAATTCAATCTAGGGCTGAGTCATGCAGTCACCTTCACCGCAGCGCCCGGCACTGCAGTGTGCCAGCCATCGTGTCCCAGAGGAGGCACTGGTCAGTCTTGACAACCTCACTCCACTAACTTTTTATAAAATGTGTGCCAAGAATCAAAGCTTAATAACCATAATTTGTCAGCTCCTCCAAGGAAAAAATATTCTATAAAACAGAAAAATTTGTCGAAGGCCTTTAACTTCCAGTGACAGAGTCAAGACTTTATTCTGTTCTATTAAGAGAAAGGTTTCTCTGCTGTATGGCTCAGGAAACTCAAACAGGGGCTCTACATCAACTTAGAGGAGTGGGACAGGGAGGGAGATGGGAGGGAGGTTCAAAAGGCAGGGAGTACACGTGCATCATGGGTGATTCATGTCGAGGTTTGACAGAAAACAACAAAATTCTCTAAAGTGATTATCCTTCAATTAAAAAATAAATAAATTTTAAAAAAGAGAAAGGTTTCTCAAACAAAAGAGTGACATATTAAATAAGTATATTAAGGAAACCAATATGATAATGGTATCAAGGGTGAATTTCAACGAGCAGATGTAGGTTTTTGGGTAGCGATGCAAGCCAATAAACATAATAAGCCAAAATCATATTAATAATGTTGTTTCTTAAACTGTAAGAGGGTTACATGGGTATTTTTTTTACTCTCTGTAACTTATATAAACACTGTATATGTATATTCTATTATATTATGAAATATTAATTCAAGAAAGAAAAATAATATACCATGCAACCCCTACCATTTACCTTTACCACTCATCATATGAGTTTTCCTAAGATAAGTTAAAGAATCACTGGCATGGAATTTCCTTCTCTAGGCACCTCTTGTGCCTAAAATAAACTGATTTGGAATTTTTAAAGATGTCTCCTCTAGCCCAATAGTTTTATTGCCAGAAAAACATTATTCATAGTTATATGTCATGTGGCAATAACCTTAACCATTAATTTTAAGTGTCAACAGATATTTTAAGATCAGCATTAGTATTCATCAATAAAGAAATGATGTTTTTATAAATAATAATAAACCCACTCTCTCAGATGTTGATAATATTATAAAACTTTTAAAATTATATTTCACTCTACAGGCTATATTATCACTGAAATACCATCACTTTCACAGGATGCCATGACTACTCTGCAGCAAATAGAATTAATTAGAAATTTAAAATTGAAACCTGATATTATAATCAATATTAAGGTAAGAATATGTCTTTCTAGTATAGAGTATATAAACATTCTTTTTGATAGTAGTTAAATTCAAGGAATGTTATTAATTTTTTAAGGAGTTAAGGAAAAATAGCTTATGAATCAATTTTAGGGACTGAATTGTATTTTCTCATACCTCCGTTCTTTTGCTCCCGTAGCTCTGTCCACAGGAAATACCTTCTTGTCCCTTCACCAGACTTAATCATAGTCATTCTTTGAAAGTCAGTTCAGGCATCATCTCTACAGAACATTCCCTGATGACCACCCCCTTCACATTAACACAAACATTAACTGACTCTCATTCCTATGCTCTTTCTCTCTCTCCTTATACCCCACCCTTTACTCACCACAGAAAAGTTAAATATTATCTGACAACCATTCATGTTGCTTTTTTCTATCATATTATTAATACTGCATTATAGTATAATCATCCATTTTCTTCTAGACTCATGCCTTGCTTGGAGGCTGGAACCATGTCTTACTCCTGTAAACATCAACTAGCACAATAAATGGTACCTAATAAGTCTACCAGTTAAATAAAATGAAAGGCTGAACAAATGATTCAGATGTATGAATGTTAATAACATTGCTAGGCTGGTCCCAGTTCTTTCCTTTACCAACTGTAGAACTTGGTAAATCACATTTAGAAGCTTCAATTTCCTCTTCACAAAGATGATTCAAAGATAGCTGCCTCATAGGGTTATGGTAAGAATACAGTGAGGTGAGGATCCCTCGTTTATAAAATGAATGATAGCTATTCATAATAATACCCTGCCTGGTTCCCCAAAGGGTTTGACAACTCAAAATATATAAATGAGATGGTTCTCAGCTCAGGTGTGGGGACTCAGTGGTGTGTTTGGGCCAGCTGTGAGAGACAGGTGGCATACAGTGCTGGGGTGGTGTCATCTGCAGCCCCAGCCACAGATCACGGTCAGGGGCCAATCAATATCCCTTTGTGACTTTCGGAATGTTACCTGTGTGAACATGTGTATAATGGAGAAAAGAAAAAAATCTCAAAGATTTAACTGAAACCAAATATAAAGTCTAGGCCATGGAAAATAGAGAGTGTATAGGAAATTAAGACTTAGTGGAATAAGAACACACAGATATACAGGCAGTAAGGCCCCAAATGCTAACTAAATTTGGGTCATGAATTTGGTTCTAAGTTTGACGAGCCGAAGTAGAAGGGGACGTGTGACCAGTTATATAAAATTCACATTGTCCTTGAAAAGATGAGGAATTCCTCAGGAAAAACTAAATGAGAGATATATCTTAACAGGGGTTTAATATAAGGATTGTACTGTGTGTAGAAAATGAAGTCGTTAACCCCACTGATATAAGTGTGATGGTAGGTGTCCATGGCAGTTCCTATAGGTAGCTGGAGTGTAATCAGAGGACCTCGTGCGAAACAGAACTTCAGTACAGCCCACAATTCTCTGAAGGTCTGACCTTATTTAGGAATGGAGTCTGGGATTTCTAGACCAGAAGTTCTAAGCTTGGGGTCCAAGAACACTTAAGCACCCATGAACCATCTGAAATTATATGCAAATTTTATGTGTATGGGCATTTTCCTTGTGCAAAATCTAATGGCATCACCATATTCTAAAGCAGTCTGTACTTAAAAAAAAAAAAAAAGCATTAAAGGCCAGTGATCTACTACAGTAATGGTCCTTGGAGTTTATTCCTAGAGCCAACTGCATTAGCAGCACTCAAGAAGCTCGTCAGAAATGCAGATTCTCAGGGAGCAACCCAGAGCTACAGACACTGTGGGGGGTGGCATCCAGCTGTCTGTGTTGAAAAAGTTCTCCAGCTGACACTGATGCTGCTGAAGTTTGAGGACTGCTCTGAGGCACAACCTCACCCTAAGACTGCTAAATCACTTCCTATATGTGAGAAGGTCCATCTAGTCAAAGCTATGGTTTTTCCAGTCGTCATGTATGGATGTGAGAATTGGCCTATAAAGAAAGCTGAGCATCAAAAAATTGATGCTTTTGAACTTTGGTGTTGGAGAAGACTCTTGAGAACCTCTTGGACTGAAAGCAGATCAAATCCTAAAGGAAATCAGTCCTGAATATTCACTGGACGAACTGATGCTGAAGCTGAAACCCCGATACTTTGGCCACCTGACGTGAAGAACCGACTCATTGGAAAATACACTGATGCTGGGAAAGATTGAAGGCAGGAGAAGAAGGGGACGACAGAGGATGAGTTGGTTGGATGGCATCACCGACTTGATGGACATGAGTTTGAGCTAGCTCCAAGAGTTGGTGATGGACAGGGAAGCCTGGCGTGCTGCAGTCCATGGGGTCGCAGAGTCAGACACGACTGAGTGACTGAACTGAACTGAACTGATACACGAAAAGAGGAGACAGCTAGAGGCAATAGTCTTTGCCAAGGACCCACAATGTGGGTATTCTAGGTTGCTGAATAAGGGCAAATATGCATTTTTTTTTTTTAATTACCAGTATGGGTTGAAATCTTTTGTGTGTGAAAAATTAGCCTAAATAAAAGTCTTGCCTCAATAAATTCCCATCCCATTTCCATATAGAAGTAGTCTGAGGCAATCAGAATATTAGCATGAAAAGTTCTAAAGTTTCTTGCTCCCTTTCTCAAATGTGTGGTGCATAAACTGTTGGCATCAGAATCACTGAGGATGTTCATTAAAATGCCTGAGCCTTACTCCAAACTTAATAAATCACAAGGGAAGCAGAAACTTTTATTTATAATCCTCTGTATAGAGTTACACTCTAATGTTTTAAAACCGCTACTGGAGAATGTCATCCAGAGGTTTTTATCCTGAAAAATACTCAGAGCGGGCTTTACAGCCCCCAACCTTAGTTTATCATTAATAATGAGTTACAGAGAGTGGGCTGTGGAGCAGAAGGCCTGGGCTCGGGTTGCAGTTTCCCCTCATGACACTGTGACCTGATGCTGCCCAGAGCAGTCCCTCTCCGATCTGAAAATGGTTTGAATCCTAACATTGTATTACTTCTCTGACAGCGTTAGTTTAAGAACTGAGTAAAATATTATACACATGGAAGCACTTGAAATGAGAAAATCACTCATAGACTTTGGTTTTGGCCTTTTTTACTATCCAGATTCAGTTTTCTCATTTGCAAATGATAAGGTTAGACTAAACCAGATGACCTTTCAGATCCCATTCACTGATGCTATTTTATGAAATACTTCATCCATAGAGCTGGATATCATAGTAAATACTATAAATATGTGATATATTTTTTTGTTGGAATAATGTGGCTATCCCACCATTTTCATCCATTCTCAGCCTTTGCAAACTAATCTGACAAAATCCTCCTGTATACCTCTGCTAACTAAACAGATTTTCTATTCTACTTCTCTAGCTCTTTCTACTGTTATTCTCTCTTTCTTTTATTCTACAGCTTCTGAAACTTTCTCATATATTACTTTTCGGTAAAGAAAAGTGTTGCCATAACATAAAAGTTGTATCTTGTGCCTCTCTTGGCATGTGATGAAATCTGATTCAAAATACCATTTATAGTACTGCATTTGCTCAGGGTTTTGAGGAATTTGGGGGTTTATGTATTGTATAATATATGAACAGGAAGCAAAGGCATACTCAAAATGTTTTGAGTAATGATTAATGTTGTTCCTTAGTGCCCTGACTATGATTTATGCCAAAGAATTTCGGGGCAAAGGCAGCACAGTACCACAGGATACATATACACAAGAGATCAGTGGGATCCTGAAGTCATTGAGAATCGTAGGAAAAAGAAGAAAGAAGCCCAAAAGGAAGGAAAAGGAGAAGAGGAGGGGGAAGAGGAAGAAGAGCAAGAAGAAGAAGAGGTAATATCCGTACACAAAATGCTATACTTCTAAAATTTGCTATAGGGACTATCCCTGACGGTCCAGTGGTTAAAACTCCGCACTCCCAATGCAGAGGGGGCCGGGTTCAATCCCTGATCAGGGAACTAGATCCCACATGCCACAGTTAAGACCTGGTGCAGCCAAATAAATTAACATTTTTAAAAAGAGAAATAAAAAACACCTTGCTTGCTGTATCGGTTTCATTTTTTTAAATTGCTATAATTAAATGACAGAATATGAATATTCTATACAGAAAATTATATTTTCCTTAAGGTTTGATTTAGTTAGAGGAAACAGAAAAAATATTTCATGTTTTCAAGAACTTTAAATCAGAATGTAAAGGTCATCAAGTTTAAGGTCATCCTTCTTGTCAGGATGGAAGTCCCTCCATATCCTGACAGCTAATCTGCTTCATTCCATAGCAACAGAGAGTTACTGGTCACCTGCCATGTGTCAAGCACTATGCAAGCTAGTGTGAAGAGTCAGAGCAACAGAAAACATATGTAATTTGAGGAAGAAGGTAGCCCAGGTAGAATCCAATTTATGAAGTTAACATAATCTCGATTCCAAACTCTGACAAAGAGAGCACATGAAAAGAAATCTATATCCCAATTTCACGTATAATAACAATCCTAAAGTCAATACTAGTAAGCATACTGCAACAGGACCTCAAAAGAATCTTATACCAGACTTAATGAGGAAAATTTGATACTAAGAGTTAGGAAGATCCACTGGAGAAGGGATAGGTTACCCATTCCAGTATTCTTGGGCATCCCTTCTGTTTAGCTGGTAAAGAATCCGCCTGCAATGCAGGAGACCTGGATTGAGAAGATTCCCCTGGAGAAGGGAAAGGCTACCCACTCCAGTATTCTGGCCTAGAGAATTTCATGGACTGTATAGTCATGGGGTCGCAAAGAATCTGACATGACTGAGTGACTTTCACTCACTCAGGAAGTTTGTTAATAGCTAATGGGCTGGATTTAGCCCACTGGGGTGAGTGAGACAGGTCATAACTTGCCAGTCCTTGCTCTATTGAAATATACCTGTGATTTCTATTATAGATTTACTTATTTATAATGTTTAATAATTTTAAATAGTTTCTATAACTTATAAATTATCATGAATAAATACTATTTCTATTAGGGCCTAGACTCAGTTAAATCTGACATTAATGTAGAAAAGGATACATTGCAAATCATTTCTCTAGTAGAAAAGATAAACCCCAAAGGCAACAGTTTTATTTCCCTGAAGGATGTCAAGCAGGATATCAAACTTTGCACTCTGATTTCAGTGATTATGTACACTTCAGTTCTGTCATCCTGCTGATTTCCTCACTAATGGGTTAAATGAATTTTTGACATTTGTTCTTTCATTTAAGAGCAGATCTTAAATGAAAAGATCTTTCATTTAGGAGCAGAACTTTTAAGGGGTTATGTTAACTTCATAGTTAAACACTATAACTATGTATGATGAAGGGCTTCCCTGGTGGCTCAGACAATGAAGAATCTGCCTGTAATGTGGAAGACCTGGATTGAATCCCTGGGTCAGGAAGATCCCCTGGAGAAGGCAATGGCAACCCACTCCAGGATTCTTGCCTGGAATCTCATGGACAGAGGACCCTGGGAGGCTACAGTCCGTAGGGTTGCAAAGAGTCAGACACAACTGAAGCGACTTAGCATGCACGCATGCATGTATGATGATGGATGTTAATTAGATTTATTATGATCATTTCACAATAAGTACAAATCCACTTGATCCTTAAATATCTCCAGAGTTGGGGCACTGACCCTTTGTGCAGCTGAAAATCCAAGTTAACTTTACAGTCAGCCTTGTATATCCACGGTTCTGCATCCTACCAACCACAGATCATGTAACATTATGTATTTACTATTGAAAAATATCCGATCAGTGGATCCACACAGTTCAGACTCACATTGCCCAAAGAGCAACTGTATTGAATCATTCTATTGTACACCTGAAACTAATGTAATGTTACATGTCAATTATAGCTCAATTTTAAAAACCTATTAATGTAAGAATGCCCATTTAAAAATATAAAATAATCTTCCCTGTGCAAATAAGGCATTAGATAAATAACCAGCAACTATTCTAGGTAAATATTTCAAGTAAACTCATAGTAAATATGAATAAAAATGTGTCATTTTAACATGAATAAAGCATACCATCATAATTAGTATAATAAATATATGCATGCGTGCCAAGTGGCTTCAGTCATGTCTGACCCTTTGCAACCTTATGGACTGTAGCCCACCAGGCTCCTCTGTCCATGGGATTCTCCAGGAAAGAATACTAGAGTGAATTGCCATTTCCTCCTCCTGGGGATCTTCCTAACCCAGGGATTGAACCTGCATCTCAGTCTCCTGCATTGGCAAGTGGGTTCTGTACCACTAGCACCACCTGGGAAGCCCAAATATGATGATAATAACGGGGAAATAAATATGATACAAATGTCATTTTTTTCTGTGAACCCTTTCATAACCACCTTCCCCCATCACTCTCCATCCCTTCTCCCCTGCCATCATCTTTCTTCTTAGCTCTTACCACCACAGCCTAACCTGTGATGTATCTATTTGTCTACTTGTTTATGCTCTGTCTTCCTCAATTGGGATGTGTGCTGTCTAAGCCCTAAGCCCTTAGTTTTGTTCTCTGTCATATTTCAAGCTCCTAGAACAGTGTCTGGCATGGGGTAGGCACTTAAGCTTTACTATTAATAAATGAATGAATCAATGAGTGAATGAGCTACAAGCTCAGGTACTTAGAGAAAATCCAACTTCTTTATTTTGTCTCTAAAAATCTGATGTTATTCCCATACTCTTCCCTACTCATTGGGGGTCAAAAGAAATGAGTAAGTATCCAAGTCAATTTAAAACTTTATTCCATCTGATAAAAGACCTTCAGGGTGTTCAGTCTCTCTAAAATAAAAATCCTATTTCCAATCTCTCCTTTTCCCTGCTTCTTACCCCAAAATGGCATGCAGGTATAGGGAGAGAGGGATATGACTTGCAAATGAAGTAATCATTAACATAAAGATATTCAACACAACTTCTTTTCCATTTAGGCATTTATTGCTGAAATGCAGATAGTGGCTGAAGTTCTTCAACACCTCGTTCAGAGACCTGAGGATTATTTGGAAAATATCGAACACATCGTTAACCTTTATAAGGAAATAATTCTTCATCCTTTAGAAGTAAGAAAAAGCTACATTGCTGAAAAAAGAACGTTGATACTTGTGTTTTGCGTGTACGTGTGCCAAGTTGCTTTGGTTTACATCCAACTCTTTGTGACCCTATGGACTGTAGCCCACCAGGCTCCTCTGTCCATCGGATTCTCCAGGCAACAATAGTGGAGTGGGTTGTCATTTCCTCCTCCAGGGGATCTTCCCAACCCAAGGATCAAACCTGCATCTCCTGCATTGCAGGCAGATTCTTTACTGCTCAGCTGCCAGGGAAGCCCTATTTGTGTTTTAGCCCCAGTTAAATAGCTTTCACATTTCTTCACCGTGTGTATTATCTGCTTCATTCTCCTCCTCTTGAGCTTGGTAAAATGCTTTCAGAATAAGATTGCATTCCAAAGGCTGTTTCACAGAGCAACATTGTTTTACTCTTACAAAGCAACAGTGCTGCTGAAAAGTGATAAATGAATTGCCTTTTTCAAAGTCATTAGGGAAATTTATGTATGGTTGGGGATTAGAAAGTCCATATTAAGGCATTGTTTTGTGAAAGCATTTTGAATCCAAAATGTATGGGTTTATAAAAACAAATGTACACTTAAGGTGCATCTTTTACTCTGAAAGGAACTGTTAATTTAGTTAAATTACAATCTAAAGAAAGCCATCCAAGACTGGTTTCTCTGTGTATCCTATTCAAAGTTGGTTATTTGTAAATATGATAAGGCTATTATATATTATAATAGAAAAGTTATAATGAAAAGAATCAGCATTTTAAAAGGATGATTACTGAAATTATGATTATTGAAAAGCATATTTTTATGGTTAAAAATCCAGGGCAGACTCTGCCCAATTTATATTGGAGATTTATTCAACAAACATTTATTATATGGTATTTGCCCAGATTCCATGCTAAGCAATAGAACTACAAAGACAAATGAAAAACAGTCCTCAAACTGCCTCTTCCCATCTGATGGAGAAATTAAAATAATTTGTTTCATGGTGTTTTATAATGTTTATATATTTTTAGAGACAAGTGGATCATTTTCATTCCCATTGTCCACCCCCTCAGTGAGATCCAAATTGTTTTATTTTTTTAATTTATTTACAGTACTGTGTTAGTTTCAGATATGCAGCACAGTGATTCAATATTTTTGTTTCCTTATGTATGACTTTGATTCCTCCCTTCTTCCTCTTCTATCCCTGGCCTCTAAACATAGCTTCTTAACAGTAATTTACATGTCTATCTATAACATTCTTTCTCCTTCAACAAAAATATTCTACATATTCCTTGAGCTGCTGCATTGGGTATGAATACAGCATAATTAAAATCAAATTCAGAAGATTATAAAATTATATTCATGGGTAGGGAGTTGGGAGTGGGAAGCAGAGGTAGTCTCTTCAAGGATAGGGACTCCCAGCATCATCAATGTTCAGTGCAGTGCCCAAAGTCTGGCGAGTGGTAAATGCTTGACAGATGTTCA